>NC_047650.1:29027978-29376953 GCF_902201215.1 Prunus dulcis
AGAAGAGGCACAGGCTGATGCTGGAAATCGGTTAATGGAAGCTTGGAACAGGGAGCTTATGTCATGTGTCTGTGATTCCTACATTGAATTGATATTGGAAATCCAGAGGTTAAGAAGAGATGCTTCGAGTTCTGCAATTGAATCAAGTGCAGGTCGTGCAATCAGCCTGTCTTTGAAGGCTTATGGAGATAAAATTTATTCCTTTTGGCCAAGGTCTAATGGGCATAATATGGTCAAACAACAAGGAAACAACTGTGGTTTAGTTCCAATGGAAATGCTGAAATCAGATTGGGGATGCCTAATTGAACATGTGATAAGGCCTTTCTATGCTCGTGTTGTTGACCTTCCTGTGTGGCAGCTTTATTCTGGAAACCTAGCCAAGGCTGAAGAGGGTATGTTTCTTTCACAACCAGGGAATGGGGTGGGTGGTAAGTTGCTTCCAGCAACAGTTTGCAGCTTCGTAAAGGAGCACTACCCGGTGTTTTCAGTACCTTGGGAATTGGTAACTGAAATCCAAGCCCTAGGGATTGCAGTTCGGGAAGTAAAACCTAAAATGGTTCGGAATCTTTTAAGACTTTCTTCAACATCTCTTGTTCTCCGATCAGTTGATATGTATGTAGATGTTCTTGAGTACTGTTTGTCTGATGTTGAGATTAGAGAATCATCAAATTCCATTGGAAATTCTCTGACAGTTGACCACAATAACACAAACTATATCCATAGGGAAAGTCAAGTTGTTGGTAGCAGTCCTGGTTCTGTTTCAGTCCCTAATACTCATAACTTTCCTGCATTGTCTACTCAGAACGCTGGCAGTTCAGGAGATGCAATTGAAATGGTGACAAGTTTGGGGAAGGCTTTATTTGATTTTGGCCGAGGAGTTGTTGAGGATATTGGTAGGGCTGGGGGGCCCTTGGTTCAGAGGAACGTGGTTGCTGGTAGCAGCAACAGCATCTATGGAAATGGAGACCAGAATCTTCTATCAATTGCAGCTGAGCTCAGGGGTTTACCATGCCCAACTGCCAGAAACCATTTAACTAAGTTGGGTACTACTGAACTTTGGGTTGGGAATAAGGAGCAACTGTCATTGATGGTTTCTTTGGCTGAAAAGTTTGTCCACCCTAAAGTATTGGATAGATCAATCTTGGCTGATATTTTTTCAAATGGTGTGCTACAGTCATTATTAAAACTGCGAAGTTTCTCTCTTCACTTACTGGCCAGTCATATGAGGATAGTTTTTCATGATAACTGGGTGAGTCACGTAATGGCCTCAAATATGGTTCCTTGGTTTTCATGGGAGAATAATACATCAAGCTCTGGTGGTGAAGGAGGTCCTTCCCCCGAATGGATAAGACTCTTCTGGAAAAATTTCAATGGCTGTTCAGAAGACCTCTTGCTCTTTTCTGATTGGCCCCTCATTCCTGCTTTTCTTGGTCGGCCAATCTTATGCCGTGTTAGGGAGCGTAATTTGGTTTTCATTCCACCACTGGTTATTGATCCAACTTCAGAAGAAAGTTCCTTGGAAATTGGAGCAACTGGAAGCAATGATGCGCCTGAATCTGAATCAATTCATGGTTACGCATCAGCTTTTGAAGTAGCTAAAAACAAACACCCTTGGTTGTTATCACTGTTGAATCACTGCAGCATACCTATATTTGATATAGCTTTCCTGGACTGTGCTGCTCCATGCAATTGTTTCCCTGCTCCTGGCCAATCATTAGGTCAAATTATTGCTTCCAAGTTGGTTTCAGCTAGAAATGCTGGCTATTTCCCTGAACTTACTTCCTTTTCAGCTTCAGATTGCGATGCACTTTTTGCACTTTTTGCTAACGATTTCTTGTCAAATGGCTCTAATTACAGAGTGGAAGAACTTGAAGTTATACGTTCACTTCCTATGTATAAAACAGTTGTGGGTTCATACACACGGTTGCTCAGTGATGATCAGTGTATTATCTCTTCAAGTTCATTCCTTACGCCCTATGATGAACGCTGCCTGTCCTACTCCAGTGGTTCAGTTGAATTTTCATTTCTTCGAGCACTCGGAGTCTCTGAATTGCATGATCAGCAGATTTTAATCAGGTTTGGATTGCCTGGGTTTGAAGGTAAACCTGAATCTGAAAAGGAGGATATACTAATATATCTTTACACAAACTGGCATGACCTCCGAATGGATTCTTCTGTAATCGAAGCTTTAAAGGAGGCTAAATTTGTAAGGAATGCTGATGAATTTTGCACATATCTGTCTAAGCCCAAAGATTTATTTGATCCTGGTGATGCTTTATTAACATCTATTTTCTCTGGTGAGAGGAAAAAATTTCCAGGAGAAAGGTTTACTACAGATGGGTGGCTTCACATTTTAAGAAAAGCTGGTCTCCGGACTGCAACAGAGTCTGATGTAATACTTGAATGTGCCAAAAGAATAGAGTTTCTTGGAACTGAATGCATGAAGTCCAGAGATTTGGATGATTTTGAGGATTTAAACAACACTCAGAGTGAAGTTTCAATGGAAGTATGGACATTAGCTGGATCTGTTGTTGAAGCAATTTTCTCGAACTTTGCTGTCTTCTATGGCAACAACTTCTGTGATCTCCTTGGCAAGATTAAATGCATACCTGCTGAATTTGGCCTTCCAAATGTCGTCGGAAAAAAAGGTGGCAAGAGAGTACTCGCTTCATATAATGAAGCTATTCTGTTAAAGGATTGGCCTCTGGCTTGGAGTTATGCGCCCATTATTACAAGACAAAGTGCTGTTCCTCCTGAGTACTCTTGGGGATCACTCCAGCTCAGAAGCCCTCCAGCTTTTCCTACAGTACTAAAACACTTGCAGGTACCTCTAGTAGTCCCTTGTATATTCATCCACTATGATGGATTGAGTGCTAAAATCTTGCTTACATGACTGTTCCCCAGATTATTGGAAGAAATGGTGGTGAAGACACACTTGCTCATTGGCCAACTGCATCAGGCATGATGAGTATTGATGAAGCTTCCTGTGAGGTGTTAAAGTACTTGGATAAGATTTGGAATTCCCTCTCTTCTTCAGGTAGACTCCATTCCTGTTTTGTTTAAATTGTGTTCTTATGTCACCTTCTTATTTGATAATCTTCACATATAATTGAGCTTCTGTTTTCACAAATTATCAGTACTTCTGACCTTCAGCCCAAAAAAACCTTTGGTGTGGGAGGAAATAACTCATCTCAACTGCAAATTGCTACTTGTTGGTTAATTCTGCTTTTTCCAACTTTCTTTTTTATTGTCCCACTCTTTTACATTCCATGGTCCATACACATTTCTTACTGTTAATCAGCTACGTTACCTTTCGTAGACAAAAAAGGGATTAGTTATAAATAAATGAAAAAAATCTGAGATAAGGTATATCTGGCAGAGATATTTTGTGTCATGCTAAAATCAAGTACTGGCTTTATGAGTGTTTGTGCTGCTTGTTCAATTGGGTTCATGATATGATTCCAAGTCAGTAGTGCCTTCTTTAGTATCTGTTTATAGGCAACATAAAATTTTTATTGAATAAAACAAAAGATTACAAGAAAACAAAAGACAAAAAAGATTTCCATCTTGCACCCATCAAGATGAACAAATTTGAATAACAGGTTCTTCATCTTTCTTCTGTTTATGCAGATATAATGGAGTTGCAGAGAGTTCCATTTATACCTGCTGCAAATGGAACACGATTGGTGACAGCAAACTTGCTTTTTGCCCGTCTAACAATTAACTTATCCCCATTTGCATTTGAACTTCCTACTTTATATCTTCCTTTTCTGAAGATTCTCAAAGATTTGGGACTTCAGGACATATTTTCAATTGCCTCTGCGAGGGATCTTCTTTTGAATCTCCAGAGAACTTGTGGATATCAGCGTCTAAATCCAAATGAACTCCGGGCTGTCCTGGAAATTTTGTACTTTATCTGTGATGGGACTATTGGGGAAGACATGTCCAATGGGCCCAATTGGACATCAGAAGCAATAGTCCCTGATGATGGCTGCAGACTTGTTCATGCAAAATCCTGTGTGTATATTGATTCCCATGGATCACGGTTTGTAAAATGCATTGACCCTTCAAGGTTCAGATTTATTCACCCAGATCTTCCAGAGAGATTGTGTATTGTCCTGGGCATCAAAAAGCTGTCTGATGTAGTCATTGAGGTAGCATGATCTTCTAAAACTTAATTACTTTTTATTTTTCCCTTATTTGTTTTGCCCAAAGTAGAGTTGTCTTTATGTAAAATCTGCTTTCTGAATGTAGGAGTTAGATCGTCAGGAGCATTTGCAGACTTTGGATTATATTGGTTCGGTTCCATTAGTAGCCATCAGAGAGAAATTGTTGAGCAAGTCACTTCAGGGTGCTGTATGGACCATTGTAAATAGTATGTCTAGTTACATTCCTGCAATTAAGAATTTATCTCTGGGAACCATACAAAATTTATTAGAAGCTGTTGCAGAAAAGTTGCAGTTTGTTAAGTGCCTTCATACTCGTTTCTTGCTTCTCCCAAAGTCAGTAGACATTACACAAGCGGCTAAGGATTCCATCATTCCAGAGTGGGCTGATGGATCCATGCATCGGACACTGTACTTCATTAACCGGTCTAACACCAGCATTTTAGTTGCCGAACCACCACCCTATATTTCAGTTTTTGATGTTATTGCAATTATTGTGAGCCTGGTTTTAGGGTCCCCTACTCCGTTACCTATTGGATCTTTATTTGTCTGTCCTGGAGGCTCTGAAACTGCAATTGTTGATATTTTGAAGCTTTGTTCTGATAAACAAGAAATGGAAGCCACTAGTGCAAGCAATGGTTTGATAGGCAAAGAACTGTTGCCTCAAGATGTTCGTCAAGTACAATTTCATCCATTGAGGCCGTTTTACGCTGGAGAGATGGTGGCATGGCGTTCTCAAAATGGAGAAAAGCTCAAATATGGTAGAGTTCCAGATGATGTCAGACCATCAGCTGGCCAAGCACTGTACAGATTCAAGGTGGAAACCGCAACAGGGGTGATGCAGCCTCTTCTTTCTTCACATATTTTCTCATTCAGAAGTATAGCAATGGGCAGTGAGACTTCACCAATGCCAATGGATGATAGTCATACAGTAGTTCATAACAGAACTCCAGTCGAAATGCCAGAAACTTCTGGAAGCGGCAAAGCAAGATCTTCTCAGGTTTGTACCCCTCTGATGTTGCCATCTGCTCACCATTATGAGTCGGTTTGGCATGCCGTTCCCCTCTTTTAAGTGTTATATTTGTACGGTTTTTCTCATTCAGATTATTCTGCAATACTTGATCCTTTCAATTCCTTAGAAGACTCATTCCATACAAAGTATTCCAGAGCCATATTCGTGTGAGAAAGAAGTGGACTTTGCCTAAAGATAATCACCTACTTTTTATCTTTTCTCTTTTCCCTTTTTGATTTCTTTCCTTCTCTTTAATGCTTTTGTTTTTGGCGTTCAAAAGTTTGCACGATGGCTAGATGTTTAATCCATGCAGGAAAAATTATTGTTTTAAGTCCTGTTATATATTTTCCACTGAATTGAATGCTTTACGTGTTTAATATTATTGATTGTACGATCATATTTTACATCTTGGTTTGATTTAAAATTACTTTGGAGTCGGTTCTTTTCCAACTCTCACATGAGGCGAGATCCATAATATTGTGATACCAGTGGAGTCACTCAATGTGAAAGAATTGGAAAAAAAGGTTTGAGAAAAAAGTTAGATGTTATAGCAGTTTTCAGTTGTATTCCTTCAAGTATCGAACTCAAAATGGTTTCTTCATTTGCAGCTGCAAGCTGGCAAAGAGCTCCAGTATGGCCGAGTATCAGCTGGAGAACTGGTGCAAGCAGTACAAGAGATGCTTTCTGCAGCTGGGATTTATATGGATGTGGAGAAGCAGTCCCTGCTGCAGAAAACACTAACGCTGCAAGAACAGTTAAAGGAGTCCCAGACATCACTTTTGCTTGAACAGGTATGCTATTAAACTATACATATTTTACACACTTTATTATCTAACACTGCAATCGTGCTTGAATATAAGGGAATAATATTGCATATATGTTGCTTTGAAGAAAATATTTTGGTGCGCTATGAATCTCAAGGGACCATGTTTTTATATATGAGCTGGATCACTTTCAAAGTGATTTACTTTGGCACTTGCTGAGGCTTATTTGTCCTTTCATGTTTTATTTTTGGGCGTTCAGTGTGGGGGATATAAGTCTGCATGTTTATTAGATTTAGCATATGGAGAAATTGGTTGTGGAGGATATAAGAAAGCATATTTATTGAACTAATTTTCAGGAAAAAGCTGATGTGGCAGCAAAAGAAGCTGATACAGCAAAAGCAGCATGGCTTTGTCGGGTCTGCTTGACTGCTGAAGTTGACATAACTATAGTTCCTTGTGGTCATGTACTTTGTCGCAGGTGCTCTTCGGCGGTTTCCAGGTGTCCATTTTGTCGGCTCCAGGTCTCAAAAACTATGAGAATTTTTCGGCCATGATCACCTTGTTACTTCGGACGGAGAAGGGGTTGTGCATTTCTTCTGTTTATACATTTAGTTTTGGGTAACGAGAATCACCTCTCGTCCTTGTTTCTTTGGGAAAGGAATAGGTTCTATTAATCTCTAGGAAAGTTGAGTTTTTTCTTTTTCTTCTTCTTTGAGTGCAATAGGAAAGTTATCGATTTTTATCATAGGAACAACTGTTTATGCCCCTTGTCTGGCGGGTCTAAATTTTGTTGTGTACATAGTGAAATAGAAATATATAGTTTCATTCGACCAAAAAAAATATGTATGTATATATAGTTTGTATAGTAGTTGATTGGAAAATGAATCTGGCGTGTACAAGCCATCATCCCTCTCATGACCCTCTCTTTTTTATTTTTATTTTTTCCTGAACCTTTAATTTATGGAACTGGTAAGATTATCGAAAGATGAAGCAAAAATATCTAAAAATTTTCACTTCAAAATTATTATTTTTAAAATTTTAATTTGTTTATATATTAACTTTCACTTCATTTGATGGATGAATCTATGGTAGGCATACTAATTACAAATAATGTTTGCAAACTAATTACAAATAATGTTTGCAAATTGTTGTGAATGAATTAAGCAAAGTGAGCAAAGACACCAACTAATGGGGGCTCGCCAAGTTTATAATTGTCTCTGGTGTCGGTACAACTGTCGTTTTCATCCGCGCTCACAACGGCTCCGTCCAGCACGTTGGGGTTGGGCGCGTTTTTGTGGAACCAAGCCTCGAAGCCACCTTTGCATGTCACAGCAGGTATAGCGTCCTTGATTGATATAATTCCAGTAATCCGCTTAAGCTTGCTACTTAAATTCCAGTAACGAAACGGGCTCTATAATTGTTTTATAACTCAGCAAAAATTTACAATGGTCTGCATGAAATCCCAAAAAGCAACTCTTTAACAATGACTGATGGAGATATGATTTTAATAAGGAATCTTATTTGAGTAAAGGAGAAAGAAAAAAAATCATAATAACACAAACGTAGCTTTGAGCTATGGCAGCTATTTTAAGACATAAAGAAAAAATAACAAAAACTATGGAGATGCGGGGTATCGATCCCCGTACCTCTCGCATGCTAAGCGAGCGCTCTACCATCTGAGCTACATCCCCGTCTTCTGTGTGATTGTTGATGCGAGTTACGTAATTTTATATTATAAACCAAATTAAATGGACTATCCACGTGGATATTCCCATCCCATGGGTGCTCAAAATCACCCGCGAAGCCGTTGATCCTTTCTTCTTCCGGATAAGAGAGATAAGAGAGAGAGAGAAAGAGAGAGTGAGCATGAAAATGGCGACTACTCTGCAACTGACGACGGACTTGTCCAAACCAATAATTGTGGTGAAACCCTCTCTTGAATTCGCAAGCACTCCTCGTCATTGCCGAACCTCTCTATCTCTACCTCGCTTCAATAATATTGCTAGAGCTTCCTCTTCCTCTTCTGATTCTTCGCTGGTGAGTCGCAGACATTTTGTTTCCGAGACTGCGGCGCTGTCTCTGACCCTCACTACTCTGCCGTTGTTTGGATCCATACAACCGGCCAAGTCGGAAGAGTCCGCCCTTTCCGAGTGGGAGAAAGTGTCCCTTCCTATCGACCCCGGCGTTGTCCTTCTCGACATTGCTTTTGTGCCCGAGGACCCTAAGCACGGTAACTTCACTTCACTCCACTGCTCCATCTACCATCTTTTTTTCTTTCTACACTTTGTTGTTTGGTTCCTCAGAAAAATTCATGAGCTGGAATTAACTCAAGGAAATTAAATTTGAGCGTGGATTAATTGTTGTGGGTAGGTTTTCTTTTGGGGACCAGGCAAACCATTTTAGAGACAAAGGATGGTGGAGACACTTGGGTTCCACGTTCAATTCCGTCAGCTGAAGACGAAGATTTCAACTACAGATTCAATTCCATTAGCTTCAAAGGGGAGGAGGGTTGGATTGTTGGAAAACCTGCAATTTTGTTGCACACTTCTGATTCTGGAAACAGCTGGGAAAGGATACCGCTAAGCTCTCAGCTTCCTGGAGATATGGTAAAGCTTTCTCTTACACATATCTTCACCATAATTCTGCACATACGTATCAATTTTAGATACTTTACAACTCGTTTAATCTCAATATCCCTCCAAACTTATTTCTATGCAATGGAAATGGATATTTCGAAGGTGTGGTTTGAGTATGAAGTATAATGGGGAATAAATTGTTGTTTCTTCCTCACCTGTATGTTGCAATCAGAGGCTACAAAGCATTGGGTGACCCCAGGTTTCCAACTGCATTGAACTTTTGTTGCTGATTCTATTATGAAACATATCCTTCCTTCCTAGGATATATTTTTTTCCAGTAAATCTTGGTTCCTTGTCATTCAAAGGATGTAATCAATTTTGTCTTCCATTTGGATATACAGCCTATCGGTAAGCTGAAATAAGTGATTCTGTTATGATATCTCCAGGTTTATATAAGGGCAACTGGTGAGAAGAGTGCAGAGATGGTGACTGACGAAGGTGCAATTTATATTACATCAAATAGAGGCTACAACTGGAAGGCTGCTGTTCAGGAGACTGTTTCAGCTACTCTTAATAGGTAATTTGCTTCTAAAATCTTATATGACTACATAACCATTCAAGGAAGTTTTCTTTTAGTGGTTGGATTGAATAATATAGTTGAAAACTTAAAATTCCAACAAAATAATTTCAATTTTAAGATTTTACCTATCGTGAAGACATGTGATAATTTCTTTTAATTTTCCTGAGTTCTTTACATTTTTTTGAGTTGGTTACATGCTGCTCTTTTGTTAATGATATAAAAGCAACAAGATTCATGTATCTTCATTGCTTTTTCAGAACAGTTTCTAGTGGCATTAGCGGTGCAAGTTACTACACAGGAACTTTTAATTCAGTGAACCGCTCGCCTGATGGAAACTATGTGGCTGTCTCAAGCCGTGGTAACTTCTATCTTACTTGGGAGCCTGGCCAGGTGAGTTTCTACTACGCAATATGACTTTTCTTTCTGTCTAATCACCCTTTTTTTTTTTTCCTTTACCTCCCTAAAAATTTAGATACAATAAGGTTAGGGAAGCATGTTGTTAGGGCTTTGTTTTTTTTTGTTAAGTAGTTGAATTATTGTGGAAAAATAAAAGCAGTGGTTGCATTGGCTGCTACTACCGCACCAATGTGAATTCCTAAGGAGTGAAACAGGTTGGAGGAGACTTAACATGACATACGTTGATCATTGAAGTACGGGGGCAGGGCATGATAGTCAAAGATTTGATGGAAAAGATGGCCTAACATAAGGCTAAAATAGGGAAGAAGAAAATAGAAGCTTAATTGAGTTTTTGATAATGATCAACCACGTGTTGTATCTGCAAAGCATGAGGACTCATTTGTAGCATTCTTGCAGGCATTCACTTTGATGACATTAATTATTTGAAATTGTATGCTCATAAGTTATATGTACTTTAGAAACTGTTGTCATTTTGTTTGTGACACTGGTAGTCAATAACTTCTTAATTATCCTGTGTTGGCTTTATGCATGTTCTCATTTTAATTTTTTAGTTTCATGTGGGATTTGCACAAAGCACTCGTGTTAACTATGATTCCTTGTCTTTAATTTTTCAGCCATTCTGGCAGCCACATAACAGAACAGTTGCAAGAAGAATTCAAAACATGGGTTGGAGAGCCGATGGTGGTCTTTGGCTTCTTGTTCGTGGAGGAGGACTTTATCTGAGTAAAGGTACAGGGGTAAGTGAATAATGCTTTATCCTGTAACCTTAAGGTGCACGAAGAATTCACCCTATAGCCTTGGTGTTCTATTATTGTTAAAGCAAAGTTATTGTTTATTGTTTCAGTTAACAGAGGAGTTTGAAGAAGTTCCAGTCCAAAGCCGGGGTTTTGGCATTCTTGATGTTGGGTACCGATCAAAGGTAATTCATTCATTGTAAATGAGCTTCCAAATTTAATCTTTCAACCTTCTAGTTTCTGGAACCCATCTTTTTACATGTTTAGTGACTGTTTGTATTATGCAGGATGAAGCTTGGGCAGCTGGGGGGAGTGGGATTTTGTTGCGAACTACCAATGGTGGCAAGACATGGACCCGTGACAAAGCAGCTGACAACATTGCAGCAAATCTATACTCTGTAAAGTAAGTAGAACCCTTCGACCTTCGAAAAGATTGTCTCTGTTTGATATTTGTAATTTGGTCAAATCGAAAATATTCCAAATGCAAGGCACACACCTTTTTCTTGTCAGTTATTAGTATGATCTCCTTTATCCTTGTTTACCACTTCAAAATATAAGAAAACTCAAGTAGGAGGCCAAAAGAATAGATAAAACCACGTAGATTTGGAATCTTATAGATATATTGCACCAAATCGGAAAGAACTAGCAATTCAATGTAAGGTCCACATGACATGAGCTCGTCTATCTGTAACAGAAAGGCTCTTATAATTTCTGTATTGGTGCAGGTTTATCGATGACAGTACAGGATTTGTGCTGGGAAACGATGGGGTCTTGCTTCGGTATCTTGGATGAAGTTGTAAACTTGTAATTTACACACGGTAAATTTATTTGCGTCTCCTCTTGGGCCTTCTTGGAATATCTCATTTCATCATTTAGAAATTTTGGAAAATTTTATTTATTGACATGTGCATATATGCAGGTTGATCAACGGTGCTTGCAATTTTGTACTGCTGCTGCATATATGACCAAGTATCAAAAGCTGTGAAGAGGGGGTCAAAGTGTCACTCATTTGATATTGAAATTTTGCTGTAATTAATACAAATATGAATTACCATTCGACAACAAATATTATGTCTATAGAAATGGTGGTTCTTCCTTCGGGTCAATGACTCAATGTCATGCTTTAAATGTGAAATTTGTTTGTCACCAACATCACCACGATATCTTTATTCCTTTTTGAAATACAAATACAAAACTTTCAATTCGGTAATTAGCAACTCTCCTTTAATCGGATTGTTCATCATTCTCTTCCAAATTCCAATGTACTAAAATTACAAGGGAAGAGAGCAATAATAATAATAACGGTGTTAAGTTGTAGTCAAGGCGCTATTTTCTTTGAGTTTTGCTTCTGGTTCCTAGTTCTATTCTATCCAAGTGAATTGGGAAAAGTCAATTATACCCGTTCCTTGTTACGTAATATAGACAATGAAGTAGGGGTAGAAACGACATTAAGAATTCCTTACATTTCCAATTGGTTCCCCAGGGAGTTATTCGCAAATTCTGTTTTGGTGGACCTTCGGTGCAATGAACAATAATTTTTCTGGTCAGACTGTAAATTAGCAATGATGAGAGGATGAAAAAGAAATCAAAAGAACGGAAACTGCTGACAAAACGATAACCCCAGCTTCTTACTCTTTTTTATACTTGTAGCGGGAATTGGAAAGCTCACCCACTGGAGGCCGCAGCTCAACAACACCACCAAGGTCTTCTTTTCTCTCTCTCTCTCTCTCTCTCTCTCTCTCTCTCTCTGGTAGTACATGTGTTTGAGGAAATGCTTCATAGAAATGTTACCACCCCCAGTGGGTGGAAAAATGGTTCACAGTTCCATTATTTGATAAATGGTGCCTAATACCACTATTTATTGGGTTTGCTTGTGAAAGACTCATGGAGGCATAGGAAGGAAAAGTGCGATTTCATTAGCAGCGTATTGAGTTTAATTTTCGTGAAAAGGATAAGAAATAAAGGAAAAGAGAGATTTTTTTAAATTAAATTATGTTTATATTTAGCTGTTCAAGTATATTTCAGCCCCTAAATTTTATTTATTTATTTTGGTATATCTCCAATTTGAATTAAATGAGCCATAACTCGTGATTTCGCAGACATGCTTATGTAAGTGAGAGAGGGGAAATTAAAGGAGCAAAGCAATGATACTCTGTTCTTATAGTCCTTCAGCTCCAAGCTCTCATCTTTTATCGACCGACTTTTCTCAGTCTTTTAAGAGTCCCATACTCCCTCATCCGGTACGTGCTGTTTTCTTTATCATCTTCTTTGCTATTTGTCTGTTTAGTGTTTATTATACTTTCCATTTTGCTTTTTGTCCTGCTGTATTTCTTTTCCCTTGTTATGACTATTTAATTGTGCTATTTGAATATTGTGATTAGTATATATTATCGTGTGGATGTGCTTCTTAACTTCTATAAAATGTGGCTATTTTGTTCAGAACAACTGTTTCTATTTCTATTCTCATGGTTGATTTATTTTATGCTATATTGACGACATAATGCGTGTCTGTTGAATCTCTATTTACTCAATGTACACAGCAGAGAAGATGGCCCGACCGGTCTCAAAGAGCTTCTAAAGTTGTTGCTTACTATGGCCTGAAGAAACCTCCTTATAAATTTGTAAGTATACAAGATGAAACCTGTAATTGAACTACGTACTATGTGATATTTGTTCTTAACTGCTTAAGTAACAGAGAACACCCCATTCATAAGGCCCAGTGCTAAACCAATTTTAGTGACTTGAAATCAGGTTGGATAAGTCAGATTCAAGTATCACATTAGGTGCATGATGCATGCTTGATACATTCTAAAGAAGTTTGTTGGTTTTCTATTTGCCTTTGTCAAAGTCTTATACCTCATTGGCCTTGCAAGATATTTTGGTAATGCAGTCATTTGGTTTCTGAAATTCATGTGGTGTTGAATTTGATTCTCTGAAAGCCTTAATTGTAGGAGTTATCCATCTCATACTGTGCCGCTTATTTTTTGTCAGTTCTTAAGCTCCCAGGCTTCCAAATGCTCCATCCTTGAAATTTGATACAAAGCAATTTTTGGAACATAAAAAATATAATATGTAATTATACTATAGATACGTATATGCATAACATTCTACCTTGCAATTGTGCCGTTCAGTTTGTAGCAGTTTTTAGAAGTCTTTCCATGACCAGTGATCTTCCTTGACTGAACTGCACTGTTTCTCTTTGTAGGATGCTTTGGAGCCCTATATGAGTCAGAGGACACTGGAAGTTCATTGGGGAGGCCATCATCGTAACTATGTGGAAGGTTTGAACAAACAGCTGGAGAAGAATGACATACTATATGGCTACAGTTTTGATGAACTTGTCAAAGCAACATATAATAATGGGAATCCTTCACCTGAATTCAACAACGCTGCTCAGGTATCTGCAAGATTGTTAGCTAATCTGCAAGATTCTTAGCTAATTTATGTACTTTTCTTGACTGGATCATTTTCAAATGGTTTCATGAGCTTTCTTAGGAGTCACTGGTCAATGATAGGGAACATTTAGATTGAATTTCTTAGGTTCAAATGTACTACTACTACCTGACAACATCTAATCTAGTCATGTAGCCTGGAGCATAACTGTGGCTTTAGCTTGTTCAAATTTTCAGTTATCCTGATTGATTGTTCTAAATGTTTTTTGTAGTTTCATATTCTTTGGAGACTGGGAATCACAAACTTAAAGTCCCGTTTTGAGCATATCATTAATAAAAGTTTCAAATGGACATGTTCTTGATAGTTGATATTGAACAACAATGGAAATTTACTCTGTTTTCCATCTCTAATTTCGGGATTATGAGATGTTCTCCTTCAACTTTATCCTTTTAGGTCTGGAATCATGACTTTTTTTGGGAATCCATGCAACCTGGAGGCGGGGACATACCCAAACTAGGCGTCCTTCAGCAGATTGAAAAGGATTTTGGTTCCTTTACAAATTTCAGAGAGAAGTTTGTAGAGGCAGCACTTACACTATTTGGCTCTGGCTGGGTTTGGCTTGTTTGTAAGTCCTTTCTTAAGTTAATTTCTGAACTTTTGTGAGTATTATGCGTTTAGAATTTCTAAGAATGAAATTTCCTCATTTTTATTGTGATGGTGTACAGCTGAGTCAAGCAAGGCCTATCATGCTGTGTTCTATTTGTTTTATGTTTGCAGATACAAATAATGAGGATTTTTTTACTATTTGAGTATCAGATTGTATCTTGCTTGATATTGATATTCTTGGAAGAAATGCATAAATATCACCGAGTGTTTGTATTCATCTTGTGGCCTTGTTTTGCTAATCAACTCCTCTGGTTACTGATAGATTTCCTTATTTCTTTTTCCCAGTGAAGAGAGAAGAGAGACAACTTAAGATAATTAAAACTTCAAATGCCATTTGCCCACTCGTCTGGGATGACATAGTAAGTAAAATCGACTTTTCCCAATGTTATTTTCTACATTTTGATTTCAAAAGTTGGCATTAATCATATCTTGTTCTGCAGCCCATAATCAGTTTGGATCTCTGGGAGGTGTGTAAATGATCTGCTCTCTCTGTATCTCTCTCTGCTATGTGCTCTCCCTCTCTCTTGTGGAGAGAGAGAGAGAGATGAAATTTTTTCTTTAACATGCTGATAGTGTCTTTTCTCTCTTTCTCGCAGCATGCTTATTATCTGGATTACAAGGTATGTAGTAGTATCAAACTTGACTTTGTTTCCACCAGCTGGCCCTATTTTTATGATGTTTGGGTATCTTGTTAACAGAATGACAGAGGGAAGTATGTGGATGTATTTATGAACCATCTTGTGTCTTGGAATGCGGCAATGGCACGCATGGCCCGAGCAGAGGCCTTTGTGAATTTAGGGGAACCTAATATCCCTGTTGCTTAAAATGCTGTTAACACCAAGTACTACGGCTAACTGTAATGAAGAGACTTCCCTACTAGGTTCATGGGGGTCCCACGGAGATTGAGCTGGATTTGGATGTTGTGCTATTTCGTATATGGGTGTCCTCACGAATACAAGGATGGATCTTGGTACGAGAGATGCAAGCTTAGAGAGTAACACTATAGAATAGAGGAAGAGATGGTGCATCATCGTATGCTATTAGAGTAGAACAAGTGTTTGTGTTTCTATTTCTATGCGCATTGCTCATTGTAGATTTCTTGTTTGTTAGCCTTTAGTAACATTATTACAGCACTTCCACCCATTTGCCATGGCAAAGGGCAAGGGGAGGCAATGGCTGTTACTATTCACATAAATAGTGTCAACCATTGCAAAAGGCTGCTTGTGTTTCCATCCATTGTCATGGCAAAAGGTAAATACTATTCACTTTTTTCTTTTCTTTTTTTAACTTTAAACGATTAATTTGGATAAGATTTTCGGTTACTACGTGTCAATATTTATTATAAAATTCACATCTCATATTTCGGATAAGATTTTCGATTGTCACATGTTCATATTTATTATAAAATTCACATCTCAAATTTCATCATTTAACCAATTAAATAAAAGACAAGCAGTACAACTAATTAAATAAAAGACAAGCAATACAACATAATGGTTTTTATCATTTAACCAATCGGTGTTGCTTGGTCATAGTCATGGAAAAATCTTCTTCTCATAACATCCCATCGTTCTAGCTTCCAAAATAACTTTGTTTCATGGGACATATGGCTCGTATCCATGACCATGGTTTCCCGATCCTTCTTATCCATGTGTTGTTTGTGTGCATACTCCATTTCTCTTGCAAATGCTTCATCTCTTGTCTTCTCATCCACATCTCTTTTCATGTCTCTCTCAATTCTCATTACTCCATTTCTTAGTTTTTGCCGCCTTTCTCCCAATAGACATTGGCTCTCTTTAGATTAGTGAGTCTTGATTCATCGATGACTCCAATGGCGATCTGATGCAGTTGAATCATAGAGCAGCATCTCATTCAACACAACGTTCGGATCCGAGGGAATAATTTTGAATCTCGAACAATCTTTCACCACCTCCCAACATTGGTGATTGTTGAAATATTTTTTACTTTGGCCAATGGCACCGAACCACATTTGTGCTTGCATAATCTATAATAAAAAAATAAAAAATTGGAACTGCAAGAAAATTTCAAAAAAAATAGGACATTAAATTTAATAAAACGGCAATTACAAATAATTTACCTCGTTGCAAAGATTTTCGCCTCTTCAAACGTTGTCCCTTGCTTTTGCTAACGCATCTCTCCATTTCCCTGACTCTTTATTCAAAATTTTCCACATATTAGCAAAGCTCATTTTTGTACGAGCCAAACCCGATCTTTCATAGAATTCGACATGAATTTTTCTTCATATATGAGAGAACTTCATCTCATTGCCCGTGATCGGGTAATGACCAACTTGGACCCAGCACTCACATAACAAAACTTCTTCCATGGTTGTCAACGACTCTCCGACTTCGATGGAAGATGCCATTTGTATTTTTACACAAATGAAAAATGGAAAGTGAATAATATTGGAAGGAGAAGAATTTGTATGAAGATTTGGTGTGGAAAGTAAAGAATATTGGTAGGTATTTTTAGAGAAAAAAAATTTTCATAAATTTGGGGTTTTCTTTAAAAAAAATTTGAATTTTTTAACACAAAAAATGGCAGCCGTTGGATTGGAGGACAATGTACGATCGGACAACCCTGAACAAGCCACGTGACTTCTAGCCATTGGAGGAAAGCAGGCTAGCGTCAGCACACGAAAGTTTCAAATTTTTTTTACTGTTGGCATCATCATCTCTCGGGCATGAGCTCGGGCTTGATATACCTTAGGCTTGCCTGGGTTAGTGGCCCCCACTGTTTGTCCGGACTGCTCGCGCACGCTAGAACCTAGAAACAGGCCTCGAGCCCCCTTTTTGCTCGGGCTGGCCTGCAGCGGTGGAATTGCTCTTAGGGTAATGTTATGCTTACCACATAATTATACCACATTTTAATACCATCTCACATGGCAGTTGAGGTGGACATCCAACTCATTAAAATTATATTAGTATTTTTTTTTTTTGACATATCAATTTCTTATTATTTTCATTAATTAAAAAAACCTAACCTTAATGGATTAGAGACTCTTCAGTTTTCATGTTATCTGTCGACCTCCCCCAAATCCATATCTCCCTCCTTCCTCTCCTCCCATCACCTCTTCACCGCTGCAAGACTCCTTCCTCCTTGGATTTTTGATCAATACACATTGTTAGTATAAAAATGTGTTGGCATTTCCTAGAATTTAGTGTAGGTTTGGAAGTGTCATTTAGCTAAAGGGTTGAAGCAAAATTGATGTCTCTGATTTCCAGAAACTACAGGATTGAGACAGCTCAACAATCCCCAAATTCCAAAATTATGACTTAACACGTATTAGACATTGATCTGAAGGGTAAGACATGTCATTTCACATGCATACAAGATAGGAATGTTTTTGGCATTTAATATGATTTTATTTTCTTATTTTTTAATAAATTAGAATCCCATTATGAGCTCATCTCATTTAGGAATTTTTGGCCCAAATCAATTTGATTCTCCTACTTTCATGTTTTAACATTCCCTTGATTTTCTAAATCATTTTGGTTGTTTAGAAATCTGTTTATCAATTATATCATAATATCAAGGAGTCAATATGCTATTAATAGTTATCCTAAACATAGAAGGATTCCTTTGATATTGTGATTAGTCAAAATCTTCCTTCTTCAGCAAGTGGTTGATTTTCACATGACTTGCATTTAGAATAGGAAATATTCTATTGTCATTTTTGTCTTGAAGAATAGAGATTTGGGTTAAGCGTAAGTTTCTTCCAGTGAAGAAAACTTATATAAAAACAAGGTTTTGTGTTTTTCCAAATCTACAGCTTTTCAACAATAGTTTTATGTGCTTAAACATTTAAGAAAGTTGTGTTTTTATTTAAGATAAATCATCAAGTATTCCATGTTTGCTTGGTGATTTATCAAACACTTTTATCATTCATATTGCATTCATTTGCATGTTCGGTGACTCATATAGTTGAGAGCATCAAGACCGTTATGATGATTTTTCTCCGGTCAGCTTGAATTGATCGTGACCAGTATAGGATTCAACATAGAGAGTTGGAAGAACTTCGGCGAGCTTGAGGCAATCGTGACCAGTATTGCTTTCAACATAAGAAGTATTGAAAGATCATCTCGTGACAGAATTTGAGTTACGAAGAAGTCGGTAAATATTATTTAGAATGTGTCTAGGATAAGTGTGTGAGTATGATTTAGAATGCGTCGGTAAACATTATCTAGAATGTGTCGGTAAACATTAAGACCACCTCTCTTTGCCAAAGTAACGTGTGTTTGTTGATTCTGTATGTACTAATCATCAGTGTGCAAGTGTAAGGTAAGCAGCAGAAAGATGGCCTGACGATTTGGTCCCTGCCTGCCTAAACTAATAAGTCAGTTTCTTTTATTATTCGCGAGATTAGGGTTGCATGAATTCTCCACAAGTTTGATGCTTTTCTTTGTCAAAGGCTCATAGACTATGAGACTTTTAGCAACAACATGACATGTAGAGTTTCTGCCCTGAAAACTGAAAACGACGACTACTTGTAATTTTCGTTGACTGGTTGTCTATGATAAGACGAGAGCAATTAGCGCCCTTGTCTAGGCAGTTAACCATAAATCAATATTCCTTTTTGTTTTCTTTCTAATACAAAGAAAGAAAGAAATGGTAGAAATTTGAAAAGAAAGCATTGACCCTTGACTTTGCGGCAAAGTTAGGCAAATCTTTACATCTACAAGAAGAATAAACTTTTGGAGTACTAGATCTCTTCTAAGTTGCATCTAATATTGGAGTTAAATGCTGACTGAGTTGTTGAATCGAAACTAACCAATCACCCTGTTAATCCTACAATTCTTCCTGGCGTGGCGTATTCCTTGATTTCCGTCGGCTCAATGGAACGGAAGGTCAACAAACAAAACGCAGCCCATTTTGAGAACAATTGGCCTGGGCTGAGCTGGGCTGGGTTGGGCTGGGCTGACTGATAACAATTTCATTATTATTTTCAATTTTATTCATACTTTTTTATTTATATTATTAATTATCAAACTACCGCTCGTTTCTCAGTTAAAAAACGAAAAACGAAAAACAGAAAACAGAAAAGAAATCCGAATCCAAAAGCAGGAGGGACTCTGCCAGTTGTAAGTTGTAACTGAAATGGGGTCGGAAACAAAAACAAAATTGTCAGATAAAATTAGAGTATAAATTAAGTATAAATAACATGGAAAATAATTATTAATAAAATAATAACAAACCCAAATAGTCCGAGTGTGGGCGGGCGTGACATCCCCGAATCCACCTTGGTCCTTAATTTTTAATTTAGAGAGAGAGAGAGAGAGGGAGAGAGAGAGAGAGAGAGAGAGAGGCAGAGAGGGACTCAATTTCAGGGAAGAAGGGAGGAGAGAGGTTCTCAATTTCTCACCTGATGATCAGAGAGAGATTCTGAGGGAGCAATTAGCCAACGAAGCATTCAATTGAAGAAAGGCGCGCAGTGCATCTTTGATTGCTACATCAATCAATCTAATATATTACCATTAGATCTCTCATTGTCTGGGGGTGGGGGATCCCAATTTTCTTGACGAATTCAACGATCTCGCTCTTATATTTGTAATTATAATTGATTTTGGATTTGGAGAAGAGATGAGATGATTAGGAAGACGACATCAGATTGTGATTGGCAGAAGATACGCAGATGGAAAGCCACTTCTGTTGTCATCATGCAGATCAAGTGATTTCATCATCCCATTTACATAACCGATATCAAAATAACATTAAAAACGATTCAATGTCGTCGTCTTCTTCCTCGTCACTCTTTCTGCCGAGTTCTTCACCGCCGCCATCACTGCTGCAGCAATCTTATTCTCCGTCTTCTTCGTCTCCCGCTTTGGTCGGTGGAGGTGGAGGTGGAGGAGGAGAAGCAGGTGCAGGTTATATAGAACACGTCGTTTCCAAATTTGACACGCTTGCTGGTGTCGCCATCAAATACGGCGTTGAGGTACGTACTTTCATTCCTATTTTCATTTCTTCATCTCCGTTTTTTCTTTTCTTTTTTCCTGTCAATTGGACTTCTTCTGCTTGAATTACCATTTAGAATTGCTAGGTTTTCTTTTTCTTTTGTTGTGGTTGGTTAATTGAATTTGAATATTTGCTGGATGCTGAGAAATATATACGGCTGATAGCTAAGGCAGTCAATGACAATGCGTATGATTCTTTGAGTTCTATTGTGCTTTTTACTCCAAGGGGTGTGATTGTTTTGTCTTGATACTAATGTGTATGTTCCTTTTCCCCCAGTCTAATATCAGGTTGGTTTTTGTTTGCTGGTTTTTTCGATTATTGAGCTTCTTCTTTTTTTCCAAAATATAATAAAATAATTTAGTATTTTTTATGATATTGTAGGTGGCCGACATCAAAAAGATGAATGGCCTTGTTACAGATCGTCAAATGTTTGCCCTCAGGTTTCTTCAGATTCCACTACCTGGGAGGCATCGTCCATCCCCTTTATCAAATGGTTCCAACACACCATGGTAATTAGATGTCTCTACTCTTAATTGGTTTTACTATACTTTCTTCTTCTTTGGTAACAACTTGTGGTTTTGCCAACCATTCTGCTTCTTCTAGCTACTGGAGATTACTTTGGGTCCACAAACGATATCTAAGGCCCCACTTGTTTAGTGTAACTGTGGATGCCCTCTTCTTTTGGATATGCTTTTGGTTTTAAAACTAGATATGAGGACTGGGTTTTAGGTCAATGTTGTGTCCATGAACATAATTAACACCTCTAGTTATTCGACTAATCTAGGGTCTAGGATCTGGAAAGACTGTTAGGAAATGCACTTCTGGAGCGGCACCCCATATTTCTCTGCTGTATATTAATTAGTTCAACTGGCATTTATGTCACATTCCAGATGTTGCTTCCTTTTCTAAAGGGGAAGCTTCAATCACAAAGTTTACTTATTTTGGGATGCATTTTAAGGTGATTATTTAGAAAACAATCTTTTTTTTCTTCTTTTTTACTTGTGTTTACTCGTAGTACATTTCCCTGCAAAAGTATATCTGCAGGTTTCCAAAGCATATGTCAAGATTTTGTTACAATATCAATTTATAGATTCTGCTCTCAAAAATGTCTATAACATGTAAACTCAGAACAACAATAACTATTCAGTCTCTTCGTACTCTATTAATATTGCTTAAAATTCAAGTTATGTAACGATTTAATACTTTGAAGTGGATAGTATTGCTGGTAGTTTCTTCTTTTACTTGTTTTGTTTTTGGTTCATTTGTGGCTTACTGTGTTGACACTTATTTACACAGCCAGACTAGCTCTGACCAGACCCCACCCCGCCACACACAAGGTGATATGTTTGAATCATTCCGGTCCCTTAGAGTTACTCCTCAGCGGAAAGCCTCCCCGGCTATGGACTCTTTACAAAGTTATTACGGGCTGAAACCAAGAAATCAGAACTCCATAACTGAAGGTTTTGAAATGGCAGTCTACAAAAATGGAGGTGGCCATTATTTAGAAAATGGACGTGGCCATTATTTAGAAAATGGACACTTCCTTAGAGGCTCGCCAGCTTCTGACAGACCCTTCGGCCAACGTCGAAAGTCAAGAAGCTTAGTTAAGCTGGATGAGAATGGTGAACTTTCGGATTCCATGCCTGGTACGGAAACTAGAGAGGGTGACTCTGATCAATTTGGTGAAAAACTAATTAGGAGGCGTCAGAAATCAGAAGCTGACTTTTCTCGCACTCCTGAGATGCTGTTGGGAGATAACAGTGGCAGTGGCAGTGGCACTGCCGGGTTTTCAGCGTTTACAGGGCAGTGCTTGGCCCTTAGACCCAAAGCAGCTAATCGAACGGCTTTAGGAACTGATGTTGAAGCTGGTGGCTTGAATCCTATACCAGTGGGTTTGGGTGATTCTTTTATAACAGACGGGTTGTCTGGAGTGAGGAAGTCGTCAAGCACATCAAATTTGCAGGATCACGACAGTAGCAGTTCTGCATCCATCTGGTCAACTTCCAAGTGGAGTTTGAAGCCAGATTTACAAGTATTTTCAACTGCGGCCATTAGAAAACCAATATTTGATGGTTTGCCTAAGCCAACAGGTCGAAGAAAGGCTGCACTTGATTAATTCATTTGATCGTACTCTAATTGCCAATTTTGACCCATGTTTTGCACATGCATTACCTGCTTTCAAGGGGTAAATAGAAAGAAAAAAGAAAGGGGGGGAAAAGATTTGAATAAGACCCTATATCATTAATCATTGAAATACATGTGAATTTCCTGTTAGATGGAAAACAGTTCCAAGCTTTTGGAAGAGGTACCAGTTCAAGCCATGGATGAACGCTTGGAAGGAGCAAGCGATCACATGCGCGGTGCGAACAAAAGATTACTGGATATTTGCCAGACAAATTTGTAAGCACTTGGCCAGATTCTAGAAGATGTATATTGGTTCTGGCTCTCCTTGGGTTTATGGAAGGATCTGTTTATAACATCATATATCATACTAGCTATTATTCTTTTGTGTTACTTTCGCAGGGAAGCCACAATCTAATGTTCTTTATTTCTGATCTTGTTTCAGCAGTTTGTATGTCTTCATGATCGTCAATGTGCTTTACCTCTACGTAAAATATTGATCTTATCAATGTACTCATATCCTGTCAATAAGTTTTCTTTGATAATCTCAAATTACTCATGTCACGCCGTTTTATTTTAGGTTTATTTTAGGTTTATCATCCTCGGCTTTGAATGATCTTTTCATTCTCTTTTTTGAAGTCAATCCATCTTTCATTAAAGGTGCAATCCTATAGCGAAATCGTGGTATTCCTTAGTATCTGTACTTAGAAACTTAATACAGCTTAGCAAATAGGATGTACCGCCGCGAGTGAGACAGTAAGTCCATAAATGGTGAGGGTGGTGGTGTTACAATGACAACTAGTATTTTTTTTTAGTCGGAAACAATAACTAGTTTAAAGGAAGAGTTGTCATAAATATAAGACTCATGGTCCATGGACGATCTGAAATTCTAAAGGAAAATACATCACGTGCAGTGAAATGAATTACAAATTGGTGCCGAACTTGCCTACTCCTCGTTCGTTTCTCTTCTGTAAGGTTAACGAGGAACATATGAAAGCAAAGAGTTTAGCATTAAAACATTTTGAGAGAGAGATATATATATATATATTTAATTCATTTAAACCAGCAAAGCAGGCAATGAAGAAATTACCAGTCCGCAGCTGAAATCCTCCACCATCCTACCCGGTTCCATATTTGGTGATAAGGAAGTCTACAAAACCATCAAAATTCATGTGTTTTCGCGCGGATGGGATGGTTATTAATTCATTTACCACAACCACCAGAGTCGAATTTGAGCGGCAAAAAAAAAGTTTGGATGCATAGACGTCTTGCCCACATGGCATTGGCATCGGCATTGGCGGAGGTGATGACAGCAATACCGACACTTGAGAATTGTTAAGCCCCAAAAGCCCTAATCATATGGTTATTATTGGCTTCAGAATCAGACACATGTTTCACACACCTTCCTCCAATCCAAATAGTGAAATGGATCCTTTCTCGCTCTCCAGCCTCATAAAAGTTAGCCCAATTTCATTTACAAAAATAAATAAATAAATAAATTGATGTTAGTAATAGTATACGCATGAGCTTCATGTCCGTTTCAAATGAAGACCGAGTTACAATGTTTGGGAGCAGCAGAAAACACTGACTCATTCATATTATTAGATGCAACAAAAGGTGGACATGATTGCTGCCTGCCTGCCTCCTGCATTATTATCTACGGTTGAGAATGCAGGAAAAGGAAATGAAATATTGTTTTACCCTCGTTACTACAAATACTTGTATCAACATGACCTGACCTGACCTGACCTCTCAAATAAAACAATGCCTGGGGCCTAAACCCCAGCTCCAAATGTGTGGCAGTGGAAGTAGAGATTTTAAACAATCATTAGCTGGTAAAACTAGTGCTGCCACTTTTTGTGTAAAAGATTTTCAACCAATCTCTAAACAAAAAATAACGAGAAGAAAAAAAAGACCGAAAATGAATCAAGGTAAAAAGATGATAAAGGAAAAAGAACGAAAAAAACCAGAAGCAACAGCAGTCAAAGAACCTCCTTTCATTTTGTGATGCTCAGTGTACAATAGAATATAATCAAACATAATACTGTAAACAAAAATGCTCGGATCGGATGTTTGAGCATTAAATGAAAAATCGCTGCTATTAAAGCATCTGTAAGAACTATCAAAATAAAACTTTCAGCAGTTATAAAGCATCTGTAATTTCTTCAAAACATTCAGGTACATATACAGTTGCATCAAAACCGTACTCAACTAACAATATTTATGATCCTTTTCTTGGTCCAAAAATCCATGTCAAATATGTACCTGAATGGTTTACAGCAATGTGTATCTGCCAGGAAGTAGGATTCCTTTTCCTTTGTCAGTGACAAAACCCCAAAAAATGTATCTGTTTTAATCTTTTGCCAAAACCTGTAACAGTATGCGCAGTTATGATGTCATTCCAAACTAAATTCCCCATCAACAATAAAGGGAAAACCACACAACTCATCAAAACTCTCAATTCAATATTTATTTCTTTTTCTTTTCATTTCCTACTTTTTTTTCCATTCTTCTTTTCAGCTATTTTATCTATCATTACAATACAAGGGACTTGCATGTATTTTCAGATGTCATCTACTATAATTTCTGAATCTTAAAGGGAAAAATAAGGCCTTACAACCAAACCTTAGTCTCACATTAAAAAAATAACATTCCAGAATAAATACAAAACACACATGGCTTTCACACTTTTATTGAGAAAAGAAAAACATAACAGGAACTAGGAAATCCAAACAAAGGAGAACTCATGTGCAAGTATCTACACAAACATTTTAAACACTACCACAGCGCAAAATGCGAAACATGTAACTTTGACACTACAGAATGCACAAATTGAGCCACGAGTACGGTACCACACATTACAAAAAATTAACATTAAAAATAAACGACATGGCGTCGACACGATGCAACATCAAGTAAAATTAATTAAATTAATTTGCACAACATGTATACAGATAGCAAACACTAAAATAAAAATCCACATCTGTTGCACTTTGAATTAACCAGGTGTAGAGTGAAGGCATAAAACAGAGATGTGCCTCAAACATAATGAGTCAGACAATAGAATCATCCTAATCAAAGGTCAAAAAAAAATTTGAGTTGATGTAATCCCAAAAAAGAAAAAACAATCTTTAAGTTTCCTTTTTCAACCATAGGACAAATATTGTGGAGTTATAACTGCGGCAGATCAAACAAGACCTTACTTGTTTCTGGATGAATTTGTTTCAACAAGTAGTAAACAACACACCAAATAACATAACCCAAGTTTTGGTAACTTCAGCTTTACAGTAAAGGTTGCAATGCTGATAATTGGTTCTAAAAAAGAAAACTTAAGCTCCAACAAAAATATGGCAACGATCAACTATATAAAGAGTATGTACTTCCTACATTCTAAATCTGATCAAAACAATCGAGGCTGGTTTATTCTAACAAGCATGCATAAAAAGTTCGTCCAACACTCATCTAACATAACTCCCTAGCATTAGAAATCCAAATTTCATCAACATCTCACAGGCTGCCTCAACCTCGGAGCATTCACTTATCATATACCTCCCCTTGTTACAATAAAAATTATAAAAGGGTATCTGAAGATGATATTACCGCAGACATTCATTAAGTTAAACCAAATATCTACATATACTCAAATATGAAAAGGAAAACAAAGAAAGAGAAACACTGTCCAGAATCCAATTTCAAAGCTTAACTCAGATAACTAACATTTCACCACAATCACAACACCCACCGACTTCAACCATTACATAGAACTTTCAGCCAAAATGTATGGAAGGAATTATTTTCACATTGCAATCACCGTCTGAGTAAGCTCACACTAACCACTTTATAAAAAGAGATACCCATTGCGACTTGCATAAGGTGGTAAGGATTTGTGGTTTGGAAACAAAAAAGGAAAATTTGAAGACGAGTCCTGAAGCTTGAACACAGCTTCCACCAAGTAGTTCTGTCCAGGAGTCTTTTTTTCATTTTTTATGCGCCTGGGTTTTTTCTTTTAATTTCAAGATTAGTGTATAACCCAGTAATTTCAAGCATCAAAAGATTTGACTATACATAGCCAACACCATTTCATTGATTACATAGCCAAGGACAATATTTTGACCCATACCTATCTCCTCAATAATGTGCAATACGCTAAACACCTATTCTCCAATACAAACCAGCTCCAGAACAGCACATTCCGACCCAGGTTTTCAACCAAGTTAATGTCATTGAGGTATTCTTCTTCTTCTTCTTCATGTAAAATTTGAAACCTTTAAACCGTTGTTACACCTTTTAGCTGTTTTTGGACTCAAACCTTTATTACACCTTAATCCTTTACGTTTTCCTAAAGTTTTTCCACAGTTTATTCTTGACCTCTTTAACCTTATGTTCCTGAACCCTTCACATTAAACCCCACCCAATATTAGCAACAATGCAGATACAAACCACACATGCCCTCCATCTAACCAAAAGAGTAATCTCAAGTCTTTCCAAAGATACCATAACCAAAAACTTAGCATGAGAGAAAGAAAGTATTATCCGGCAGGCAGCACATTCAGGGTGATTCTATAAAGAAAAAGTAAAATTTCTAAATTATGCATGAACTTGACAACATGAATAGATTTCTCTTCGGTATGGAATGACATTCCAAAATGTGATTACTACAATTACCACAAGAAACTAATTTTTAAAGACTGGACCCATGGACAGGTAGGTTTTGGTTGGAGGAGGCAACTTTGCCTTTCTATACTAAAATCTTTGACTGTTTAGTAGATACATGCACAAACCAGGATGTGCCGATCCAAGAGGCGGAAGGATGACAACTGGAACTAACAGAATGTTGGAGCAAATTATATTATAGGATGCAACAGATAGCGGGAAAAGTTGGATAACTATGCATATAAAAGATAATAGCAAAATAAATTCATCAAAGACTAAAGGTCAGTGCATAAAATCGATTTTCTATCTATTTGATATTGGGAATAATTACATCAGTTATGAACTTAAGAATCAAGTGTACTAACCAAGAAAGAAACATGGGCATACACTTGGAAGCAAATGTTCTCGGGATACATTTGTCAGGAAAAATTACAATATACACAGTCCTGCCAAGAGCCTCCACAAGTTCTCAACACTGACTTCAAGTGGTACTAGGGTTTTGTATACAAAATGAATCCAACTTTGAAGCACAGCATCATGTGACGTTGCTAATTGATACGCCACCGTCAATGCTGAAAAGAATTGCCAGAAAATAAACAGATTTATCACTGAGTGAGAGAGTGAGAGAGTGAGAGAGAGCATTGTCAATCTAAGCGATGATGGACGCAGTGGACGGTCGGAAATGCAGCACATGAATTTGCACAAACTTTTCGTTTTAATGTCTGGTTATAAGAAAGATGAGAAGAAGCAAAAAGACTACATTAGGCTCCTATAAGTCAAGGATGAAGAATCATTTGAAATCTTTGAGGTGATTCTGATTAAAAAATCTTTGAGTTGATTATCAACATATCCATTAAAGGATGAGGTGGCTGTCGATTTCAATTAACAAATAGACTTCAATGAGGAAAGAATCAATAAAATAGTAGAATGATGGAGCCATTCAGAGAAGTACATGAGCTACAAAATACAACATTAAATTTTGAGCCAACGAAAAAGAAAGAAAAACTTACAAGAATATTAAAGTAGGGCTAAGTTTCACTATTAAGCTGGTCTCCAACAATTAACAGCAGATATGTCTGGTCTACATGGCAAGATCTGGGAAGCACTATGACCTGGATAAAATGCAGTCAGAAAGTCAGTTTATAACTGCAACAGTAGCAAGGTCTGCTTAAAACATGCAAGCCCACTTCCAACTAGTTTAAGTCAAGATCACCTGATATTGGAGCTCCAGATGGTACATTATTAGGGGCAGAACGCTGAAAAGCCATATTATTAGTTGGCGGTCTATCAAGCGGTGGACGAAAATAACCTGCCATATCAGCACCAAATATAATATATCTAGAGATGCTTCGGTAGATAAGTGAATTAAATTAGGCAAAGGAGCCATGATCCATCACAATAAAAACATTAACTAGCATGAGCTAATAGCAATCAAAACTTTACAAATACCATATGCGCACGAAAAGAATAGAGAAAACATGTGAGCCTCATGCATGAAGTCTCCACAAAATAATAAAATTGCAATCCACAACCAGCCAGAAGAAAGGAGACCCTTAAAAATTGTTAGAAACCAAAGCCCCCAATTGCACAACTGTTCCATAAAAACTATAGGGTTTCTCTCCCACACTAGAGGCACAGAAGAAACATGGGCAGGACAAATCGCCTAGCACAGACTCGCCACTAGAAGAAGGTTGTACTACATCCCAATACAAATGATAATGAATGAGAAGAAACTAAAATGTACTAAAAATCAACAGAATGTCTAGCAGTAACCATATGTGTGCCTCAGATTCATTTAAAACAGGCCTGCAGCAAAATACATGCCACAGAAAACTCATAAATCAGGCAAACATCAAGCCCCACGTTGGTTAAAATACGGTTGAAGTTTCAAACAGAACCTAAAAGTAAAAATCTGGTTGAAATTAAAAATGATTACCATGGCATGCATTGAGAGAAATTCAAAAGAAAAACATATAATAGAGATTTACTCTTTTTAAGAATGATCTAATGCAGACAACGGATTACTCATTATAGTCAACTGGGCTCTAAGAGAAAAAACATTTCAACAATGATATTGGCAAAAGTTCTAGTTTCGTTACACAAAGCTCAACGTGAAATAGACAGGCAACTACTTAAGGGATGGCACAGCCACCTGGATCAGAACTCCATACCTTCATGGCCAAATGGTGGTCCCGAATGTGGGGGTCTTCCTCCATTCATCCAAACACCACGTTGTTCATCGGCAAATCGTCTTTGACTATCAGGGAGGGGAGTCAAAGAGTATGGAGCATGGTATGGATGCTGGGGATGTTGCTGACTCGAGGGCTTTGTATAAGAGAAATGACTGGATGGATTTTGTGGTGGAGCAGGAGGTAAAGGCCTTTGAGGAAAAGGGGTATTACCTTGTTGAAATTGTTGGCTTGGTTGAGAGACTTGTGCACTTAGAAACATGTCATTATGTCCGTGTTCTAATTGCCTCGTCGAGTTAAATCCAGAAGGTTCTCGAGGACCGCATACTCCTGTAGGAATAAAGCAAGCTTGCTGCTGTGGAAACATCTCGCTTTTTGCAGCCGCATCAATAGGGCCCCCGTGAGGAGCATTTCCAGCAATTTGGACAAGTTGGTTACCCTGTATAGAGAAATAATGTGTTATATGATATAATATATATACACACAACAACGTGCGATTGATAGGGGGGAAGCAAGAAGCCTTACACTAGTGCTACAGTATTCGTGAGGTACAGGAAGTTGATATGCCACCTGTGGGGAAGAATGCATTGTTGACTGAGGAGGCAGCATCTGTTGGGATAGTAATGATGCCTGAGTTGGTATAGATGACTGAGGAAATAATGGCGGATGACCTGATGGTGGTAGAGGAGGAGGTAGCTGTGATGGTAGAGGTGGGGGTGGCGGTGGCGGTGGTGATGGGGATAACGGGGGTGGGGGTGGCGGTGGTGGGGGTGATGGAGGCAGAGGTGGGGGAGGAGGAGGAGAATCAAGAGGCAATGGTGGAGAACCCTCTGGAAGAGGGGGCAACTCACTGCAAACATTTGAAGCTGGCTCTGTGACCGTATCTGATCCCTGCTGTTGTGGATCCCTTTCAAAAGAACCATTAACAAACACGGGTCTTTCATCCTTTGGATGTCCAGAAACATCTTCCATTTCAAGTTCACCGTCCACATCCTCCAAGATGCAATGTCGCCTATCATTTGGAGTCACAGCACACGTTTCTGATTCCCCAGAAGCATGAGTGGTTTCCACCGGTGAGGAATGGCTAGTCTCCTTATATGAACAGCTAGGAAGTTCTTCGTCTTCTTCTTCATCATCTTCAAATGCATGAGAAGATAAAAAGCCAGGCAGCTGAAATGTAGCATTACTGACACAAGAAGCAACACAGAACTACATGTATCAGATACCAGAGAGTCCGTGCAACAATAGAAGTGACGCATAAAATTAATAGAAGCAAGTTTCTTTGGGGAATACTCAATGGAAAAACAAATAAATGTAACTTTAATACCCAATTAAACAAGCAATTAGAAAAATTATATTCTAGGTAAAATCATTGAATTGCATGTATACAATAATTGCACTATAAATTCCTTGAATTGCTTGTATATAAAGGCAAAATTTAAATTTCTCCACATTATTAATTCACTAATGAGAAGCTACTATCCATCTAATAAGTTCATGTCCTTTACATGGTCACGCATGTAAGTTATTTGGTCAAGAAGCAATAGCAAACAGAACCTTACAATCAGCTCTTTACAGGACAACAATGAAAGGAAGAAAAATAGTACAATTATAACTCTTAAGAAAAAACAAAAAAAGTAATATGCTTACCTGCCGTACTCATCCACAAACATTCCTTCCATTTCTCTGATTGGATCATCTATAGCACGCTCGGCTCGAGATGGACGTCTAAGGGCGAAACCAGCAGTTGCATCATCATTTGAAACCCCAATGTCATCCATGTAGCGACGAAGGACAGATTCGGGAAAGATTTTTCTCTCAATCCACAGCCGTAAAACCTGGATGGGAAGTCTGTTTCACTTTATCTTGTATACAAACTAGAAGTTCACGTAACATTATATAAGACTGCACTTACCTTAAGACACTGACGACGATTGTCACGAGCACCAGAACCAGGTGGGGCAGCAGCACCTAGAAGACGTGGCAATGCTGCTTGAACTGTCGGAACATATGAAGCTCCCGCAATGCCTGTATATTGACAAAAAATAATTACCATTAATAACAGATTTCAGAAGGAAATACCATATCAAGCACTCACAACCAGCAAGAAAGAGAGAGAGAGGCATGAATATCTATTATCACAAAAAGTTGTTTTCAAGTACATATACCTTTTTGATTATGCGAGCATTGTGTGATGGAATCCACAAGAAAGAAAAGATCAACCTTACGATGAAAACTAGGCTCACCCTCCAACTTTCGGATTAGTAGTTCCACAACCTGCATAAAAGAGGAAGTCAAATTTTCAAATTCTGAAAGAGTATCTTCCAATCAACATGATGATTGTCGGCAATAATATTCTTCAATTGGTGTGTGATATACTTCATAAATTCCAAAAACAAACCAGGTCATGTTCAAAGTACATTACCACCTCTGCGATAGCAGTTACCATTTATTTATTTGTCAGCATATGCAGTTTTAGATAATCCATCACCGAAATTCCATTGCAAATTGGTAAGTAAAAGGACAAAGGCAAAAACATATGCCAACTTGACACACATAAATTACAAATCTAGATGCAGAAAGAAAGGAATGTGCAAACTGCTACTTGAAGGTTTCTTTTTCTCAACTTCAGATGAAAGTTGGAACAGAAATGACTAGAACTATTAATTGGTTATGGTAAGTGTAGACAAGAAATTTGAAACTCAAAAAGACCTGGGCAATGAGTATAGCAAATCAAAACTTTCACTACAAAAACATTTTGCACTTATTTTTTAACAAACAAAAGTACACTGGCAAATGTAATGCACGCATATTACAGAGTATATGCAAATTATAAGAGTACTATCCACAAAGAAAAATCAATCATTAAACGATTTTAGTATAACAAGGTCTATACTGTATATACAATTGATATTAGATATTGATAAATCAATCAATAAATGAATGAAAAAGAAAGGAAAAAATTATATCAAGTGATAAGGATCTTTGAGAGAAATCAAAGAACACCAGGTAAAAGGAAGGTGAACACGCTAGGGAGCCTACCTCATTGGCAATACCATACTTGGCACAATCAATGGCAAGACGAGTTGCACGACCAATACTTTCTTTAGTCCTTGACAAAGTCTCTATCATTCCTTCAAAAGCATCACGAGCAACAGCTGCCTCAGTGCCACCACTAAGTGATCCTCCAGCAGTTTGATGCCCAGAACTAACTCTTCTTTCAGAGATTTCCTCAATATCAAGTTGAATTTGTGATGCAGATTGACGACCATGAGTAGACGGTGAAGCTAAATTTGTGAGTTGATTAGATCCCGGGAGATCCGCCTGCAATGCACTGCTGCTAGTGGACAAAAACCCCTGAACTTCAGAAGGGCTGGGGCTCCTCCCTTGCAAATCTTTGTTAGACACAAGAGTAGAATTGGAAATTCCAAGAAAGAAACTTTGTGACTGAGCCTGTTTCCTCTTTGCTTGTGCAACTGCAATAAGATGCCTCATAGATATAGAAGATTCCGGGGTCCTAGAATCCATCAAGCCACTTTTATCTTCTCTGCCAACGTCCATTCTGTTATTAGGAAAACACAATGAAATCAAAAATGAGAAAACACAACCAAAAACTATGCACAAAATAAGGAATAAAAACATGCATACCTTTCACCAGGTAATGAAATGTACTCTGTTGAATTTTCTGTTAAAAGAGCAGCGTCATTGATATGAGGGATTGATCGTAGAGTAGGTTTAGATTTTTCTCCAGATGAGGCAGGCCTATTTCTTTGAGTTGTTGCATGATTTTGAGAAGAAACTAAACCTGAACTCTTGCCAGACACAGCCTGAGCCTTCTTTTGAATACCAGTACTAGAGACTTTAACAAGAGGTTTTGTGGATTTCTGCTGTTCTACTACTGGTTTAGTGGTAGAAACCAACTGAGGAGACTTTTTTGGAGAAGTCAAAGTCGGTTTTTCCTCCTTGCACAACTGCTCGGGTTCTGATTTTGCTGGACTGTGGTAGACATGCACTGCCTTTTCAAGCCTCATTTCATCAATTTGAGGTTTCCTTTCCGATCTATCTTCATCTGCTTGAGGTTTGCTAGGTGACAGAGAACTACTGTTTGACTGGGAACCTGATTCCTTCATGTGGCTCTCCTGAAACTCAGCAGGACATTTGGTACTCTGTTGAGCAGTATCCAAACGCTCATGATTTTCATCAGTGCTCTTCATAGCATCTGAAGAATATGAAGGCCCTTTAATATTTCGGGAAGACCCTCCATGAACCGGTGTTTTGGGTTTTTCCTCCTCCTCATCCTCCTCATAGAGGCACACAGCTCTCCGCTTTCTCTGTGTATGAACTGCTGAAACTCTGACATCAGTAGAAATCAAAGTATCATTCTTCAGAATGCAATCCTTTTCCAGTTTATCATCAGAAACCAAAGTATCTGAATCAGACATAGCCTCCAGTGCTCGAAGACGCCGCTTTGTTAGGGGTAGCGCAGCTTCATCACCAGGAGCGTTTGGTCCAACAATAATATTTTGGGATCTGGAATGGTTCTCTCCTTTCACACGTGAATTTGACTTTTTCAAATCCCATTTTTTAACTGTCTTGTCATCAACAACATCAGAACTTGGAGATAGACTCTTTACAGTTTTAGAGAATGAACCCCGTGGAGCATTGTCCCCTGAGTCTACATGCTTTGACTTTTTGGCAGGATGTGAAATATCATTTGATCCCAAATTAAGCTTTCCAAGCCCAAGTTGAACCTTCTTTGTCCTTCCAGAAAGTTTTTCTTTGGCCTGATCCACAGGATCATCCACAGAGTCCTTCACATCATCTACCACCTCGATTTGATTTTTGGCTTTAAGCAGATCTTTTGCCTTTTTCCCACCCCTAATACCACTATCTGATTTACGAGCATCTGGTGAAAATTCCCTTTTCCTGCCACCAGAGCCGAGTTTGCCTTTTGTTCCATCTCTCAGTCGCTCACCAGATTTTGGGCGATCAAGAAAGACAGAGCCATCCTCCTTCAATGATGTCACAGAAGAGCTATTTTTGTGTCCTTCAACTGTGCCATCATGTTTTCTCTTTGATCCAGTAATCTTCGTAGACTTGTGACCATTTGCTAAGGACCTCTGTCTTTCAGAGTGTTTCTTAGTGCGAACACCATCTTCTTCATGCTTACTACCGGAAACATCTTCCTTCATATTACAAGAATTATCTGGGTTGGATTTCTTTAATACCTCCTTTTTGGGCTGTGAAACTGCAGACATTTTATTTTTTGTCTCAGAAGAAATTATTGGAGATGAACTCTCATTTGCTCCACATGAGGTAGATGGATTTACATCTTCAATGCCATTTTCACCTCGGATCTGTGAACAGCGTTCCAACTTAGAGCCAAAATCACCTATGCCTTCTTCTTCCTTCAGTGTTTCTCCATTGGAGTCCTGCGTACCCTCACCCCCATCCTTTAATTCGACTTCAACCCCATTATTTTCTACACCATTAACAGACGGAACCTCACATCCAGGGTCAGTATCATCCCTCAAATCATTTGATTTCTTTTTTTGTAATTCATCAAATTCCTCACATATATCCTTCACAGCTTGGGAAAAGTTCTTTGTTTTACCTGGCAGCCGACCTGTTAATTTAACTTTTAACTCACTAGTGAATGCCTGAATATCTGCAGGGGCAACAAAAGCTCTGTGGAGTGGGCAAAAAAAAAGAAGCAAATTAAGATATCAGAAGCAGCCAATTTAACCAGCACAAAAATACGAAACAGACAGCACAGAAAATGATAACAGAGCAAAAGACAAAGCACGAAGAATTACAGGCTATTGGTGTGGTTTAAGTGATTTCAATTTGGATTTAGAATAAACATTGAGTTCTAAACTTACCATATTTAGAGGCCAGTCAATATATTAATTAGGAGGGAAGTCTAACTTTAACTTTCAATTCAACGAGAAAAACGGTAGAGGATTATAAAGCAGACTGCCACAATTCAACACTTGCCACAAGATTTTAGTAATTGAAAAGAACAAAAAGGAACAAATTAAGAAACTATTTCGTGTATGTGTTTGGTTGTCAGAAAATGTAAATTTCACTAGTGAAATTGTTTTCTAGAAAGTTTAGACTATTTTCCTTCCAACATTTTTTGCAAACCAAAGCATTAGAAGAGAGTTTAAATTCTGTTCTTTCATCATCTTTCGCTTCACTTCTTCTAACAACATATGCCCACAAATTTCTCCAACAGCGAAAGCAAAGGACACCCATATGATCTTATTCTTTTCTTTTCATTTGTGCACCATTGTAAAAGCTTTTAAAACCACAAACATTCTAATTCTTTAACTACAAAACGATTTCTTAAACCATAAGCTTATTCTATTTAAACTCTATATATTACCCAGTCCTTTTTCATTGGTCCAACACCAAATTTGAGATACAATTCCAAAAATTGCTCAGTTTAATGCAACATTTCCCAAAACTGGGCCCTTTTCTGCACCAGTAGGAACTAAATAGTCAAAATACAATCTTCCACCTTTTAAAACCCTAATCACTTAGTTTTTCATCTACCAAGACAAACTACTTTGCAGGCAAAAATTTCAATCTTCTTCTATTGTTAAGCTTCTAGGGCTAACATAAAAAACACATGTATTACTGATACTAGAATAAAAATTCAGAACGAATCACAAGAAAATCCTAAGCAACCATTGATTAAACATTCCATAAGTGAACTTTTCCATTTGAAAAATAAACTGGAGGAGAGATAGTTGACTAAACTGCACATGCAAAGGTTGTATTTTCACTGTGTTCTTAGATAGAGATGAATCAGATAAACGAATTCATTTTGGTAAAACAAGTTGTCATTTTCAACTTTCCATATCTACAATCAAATATAATGGTGTCTTCTTTTTAATTAAAAGCCCATGTATAACAGTTAGTTCAATTTACATGTAACATATTTTACTGACAGAATGTATTGACATGCATGAACTAATATGAAATTATCAAATAAGATATACTTACATCTCTTTCGTTCCAAAAAATTTGTCAATTTCACCTTTCTGTGATCTACACCCTAGGTTGTCAATATATTAGTGTCTTATTTCTTGTTATGAAACCACCATGTATAAGAGGTTTTCCAAAGTACATGTAACAATTCACTAACAGACTTTATTCAACATACATGAACTAATATGAAATTATCAAATGGGATATACTTACATCTCTTCTGTTCCAAAAAATTGGACAAAATACTTCTTAGGATCAGGGACCTTCTTCCAATCTTCAGGCCTGCTAATCTGAAAATTCAAACCCACAAAATCTAGTTCAAATGCCAATCAAATTGGTTATAACCCAAAAATCTAACGGAGTTACTATTAACCACAAATAAATAAAACAACCAATTCTAAACACGCCAAATTACTGAAAGTTCATGGTCCATTTACCAGCTCAGTGCAACAAATCCTAGACATAATATAGATTAAACAATAAATTAAATAGATATGACAAAAAGAAAAATACTTTATTCTAAAAACTTAGACGACCATCATATAAACAGACCTAAGGACAAGATATCCATAATGTCTGAAATCCTCACTATGTTCAGTCCCATTCAGTAAACACACAAGTCCAAAAGCCTATGAAAATTCGTTAGTTATCACATTCTACGAAAAGTCAAATCCAAGTAGAGCACACCGATCAACAAGCAATTCAAAAGCATATACTGGAAAACCCTAATGCCCAAACACAACCAAAAACATAAGCGTAAAGCAGAAACACTACATATACACAAAGTCGTAAATGAAGAGGCGGAAACCATACAGACACAAAGTTGTAGATGAAGAAGCAGAATCCGTAAAAGAGAGAAAGCGACAGCGAATTAAAAATCAGACCTTGGCAGGCCAATAGGGGAAGCCCTTGACCTTGGCAAGGACAAGATCGCCGAGACTCAACTGGCTCTTGGCCTTGGCCTTGTTCGCTCCGCGTCTACGCCCCGGAGCCATGGCGTGGACGCCGCAATCTTAGAAAGCAAAAGGAAAAACCCTAATTGAATCGTCGCAATCAAATCGCAGAAGCACTTAAGAAAACCCTATACAAGTCCCCAGAGACTCGGAATTGGAATCGTAGCGTGTGGTTGACGGCCGGTGGATGCTCCGGCGCCGGAGGCACTAGGTCATCGGACAAAATGAGATAGAGCAACAGGGTTGTGCATTCGCAATTACAGAGAGCCAACGAGAGAGAGAGTGTGTGTGTTAGAGAGAGAGAAAGGCAGATTGTAGAAAGGAATTGAGGCGGTCGAAGAGCGAGATTGTAGATTTTGTGAGAAGGAGGGCTTGGGCTTTTGGGTTGGGCACCAATGTGAATGCCCGAATAAGAACGGGACCTATCGGTAATTTTCCCTTTCTTTTTTGATTTTTTTTTTTTTTTTTTTTTGGTTTGGGTTGGGAACTTGGGAAGATGGAAGATGGAAGATGGACGTTGGTCGGGACTCGCTCCGAGTGATGGTTTTATGTGCTGTCGGTGTACGTGGCAAACAGTTCCAAAGTCTTTCTTTTCTTTCTTTCTTGGTTGCTATTTTGGTGTTCTACTTAATAATAAACTCTTTTTATCTATTCATTTTATTATGAATCCCGAGACGCTAGATTTAACAGCAGCTTCAATTTTTCACATAAATTCTATATCAAATTATTTCATTACAGATAACTCTAATCAAGAAATTCTGTTGGTGAATTTTCGCTTAACAAGGTTTGATGGGGTTTGTTGAATTTGTAATCTGCATCGTTTATATATATATAGAAGAGAAAAAATTAAACATTCAGAAACCAAAAAATTAAAATAAAGTTTAACTACTGAATAACGAAGTATTTAGGTTAAAGGGTAAAATATTACATAACAAATTATTTAGATTAAAATTTTAAAAATAGAGAGAGAACACAGGTATGCAAGACTCCGGTTGTTTTTGTTTTTTTGGGTAAATGATGCTAAATAAGAAGAGACTTACAAAAGTTACGAAGTGAAAAGAAGAAAAAAAAACAAAGGTAAGAAGGTATAAAATCTAAAAACTATTTAAAACTACTCATTTATATTATGTTTTACTTCGTAATCTGCCGCCCTCTAAAATTTATCTTTAAGGTCTTTACAAGATCAAGATGGCTCTCATCACTCAGAGAATTGAATATTGATACTTACTGATAGCCCACACACTGTTTCTCCTTTGTAAAGTGAGCATGTCATGTAACAAAATGGGCAGAAAATACTGATATCCAAATGAATGCTAACAAGAGAAGCAAACCTGTTGACTTCAGGATTGTAACATCAAACATATAATTCTGTCAAACTAAAAGACCAAACTAAGAAAGAGTGATGGTTACTTCCTCACTGACACCCAAATCTCTGATCCTCCTACTTTGAACTTTTATCCTTTTCTTTGCCTTCATTGCCAACAGCATCAGTCACCAGAGCCACTGGTCTTTCATCCATGACCTCGTCAATTATTCCAAACTCCTTTGCCTCTTCTGGGGTCATAAAATAATCTCTATCCATATTCTTCTGAATTATCTCTACGGATTGCCCTGTATGCTTTGAATACAAGGCATTAAGGGAATCCCACACGCGAACAATCTGCTTCGTGTGAATTGTCATGTCTTTTGCTTGTCCACTGTACCCACCTGAAGGCTGATGAATCATAACTGTCGCATTTGGGAGTGACCGCCTCTCGCCCTTGGCACCCGCAGCTAAGAGAAGGGAAGCCATTGATGCAGCTTGACCCAAACAAATGGTATTGATAGGTGACCGAATGTACTGCATGGTATCATAAATTGCAAGACCTGTATGAACAAATACAATCATTAGCATGTAACAATGCTGGTGAATTTCAACCAAATCATGCATTGAGTCTCGTCTATTAAATCTATTTATATCTTTTCCTGCTGAATCTCATCTATTTATGTGCAGTACAAAACATAACTATACTGTTCAAAATTCAAATTAGGAGCATCTGCTAATTAAAGAATTAGAACGTACCATTATAAGAGGACAAACATAAGCACTGTAACAATGTTTGTAGTATCAACTTTTTGCAGCTCTGTATCTTATCGCAATCATTTAAACTAAAACCGGATTTTCAACAAAAATTTATGTTTTTTACCCCAAGTAGCTGGTATAAGGCTTCCAATTAGTTGACTTCTTCACCTCAAAATGAACAAATAAATATGAAAAAGGGCTTGATGAAAGCAAGTGTTAAAAGAAAGTCAAACGTTAATCCAAATTTGATGGAATACGACTGAGGACATCATAACCAAGTTTGGCTTTAGCCAGGTCTTGTTTCCCCTTCAATTTCTACCTACCAGTTCAGTCTTACCTATATTTTTTAGGAGACAGATTATGCTAAAGAGCATGCGAATTTCAGCTCCAAAGCCTCTAGTTTCTAGACACAGTAGATTCAAAGATGGAAAAATAGTTTTCTTGATTCTTGTTGTGACCATGTAATGGAGCTGAGACTTGTGTGCTTTTTAAGCATGTGAAATACTGAGACACTTCAAGAAAAAGTAAAGAAGTGCATCACACAAATCTATACAATGCTGCGTGATATCTAGTTTGTTTTCTTCTTAATCTTCTCATAATTTTGTGCAGATTTTCGTCCATCAGTCAGCACAAGTGATTTAGTCAACACAAAACTCTACTTCTTTAAGAATCTTATCTATCTACAGCTACCTTACCAAAACTCTGACAGAATATTCCTTACATTCACAAAACTTAGAATCCCACACAAGAATTAACTTACCCAGAAATCATCTATAGAGCCTGATCACCCTCTGCCTTTTTTTTCTTTTTTCCTTCCTGGGATTAACTTACTAATGCTCTACCATCTGTTCAAGTCCTTAGAGCACTAATTGCTTATTTAAATCCCACTGCTTATCATCTTATTGGAAGCAGCTTTCAATTAGTTAAACTGATACTTACAAATTAATGACATTTATGATTTCATTTTAGTTGACATAAACCCTAACAGAGCTCAGATGTTATGAAATATTACAGTGAAAAGGACTGTGTGACAAAACACAATTACTTAACGTGAGTGCTTTAACATTGGTGATATATGGTGCACTTGGTCATACAATGGAAATTTGAAAGACCTGTTTTACTTGGATCCATCATCAGTAGCAGATATTATACCATGATTCTAAAACTTTTGAAATGCTACAACCATATCATGATTTCATAATTATGTATGTCAATGACTTTTCTAACAGTTACATTTGTGAAGGGTTCTTAAAACCAAGTTACACTCAACATCTTAGTAGATTGTGAAGTTATATAAGAAAATCCCACACTTCTCTCTGACAATGCTCTCTTAAGATGTAGGTTATACAAACCAGACCTAACTATTCGCAATCATCATCTAACCCAATAATTTCAAATATCAGATAGCTTTCATAGAAGCAGTTAGAAAAGATCTCAAGTGACATTCACTCTCCGCATATCTTAGAAATATATAAACATTACGAGTTTATAAATGAACTTATCAATTATCAAAATTCAATTTCAAGAAAACAGAAACCGCGAATATAAATAAATTCTTTCAACTCGTAATTATCAATAAACAAACAAGCATACAAAAGTAAATCAGGTAATAAAATGGAAGTTAGAAATGGGTCATAATCTAGAAAAACAAAATCGACTAATCTCATTCCTGAGTCCTAAAATCTCGAAACTACAATCAGACATCGATTCACCCATTAATATTAATTCGCAATTCATATTATTCAAGACAATGTCTAAAAAACTAAAACATGAGAATTTCACACAACCCATCAGCAAATAAACAAGAAAAAAAATGTCGACAGTATAAATAAAGGAAAGCATAAATGATAATGGACCTGCAGTGACATGGCCACCGGGAGAGTTGAGGTACATATTAATGGGCTTGGATGGATTCTCAGACTCCAAAAAGAGAAGCTGCGCAACGACGACGTGGGCAGTGTCGTCGTTAATTGGACCGTTGATGCAGACGATGCGCTCCTTGAGAAGGCGAGAGAAGATGTCGTATGCTCGCTCCCCTCGAGACGAGTGCTCTATAACCATTGGGATCAAGCTGTAGCTGCGCAAAGACGTACCCCATGGCTTAACCCATGCCCTGCTACTTGCCACACACTTCGCGCTTGAGATTAGGCCCCTCATCATGAGCACGAAGAAGGAGACTGATTTGCAAATGGGGGATATAGGGTTTATGGATTCAATCTCTACTCAGTCAGAGTGTTTTTCTTGTGTGTGTGGTTGGAGAGAGTGAGAGAGAGTGTGTTTTAGGATCTGGGTCGGGTTAATTGGGTTGTGGGTTGTTTGTTGGTTCCTATCTATGTGGTATGATCTGAGTCGGGTTCGGGGTAACTCGCGTTGTGGGTTGGTTCCCATGTGGTCGGATAACCTTTTAAATACTAACCATGGTTCTCCGATGATGCAAACAGTTTCTTAATGTCAAACAAAATATGTACAGATAAATATAATAGAAAATAAATTTTAATTACAATAAGAAAATAAATAGATAAGTAATCAAAATCATAATTAAGAAAAGACTCACTAACACTTCATACCAAAAATTTAGTGCTGGCAACTTCAGGATATGCAACAGTTTCTTGACTAAAATCATTATTTTATCTCCCGTTCGTTAGAATAGTTATTTAATTCAAATCTTCTAAAGCCAAGTTTGTCATAGAGTGCTGTTATTTTCACTCCTTTATTCTATTTTTTCACCCATCTTATCTTCAAAATTTTAAAAATAATTTATTTATTTGTAAAATGACTTATAAGGTTTGACAAAAAGAAGAAAAAAGCGTATCTTTTTTTCCCCTCTGCAAAACCAGCCAATAAAAAATTTTCACGTTTCAATAATTAATAACAGTAAAAGAAAATTGAACCAAACAAATTAAGAAAGTCTCATCCTCTCTATCTTCACTTTATCCGTCTAAACAACTCAGGTCTCATAGGAAACCTTTTTTATTTTCTTCTTTTTTTATCATTATCAAAGCTGCACAGTGATATCCAACTTGCACCGCCTAATTTGGCAGTGAGTTTTGTTGGTCGCAATCTCTAGATCTATAGTGCCTCTCAATTCTCTGATAAATTTTAGGGAGATTCACTATTATACCCAATATAAGGGCCCAAATTATAAAAATACCCTATATAAAATGGACTTTAGAAACACACCCAAAGCCCATTTACAACATAACAAAAAAGCTTTTAACTTTTTATAAATTACAAAACTGCCATCAATTTCTTAAAACAAGCCCAACTCCAAAATCTCATAAAAATACCCAAAGCACTCAATAGGGCATCAAAGTAATTTAATAATCAATATTAAATTCTATAAGGCTAGCTATCATTTTTTGGGTTTTTTTTGAGTTTGTTTATAGAAATTCAATTGTGTATGGTTTATTTGTAATATTAATGCTAGAAATGGGTATATCACTAAATATCTCTAAATTTTATGGCCTTTTTGGGCAAGGGTTGTGGTCCCTATGAATGTTGAAGACGGAAATTTCAGAGAGGCAAAAACAAAGCAACGAAACAGAGGGATGAAAAGTTCTCAATCTGCATGTCAAATCTGCTATTCCATCAAATCATGATTGATTGAAAATATGTCATACATTTCGAGAAATTCTTTTATTTTTTAAGAGTAATATTACACTTATCACATTTTTATCTCATATTTTTATACCACATATATGATGTGACATATTCATATTATATGTTATATCAATTAACTCAATGAAGTGTATTTTAATAAAGAAAGTTTAATTAACAGTTTTTTTAAGTGTTAATAAGTCAATATATATATATATTAAATAATTTTAATTGATGTGCTTGTCTACCTCATTTGTCACATAAGATAATATGGAAATGTGGTATATAAATATAGTAAGAGTAACATTATTCTATTTTTAATGTTCTAGACTTTGTTTAAAGCCTAAGAACATCCAAAGTGCACCTCCACTTGCACTTATTTAATGATTAAAGAATCTTCGGGGTATATACATATTATAATTGAAATCATTATACATATGTTACAATTAAAACCGTTCATTTTTTATATCATCATATAAAGGTGATATATGTAGATAAAACAAAATCAATTAAATTTGAAAATGTTCATTTTGAAACTTGGGCTGTAAATGTTTTGATCTATATTGATTGACAAATGGCTAATAATATTTGTAACAAACATAATTAACACAAAACGTAGAATTAGGTTTATGTATAAACAAATGAAGTAAAGCCGTCAGCTTAAGAAAATTGCATTTGAACCGAGGGCCTAGATGGATAGGCACATTTGGAGTTGAAGATATAAGAAAAGGTCAAAGTTTGAATATACTCAGCAGCTTGGCATAAAGAACCAACATCCATGTTGTCATGTTGACTGAAAACAAAAATAAAAAAGGACTCGGACCAAGCTTGCATTCATTCTCGACGTGGTTTGCGGCAAACAAACCCACTGGCGTAGGATGAAATGGAAGTGTGATGATGGCATTGGCATATGTTATATAAATGAAAAATAATCATACACCAACCCCATTTCAGTTGTCTAGATTGTAGATAGACTTCCCAATTAGAGACGTAGCCTTGAATAATACTAATTCTAAATTTGGATATCTAATATTATATATATGATCATCTCACCTGTTATAACTAACCAATTAATAAGTTAAGGAAATGGGAAACAAAAAGAAGAAGATTTTGAAGAGAAAAAAGAGCTAATCTAGCTCGTTTGACGAAGGGCTCGTTTGAGACTGCTTTTCTAATAAGCACTTATGCTCATAAGCGCTTTTAATCAAAGCGTTTTTATTATAAAGTTGTTGAAAATTTAATAAAAAATCGAATGCTTCCTAAAAAAGCACTTGGGAGTGAAGAAGCCCATGACATTGCTTCTCCAGAAAGTGCTTCTATGGCCCAGAAACACTTTTTAACATTTCTGTCAAAGTACTTTCGGTTGTCATAAAGTGTTTTTAACCTTTCCAAAAGCACTCCCACACAAACCCGAAATAACATAACATAACAATATACATATTGCATACATAACATAACAAAACATAACATGATGTTTTCAATTGATATTCATGAAATAATATTATACATTAATATTATTATTATTATTATTGCGGTGATTATTCCTTTCAAGGAATCCCTCTAAGACCACCTTCTTCTTGTATTCCTCGGAATTCAAATCCAAGTCCGAAATAATACTAGCAGTGGCAGTGGCTGCAGCTGAAGAAGATGTGAAGCGAGGGAGGAAATAAAACCATGCGCACGTACACAGAATGGCGCACAATCGGCCCCAAAATAACATAATAATCAGCGTCACCACAATAATGGACATACCTACCAGTGGGTCCGAATTCTTCTTCTTCTTATTATTATTGCTCGCCATTAATATCACGGCCTGATGCTGATGTTGATGATCATCATCTGCTTTCGCCTTCACAGTCGACCCGGAGGATGAGGATGAGGAGGAATGTTTATTGTGTGGCAGAGCGGAATTGGCGGCCCGTCCACTCTGACGTTTCTGACTGGGGGAAGACTCAGAGTGCGACATCACCGCGCTGCTGGCTGTTCGACCACCACTGGATTTGGGCTTCTTCTCCTCCTGCTTAACTGGTGAACCGGGTTGGCTTCCTCCTCTTCCTCCTCCCGATCTTAGAGAATCAAATTTCCGGCGAAATGACAACCGCTTTTGACACGTGTCGTCTTTGGAAGACTCCAATTGTCTCCTCCTATTTTCGAGGATGATCGTGTTGCTCGTCGTCTAAAAACATTTACAGCCACCAACAGAAAATTAATTCACTAAATTAGTATAGTGCTGAATTAAAAACAAATAAGGGAATTCATTAATTATACCTGTGGAGGTGGTTTTTGGGTCTGCTGCGGGTCTGAGACTGTAGACAGCAGCAGCACATCCTCTCTCTGACTTGAGCCACCCGGCGGCTTTGCGTCCGTGACCGAGACTGTACGTTCGGCGTTGGAGACGAGCTTACCAGACTCGGAGTTTGACTTTGACTTTGACTTTTTTTTCTTCAAAGAGAATTTAACTTGCCGTTTGCCAGTCCCCGTACCGGAGGCGTCGATGGGGACGGTTTTGGTGGCCGACTTGTTGGCGCAAAACCTCCAGCTTGACCAAGAAATCAAGTACCAGCGTCGACTACTAGTGCTCGTTTTCATCTCGATATCATTAGACTTATTAATTTGGTGTTGTTGATGAAGATGATCACGATCATGATGGGATCGGATATAATCGGTTTCCGGGAACGACGACTTTGATCTGCTAGTTGTAAGCCGGCTGCTGCTCACTTTCCTGGAAAATCCGAAGCAACCGAGGAAACAACTAGTTTTGGGTTTGGATGGAGATGGAGATGGAGATGGAGTATTAGTACCAGTACTAGTAGTGGTGCTGGTTTTCTTTTGGACCAATTCCGCCATCGCCATGAAGGGAGAGCGTTGAACATAACACCCCAGCTCGCTCGCGCGCTCTCTCTCTCTCTCTCTCTCTCTCTCTCGCTCTAGGCGTCGACGGCTATATCTCAATATATTGATTTTAGGATTCATTTTTATTGTGAGAGAGTTAATTAATTGTTTAAATAAGGTGTTTGGTTAATTATTATGAGTTAATTAGGAATAGGCATTTATGACTTAGACTGTGGTGGCCAAGGAACAAGTCCTTACACGTTTTCACGTCGTCCACGTTTTCATCACCCCTCTCTCTCTCATCAAACCTAGTGCCGTTATTATTATTATTATTATTAGGATAATACTAGGCTTACCACCTTTATGAGAGAAGTAGTACATAATGTGTTACCACCTTTATGAGAGAAGTAGTACATAATGTGGTATAAAAATATGATAAGCCTAGCATTTTCTTATGCATTTTCTCCTCAACACAATCACATTTTCGTTGGCCCATAAAAAAAAGAGAAAAATCACATTTTCAATTGAGTTGAGTTGAGAGGTCCATCATCCATGTAAGCGAATATCAAATATATTCTTATTTATGCAATCCAGATCCAGTCACAACCTTATTAACTTGAGCATCATGGCCTGAAATTAATACGGTTGAACTGCCTGCAACCATATATACTAATCCAAATCATTTATATACAAACAAATCAATATTAAATTTATAGTTTGGATCACATGCATAATAATAAATTACCATCTTCTTTTTTTTTTTTTGCCTTAAATTATTGACAGATCAAATATCTATTTTCCTATCCAATTTTATTTCGACAGGAAATCTTAAGTAAGTTTGTGAAATTAAAGTATGAAGTTTGCTTATTATTTGAAAGATCTCTGAAGATATTATATTGAGAAACTATGTTGACATGAGCTGGCTCAAGAGTGACATTTATGGATCTCATATCAGTTAGCAAAACTGAATCTTTATTTATATAAGCTTGGCATTACTTTTAATTAAAGATATACATGTTCATATCATACGCGCTCTCCGTAATATCCATAACAATTTTCAAACATGAAAATTAGGGCCCGTTTGATAACTATTTCAATTTTAGTTTTTAGTTTTCATTTTTTGTGCTATAGTACAAAGGAAAAAGAGGGAGAATGAGAGTGGAGAGATGGAATTGAGAGGAAATATGAGAAGAGTGGATCAGATGGATAAATAACAAAAGTGAAAACAAAAACAAAAAACTGAAATCTATTTCAAATTGTTTTTATTTTCAAGTAATTGTTTTCACTTTTGTTACTCTTTCCTCTTATCTTCCTATCTCATTCTCACTCTCATTTTTTTCTATACTCTAACCAAAAATAAAAAATTAAAAATTAAAAAAATTCTCAAACGGGTCCTTAATAACTCGTTTTATATTTTGAAAAGTAATTACAATAGGTGAATAGGACGAGTATCTGTATTCCTTTTTCTTTTATCTTTTTGGTTCAATGATGTGATGATATTCAAATTTCCAGCTGCTCCATTAATGAAAAGAAAACAAAAACAAAGGAAACTTTCTTTCGTTTCAATTACAGAGGTCATATGTGTGTGTGTGGTTGCCACGTTTTTTGCTTTATGTCACTCAACTACATCTTCTTGCCCAGATAAACAAAGGAACTAAAAATGACCTAGCTGGTCTCAAGTTCTCAACTCAACTGGATGTTAGCCTTAGGGTCAGTTTGGTATTGTTGTACTGTAAAAATAATTGCTGTCAGATTTGATGTGAGAGAAAGTTGTTTGGTGTTTTGTAAACTTTTTGTTAAAAGTGTTGTTGGTACTAATTCCAGCACAATTAGAAAATGATTCATGCATAATCATCAAACCTAGTGCCTCTTCAAAACTGATTCATACATAATCAGAAAATGAAAGCACCTCATTAGCTGATTTCACTTATAGTTTTCTCTCACAACAATTTTTAACAATAAATAATTTTTTCATAGTTTACCAAATAGGCTGGCTTTCCAAACAATTTTAAAAATCACTTATCATCCCAAATAAGTAATGTCAAATGGGCACTTAATTACAAAAATCTGACCAAGACGGTAAGAACTAGTTTTTTTTAGTTGACCGAGTTAACATATTTGGACTACTTTTATAAAGGGTAATAAAAACAATTTCAAATAACTAAAAATGTCTTCTAAGATCGTTTGTAAATTCAAGTGCTAATGAGTTATAAAAACACTTAAATTTTAATAAAAAATTGTATATGCTTCTAATAAAATAACTTTAAAAAACAAACGCTCATATATAACTAGAAGTGCTTTCTACATAAGCATTCTATAGCGGGATCTAGTGATTGATTAAGGATTGTCCGAACTTATTAGTGCTAGGAGTGAAGAGTTTAGGATTCCACGTAAGAAAGGAAGAGAGTCAAAATTCAGTGAAGAAGGGGTTTACGATATTATGCTGGTTGTGGAACACCACTTTATAAGTTAATTTTCAAATTTGACTATGGATGCAGCTGGCTGCGTCTTGACCTTGACCCTGACCCTATATATAATAGGAGGAAAACTGAACAACCTACACAACACCAAGTAGCCAAGAATTTTACTGTAGTATATAAATACTAATACTAAACTACACACAGGGACTGACCCAACCACAGGCTAACCTGGGCTATAATCCAGGTGGCTTTTATTATTTTCCAGCCCAAAGTCACATGTAGCCCACCCTACAGCCTACCCTAATTCATGCATAGCCCTTCAATATGTTCAATTTTCTTGGTGGGTCATATGTTATTGGTAGAATGTTAGCAAACAATTATTTTATTGGTGGAATCTTAAAACTTTCTTTCCTCAATTTATTATTACTGAAATTTGGGGATTTTTCAAGGTTCAAGAAGTATAAATTAGGGATTTTTAATTCAGTGTTATGAATTATTAATTACGGATTTGCAATTAGGTGTTGTAAGTAAGGTAAATTTAGCCCACCTCATTTTGAAATCCTAAGTCTGTCTCTGATTTTAACTGCAGGCTCCCCAAAGCCACTAGGCCTTGTTCCGAATCCACCATCATCACCAACCTCGCCATGTAAACCTCCAGCCAATTTTGGAGCACAAGACCCTGGATTGAAATCATTATGTGCTTTCAATTTTAGGTTTTTGAATTGAGTAATGCTACACTTACCACATTTTTATCTCACATTTCTATACCACATGATGTGGCATGTCTAAATTATATGCCACATCAATTAAATCAATGAAGTGTATTTTAATTAAGACAATTAGAAAAACAAATAATTGAATAAATCATAAAATAAAATAAAATATTAAATAATTTTAATTGATGTGGTTGTCTATCTCAGCTACCACATAAGATGGTATAGGGATGTGGTATACAAATGTGATAAGAGTAGCAGAGAGAGAGAGAGAGAGAGAGAGGTTGGTGATGAGGGTGGATTCAGAACATGGGTGGTGGTGTCTTTGGGGAGGCTGGAGTTAAAACCAGCCAAAAGGTTGGGGGAAGAGGAAATAGGAAGAAAAAAAAAAACGACTCTGTCATGGTTGAGGAGAAATTACTCTTGATATATTAGGAGCTAAGCATTGTCCAGTTTGGGTTAGTTTTTTTTAAACCCTGGTTCAAAACGATGCTGTTTTGATGCCAAGTCATGAAATTTTTTTTGAAACCGCCTGGACCAAAACGAACGTCGTTTTGGCCGGGCAGTTTGAAAAAGAAAATAGCCCATCTGCGCAGCAGGCTCTATGGCATTTCGTCGAGCACCTTGCGTGCATCTTGGGGTCATCTTGCAGCTAGATATGCGGTCTACTCAGACCTCCACTGGCTGTCCACAGCCATATTTCCGGCCATTTCATGGGATCGTGCGACCCCTCTTGTCCCTTAATCAGTCCGCCACTGATCCTAATGGCAAGGACGAGCAGAGCAAGCCCTTTACTAGAAAAAAAAGACTGCAAGTCTTCCAGTCAAATCTTCCACTCCAATCCAAATACCAAGTAAAGATTAGTGTCTGCTCTCTAGAGAGAGAGAAGAAATTAAAGCAGGGAAGGGAAGGGAAGAGAACGATGGGGTCAGTGGGATCATGGGAAGAGACGGTGAGAAAGGCAGAGAAGCTGGTGGAGGAAGCCATGAAAGACAATGATGCATCCCACGACGCAGCTCACGTCTGGAGGGTCAGAGACCTCGCTCTCTCTCTTGCCCGTGAAGAACAAGGCCTCTCCCTCCTCTCCTCCAATTCCAACACCATGCAAATTGTTCGAACTATTCATTCCTTTATTTATTATCTTCTTGATATCTTGTCTAAATGAGTTTTGGAACTGAAGGACTTTTATAACGTTTCTTAATCGATAATTTTCTTCTTCGGCAGGTCGAACTTGCTGCACTTCTCCATGATATAGGTCAGTGTTGAGATCATAACTTTGAAGCTTGTTTTTGTGTGCTTCAATTAAATGGATTACATATGGGTGGATAATGGATATGGAGTTTTTTGGGGGAAGATTCATACTGCAAAACATGCGCCCGTTCCTAAATCTTTACTTTTAACTTCTCTTTGGCTACATGTAACCACATGCCTTCTTGCTTATGTGAGCTGTACTAATCAACTCAACTCATAATAATGGTATGCATATATCTACACAAACAAACCCATTTCTGCAAAATTCTGTTCTCCGTGGTTTTCATTTTATGCTTCTCCTTGCATGTTTTCAGCCTTGCTTTTATTTTCCTGTTCTCACCCTGTATACCCAACTGACCATATTAGTCTTTGGTTGCTCATTGCAGGTGATTATAAGTATTTGAGGTTTGTATTTTTCTCATTCTTTCTTTTCTTTTACCTTTTTATATTTCCTTTTTCTCTTTTCTATTTTCTTTTCTGGTTCTTGCATCTATTCATCCTTATGGCTAATGTTGGAATGTAGAGATCCCTCAGAGGAAAAAATTGTCGAAAACTTTCTTGACGAGGAGGGCATAGAAGAGAGTAGCAAAATGAAGATTTTAAAGATCATTAAGGGAATGGGTAAGTTGTAAGTTGGTTGCTGCTCCTTCTCAACTTTGTTTCTTCCCTATTCTGCTCTGCTGATATAATCTTGATTGCATTTGTTTGAGTTTAATGGTATAATCTACTTATCAGCATTTTGTACTGCATCAATGTCCACGCCATGTCTCTTTCCCATCTAGGAAACTGTTGCGTGTGTAAACACATGTACTAAAATATGCATCCCCTGTTTTTGCCATGTAATGTTTTATACCACTTAATAATCATATGCAATTTTGCAATTTCATTGTATTTTTTTATTTTTTGTTCAATTCTGATCTTTCTGCCAGCTCCTTTGTTCATTCATTTGGTTCTCTACCTGTACTTCTACTTTCCAGGTTTCAAAGATGAGCTTGCAGGGTCAGCAAATAATGATCTTCCTCCAGAATTTGGGGTTGTACAAGATGCTGACCGTCTCGATGCAATTGGTGCTATTGGTAATTTGTGTACTTGCTAATCAAATGCTTGGTTCTAAAACCATTGGATTTTGTCTACCTACTTTCTCTATGTAAAATTAAAATTGGGATTACTGCTGGAAAAGTAACGGTTGTGCATAGCTGTTTGCTCTATGCCCCAACGATCTTTGGTGTCTTCTTAATTGCCAATAATGAAAGACAGAAAAGTTTCATGTCTTTCCACCCTCTCTCTCTCTCTCTCTCTCTCTCTCTCTGTTTGTTTGTTTGTTTTTGTTTTTCTGGCTATGACCTTTCGCTTTGATTTGGTCCATATATTTCTCTTTCCTTGCCTTATTCCATTCCCCTTTTTTGTTTGAGGTATCTCCATTGTGAAGTTTGTTAAAAAAATGCTTTAGACGATAGAACAAATTATGCCATTTCACGCTGGTAGTCTTTTGGTACAGGAATTGCTCGTTGCTTTACTTTTGGTGGAAGTAGAAACAGAGTGCTACATGATCCTAACATTCAGCCTCGATCTGATTTATCCAAGGAAAAGTACATGAAAAAGGATGAGCAGACTACTGTGAATCACTTTCATGAGAAGCTTCTTAAGCTAAAGTCATTGATGAAAACAAAGGTAAATTTGTTGAAACAGAAGCATGATATTACACATTCCTCACATGGAATTTTCCTCATTTGCATCCATCATGCATCTTCGAGTCTCATCTGTGCTTGTGCTAAAGTGCATATATATATATATATATATATATAAAATTTATACAATGAGAATAGCTGGATGGTAAATCCATCTTTTGAATAACGAGAAAAATGTAAAGAATTATCAATTTGTGCTATGGAGTTTGGACATTGATTTCAGGCTGGGCAAAAGAGAGCTGAGAGAAGGCACAAGTTCATGGAGGAGTTTCTTGTGGAGTTCTATGAAGAGTGGGATGGGAGAGCTTGAATGAGGTGAGTTTACTTAATTTGATTTATCTCAGATAAGTCAGATATAACTCTGTCGCACTCCAAAATAAGGAAACAGAATTATAGCATACATGATGCTAACGATGTTGAATTTTCTGATTATGTTTGAACTTGTTGATTTTGCTCCTGGAGCCGGCGTCAAGATGCGGGATATAATATTCAAAACCTGTTGCTTGAATTTATGCAACTGTATTACCAAATATATTTATAGCATGAGTTTTTTCTTTGAGGGCTGTGCTAAGTAGATGAACACCAACCAAGGGAGTGGAAAAAAATTCAAAACATTACTGTTCTTTTGTTGATTGTTTGAGGAATTTGATGAGTGTAGTAGGAACCGTTACTAGGAATAAGTAATCAATTCGATGAGAACCAGCTCTTCTTCAAGGATTCTTTTCTTCAACGAGTCTATTGGATCAATACATCCTAATGGTATCCACGGATTATGAGACGGTGTATAGTACCCGATTTCTGTTGCTCACGGTCACCACATCTTATTCACCAAAATTTCTCCCAGGTTATGTGCTAGCGCACATGTAAGTGTTTTATCTGTTAGAAATGTGAAATTCAAAGTGGGTTCATATTTGCATAAATTCAAAAATGGTACATCATTGGACAAACAGAATTTGGTAAACAAAGTTGGTGAGTTTAGAAGTAGTCTTTCTTGTATTGTCATGATGTGAGTTAACTTTAAGGTGAGGGTCGGGTACGGACCGAGGTATCCTGGAAGAGGAAGCAAAAATGTGCACCAACCTCAAACAGAGAAAAAAGCCTCACGTTCGCGGAGGGAGTTCAAAGTTTCAAACCCAACCGCAGACTGCAGTGAAAAGAGTGTTGGTCATGAGTTGGTCGCCAAACTAAGCACTAGTTTTTTTAAGTTGACCGAGTTAACATATTTGGACTACTTTTATGAAGGCTAATAAAAACAATTTCAAATAACTAAAAATGTCTTCTGGCATCGTTTATATTAGGTAAATTGAAAATACATGAGATATCTATTCATTTTTGTAGAAATGTCACCTGTACTTATCCATCAGTTTCAATTTGTTACTTTAAAGAAAAATTTAGGAGAAATGTCATCTTAATTTTTCAAAATCCATGATTTGTCATCCGACTTTAACACTATCCATTTTCAAGGGTATCTTAGTCTTTCCATTTTCAAGAAAAGAAACAAAGAAAAAATAGACCTCTCCCTCCCTTTCTCCCCCACTCCAACTCCACCCGCCCCAAAAACACATCGCATAGAAAAATACTAAAAATAAAAAATAAAAAAATAAAAAAAGGTGGACTCTGTTTGGGTAGGCTGAGGGAATTTGTGCGTTGAGGGTAGGTGTTTCATGGTAGATGGGGGAGGAAGGCGTTATGAAGAGGGAAGGGGGAATGGATTTTAAGGTTGGCGGGGTTGGTTGGAGCTGCTGGTGACGCACATGGGATGAGGGAACGTGAGATTTTTCTTCTTTCAATTTTAATTGTTTAAAATATATAAAAAAAATTAAGAATGATTTTTTCATTTTTAAAATATCCTTAAAAATGGAAAGACTAAAATGCCATTAAAAATGAATGAAAAATTGAATGGTGTTAAAATGGGATGACAAATCATGGATTTTGAAAAATTAAGGTGATATTTCTCTCAAATTTTTCTTTAAAGTGATAAATTAAAACTGAGGTATAAGTTCAAGAGACATTTCTACAAAGGGTAAATTATTCAAATGGTTCTCAAATTTATACCCGATTTACATTTTGCTCCCTCAATTAAATTATTTGTTCAAATTGTCCATCAACTCTACATTAATCGCTCTATTGATTCAACCGTTACATTATGTTAATGTTGCCGCCAAATGTAAGGGTAAAACCGTCCATAGCCGTCCTATGTTCTCCAAATAAGTGATATAGGTGATAAAGTGGTGATAAAGCAGTGATATATAAGTCAAAAGTCTTATTTGGCCCCACAAATATAGTATGTGCTGCTCACATGACTAAATTTAATAGAAAATGTAACGGTATGACCAAAGTGCCGATTAATAAAGAGTTGGTGGACCTTTTGAACGAATAATTTAGTTTAGGGACCAAAATGTAAAAAATGTACAAATTTGAGTAATTTACCTTTTCTACAAAAATCACTTTTTGTAATTCATGTATTGGAAATTTAGCAATAAATAAAGGTAATGGAAATTTTATTTAGGGAGCTGATTTTCTCACTCCCTTTTACTTCACTTACACTTTCTTTTGCTTTTTAATAGCTTTGAATTATTATTTTTTTTTTTGGTTCTTTCTCTTTTCTATTCTTCCATTATCTTACATTAAGGTTTTGATAACTGGAATTAAGAAAAGTTAACAAAAAAATAAAACAAAAAACAAAAAACAAAAAATGGAAATTGATAGAAATGTGAGTATTTGTAAGCCAAATTTTTTATTTTTTATTTACCAAATATGTGAGTGCCATTTATCTTTGTTGTAATTAATAGATAATAAATTTTTTGGGCTAACATGTTTACAGGTAGAATGACAGGAGCCGCCCTAGATTCCCTCTTGGAATCCGTGACGAACCCTGCTTCCCATCAGACATCTATCCGATGTCGAACCCATTTTACTAAAAAGCCATGTAACATTAATTTAAATGAATAAACAAATTGACTTCTGTCAAAATCTCCTCTGAAAAGTACACTTTACCAAAAAATTTCCACTTGCTAAAAACAATAGAAAATAACTTCCCAACAGGCAGCACACACAATGCTAAGCACATAGTTTACAGGATAGGCCTCGGGCCTCAACTTCAACCCTACATGGGCATTAACAGAGCAATCTGAGGATTTACGTTTACAACCTGGGGAACAATAAAGTATAAAAAGATAAAGAAGAAGTTCTTATAGAGTGGACAACCGCAATGCCTCGACATGGTGGTCTCGACCTCGGATATCTAGAACCTGAGGGAGCAAAACATAAACTGTAAGTGGACGAAAACAAAGTGTTTAACATAATTTATATGCAACATTCATAACTCATCCGTTTTAGAAAATAATGCCAAGTACAAAAATCCTTTGTATGCATACATATATACCAACCGATACTTGAAAATTATTCTATTAAATTTGTACCTTAGCATACCATAATGAAAACCATATCTTTAATACTACCTCAATTTCTTGAAAAACATTGTCTACTCAAGCATTTAATCCTTATTATAAAATTCCACCCCAAATATTCCGTTATTACAGAATATAATCAATATAATAAAAAATTCTCCTTTTCCTGCAACCATACTCTTTCTTAGGCATATACTCGCAAACATATAAAATTTCAAGTATTTCCAAATAATCCAACTCAAATCCAAACTTATTTTCAAATGCTCATACATGCGCAGAGTAGTCTCAATGCACATGCTCAGAAAACTCAACTTGGAAATAAGCCCACAAATGTACCCACACAAATACCCATATACATATATATACACACACAGTCAGAATTTACACATCATCATTACGTACCGTGGGAAACAATTCAACTGGGGGATTGTTTGACTAGACCACAAGCAAGAATCCTCAATACTCATGTGGCTAGAGATGAGCCATCCAACAGAGGACTGTAGCTCCCAAACACGCACATCAGAATCCTTAATGCGTGTGCGGCTGAAATAAGTCCTATGCTCTCAAATTGCCCATCAAGGGCCTACTGCACACCCCGCCAAGGGTACCCAAGTTCCGACATATCCAAGTATCCATCGTTTCCCAATATCAATATCCAATGGGAGGTACATATAATGGTGTGTCATCGCCAAAATCCGAAATTCACTTTCATAAACTAATATATATAATAGAATACACTCTCCCTTATGAAATCCACAAAAGTCATATTCATGAAAAAGTCCAATTCGTAAACTCTTCCGAAAATCATATAACCCAAAACATAATATTCAAAAAACAAAATCCATAACTTAATAGGTATGACCAATTTTGAAAATTCCCATAAGACTTTGATAAATATCCAAAATCCTTAAAACCAAGTTCCATGTTCAAATTTCATAAACAAACCCAATATCACCCAATTCATGTACTTTAAAATAATAAAAATAATGATCCCTGGAAATCCCATATCATATTCCGATAAAATCATAATTCAAAACCCACAATCCATATACTTTACAACTAACAATAAGTTCTAGTAATCCCAGAAGATACTATAAAGCCATAGTTAAAACATATATCAAATCCCATAATCCCAATAAGTTCTAAATCAAATCTTATTTATGCATGCAATTCTATATTGGAAAAATAATGCTCATTTAAAACAATGTCCACTCACAACAAGTCCAACGTTGCTCAATCCTGAGAGGGCTCTTCCTCTGGAGTACATGAAGTATGGGCACCTATTTGAGAGAATAAACAGACTTAATTAAAAAACTTACCAAACAACGAACTTTAACTCATAACTCTAGTTCCCGGGTCTTGAAGTTTGCACAACCTTTAAGAAACTTTATAGGGTCATTCTAATATTTCTCGAAGGATGAGACAGTCCTGGAAGACTCATGGTCAACCGAGCGGTCAAACTTCTCATACTAGACAGTCGGGCCCCCGGGGCCCACGACGTTCGATTTCCGATCAAAAAGTTCATATAGGTCCAACAAAGTCTACTAAACAAGTCCCGAAGGTTTGGTCTCAATCGAGCGGTGAAATCTAAGCCAATCGCACGATCGGATGATGATCGTTTCGCCTAAACTTAGAATAATTGATTCAGAGTATCCGGGACTCTGATTTTCAATCCAAGTTCCTACACAATTCTAGAGTTACCGAGAACACCATATTTGAAATTAGAACCGATCAAACGTTTCGAACCTATCGAACCCGAATATCGCATAATAAGCACAATATCTGTTTGATAGTCAAACAGTAACCAAATTCAAATCTGAGCACACCGTCGTGCTTAGGACAACATGGGGAACATTTAAGAACACAATGGGCCGCCGCCACCCTCTGTCGACATCATGTGGGTGTTTCGAGAAATTTTCGCCTTACAATACCTATATCAAAATGTTCAGACTAACAAGGGGAGCATTTTTTGTCTTGGACCCCGGCCAAAAAGTGGCTGGAACTAGGTGAATCGAAGCCAAATCCGTGAGGGTTTTGGGCGAAACTTCTTTGCTTCACAACGGTAGCAACAACTACTAATGGTGTCTCTCGACCTGGGGCAAAACAAGAGGGATGAGATAGCTACCTGTTCAAAGTGGTGGAGCGACCTAAAGTGGCCGGTGACGGTGGAAGTTTTTGCCTAAATTTCTTATCAATCAAGTCTGAAATCCTTGAGGTTTTGAGCTTGGAAAATGGCTGGGTTAGACAGAGAACGTCGATACGAAACTTTTGTAACCAATTTCGCATGAGATGAAACCTCCAGTCAAAGTTCCAGCATCGAGCGGAGAGAGAGAGGGTCGCAGGGAGAGAAACTGAGAGAGAGAGAGAGAGAGAGAGAGAGAGAGAGCTGTCTGGTTTTAAAAATCTGACTTTGGAAAAATTATAGTTGTGCCACTGCACTTCCGCAGACCACAACTTCTTCCTTTTAAGTCGGAATTGAACCTACCGCTTGTATACGAACTTGTATCGTTGAGCTCTATGCAACGATACATCTTATTTCCCCAAATTCCTTCCTTAACAAAAAGTAACCCTACCCCAAGGGCAAAATTGTAATTTCATAAATAAATAAATAAAAATAAAAATGATTAAATTGGGTCGGGGTGTTACATAAAAGAACCAAAGAATGCAACTAACCAAACTATGTTTAGGAGCATAGATATGTAGAGAGCAAGGTATACATAATAGTCTCAGATTTTTATTCTTTCACAATATTAGTAAGTGAATGTACATGTCTTCTTATTAAAGGAAATTGTAGGGTAGGAGTAGAATAGTAAACAGAAAGAAGTAAGGGCATGTTTATGTATCAGTAATGGAGAAAGTAAGGAATCAGAGAATTTAGAAATCGGGGAACTACTGAATCGGTATGGGAAGAATCATTCTCATTAAGCTGTTTACTAAATATATGAAATTAGCAAAGGAATGGAGTTGATTCCCATTGTTATTGTTTACTAACTTTCATGAATTAGAATCCAAATTAATTTGATTACTAAAATGCCCTGCACATTTTCACCACAACACATATATAATTCTCAAATTGGCTAAATAGACCAAACTAATCCTGCAGCAAACTAGTAAGGTGGTATAAACATGAGGAATCAATATGCTGAATAAGATGAACAACAGGTGCCCAATTCAATGGTAATGTTAATAACACCTTTGTCCAGAGCTAATTTCAAACGACAAATAAACTCCAATAAATATATATCTTTCACCTACGTAACTAGTAAACAATCAAATAATAATAACATGCATCATCTTCATAAGATTAAATACATGGAAATTCTTGGAATTGAGTTTTAATTTTTTTTTAAGGGTTGGAGCGTCTTGGAACTTTTTGGCGTGAGTTTTTATTTTTTAGGGTTTGTGGTGTTTTGGAATTATAGTAAAGTGGTAAGGGTATTTTTGGAAGTTATGAAGAGAAAACAGGAATGAGAATCGTATCGACTACTCCCCCCTAGTTGATCTGATACTTAGTTATGAGGGGATGTGATTACGGATTTTGATGTGGGATTCACTTATTTTTTCATTCCTGATTGCAAGTAAACGCTAGGAAAGTCAAAAATGAAAATCATTCTTTTTCCTCCCATACCCATTACTGATACGTAAACATGCCCTAAGAGTAGAATAGTAAAGAGAAAGAACAAAAAATAACAAAATTGATTAAAAAGTATTTTAAAAACAAAAAATAATTGTAAATGAAGAAAAGGGGAGTGGGAAAATCACCTCCCTTTATTTATTGTATTTGTGTTTGTATTTATTTAATAAACTATCAATTGAGAAAAGAAAATTAAAAGAAGCGGGAGACGAGACCACGATGGAGGGAGAGGTGTTTGAATTGAAGCCCGGGGGACGGATGAGATCCAAAGGTAGGTCAGGACCACATCAAGTAACCACTAGCTGTTTGGGCCTGACGATGCGAACCCGAACCTGGATGGATCGGATCCTAATGGCAAGGAGGAGGAGGAGAAGCAGAGCAAGCCCTTCACTATAAAAAAAAAAAATACTGCTAGTGTTCCAGTCAAATCTTCCATTCCAATCCAAATACCAAGTATCGATTAGTGTCTGCTCTCTAGAGAGAGAGAAGAAATTAAAGCAGGGAAGGGAAGAGAAGAGAACGATGGGGTCAGTGGGATCATGGGAAGAGACGGTGAGAAAGGCAGAGAAGCTGGTAGAGGAAGCCATGAAAGACAATGATGCATCCCACGACGCAGCTCACGTCTGGAGGGTCAGAGACCTCGCTCTCTCTCTTGCCCGTGAAGAACAAGGCCTCTCCCTCCTCTCCTCCAATTCCAACACCATGCAAATTGTTCGAACTATTCATTCCTTTATTTATTATCTTCTTGATATCTTGTCTAAATGAGTTTTGGAACTGAAGGACTTTTATAACGTTTCTTAATCGATAATTTTCTTCTTCGGCAGGTCGAACTTGCTGCACTTCTCCATGATATAGGTCAGTGTTGAGATCATAACTTTGAAGCTTGTTTTTGTGTGCTTCAATTAAATGGATTACATATGGGTGGATAATGGATATGGAGTTTTTTGGGGGAAGATTCATACTGCAAAACATGCGCCCGTTCCTAAATCTTTACTTTTAACTTCTCTTTGGCTACATGTAACCACATGCCTTCTTGCTTATGTGAGCTGTACTAATCAACTCAACTCATAATAATGGTATGCATATATCTACACAAACAAACCCATTTCTGCAAAAGTCTGTTCTCCATGGTTTTCATTTTATGCTTCTCCTTGCATGTTTTCAGCCTTGCTTTTATTTTCCTGTTCTCACCCTATATACCCTACTGACCATATTAGTCTTTGGTTGCTCATTGCAGGTGATTATAAGTATTTGAGGTTTGTATTTTTCTCATTCTTTCTTTTCTTTTACCTTTTTATATTTCCTTTTTCTCTTTTCTATTTTCTTTTCTGGTTCTTGCATCTATTCATCCTTATGGCTAATGTTGGAATGTAGAGATCCCTCAGAGGAAAAAATTGTCGAAAACTTTCTTGACGAGGAGGGCATAGAAGAGAGTAGCAAAATGAAGATTTTAAAGATCATTAAGGGAATGGGTAAGTTGTAAGTTGGTTGCTGCTCCTTCTCAACTTTGTTTCTTCCCTATTCTGCTCTGCTGATATAATCTTGATTGCATTTGTTTGAGTTTAATGGTATAATCTACTTATCAGCATTTTGTACTGCATCAATGTCCACGCCATGTCTCTTTCCCATATAGGAAACTGTTGTGTGTGTGTGTGTAAACACATGTACTAAAATATGCATCCCCTGTTTTTGCCATGTAATGTTTTATACCACTTAATAATCATATGCAATTTTGCAATTTCATTGTTTTTTTTTTATTTTTTGTTCAATTCTGATCTTTCTGCCAGCTCCTTTGTTCATTCATTTGGTGCTCTACCTGTACTTGTACTTTCCAGGTTTCAAAGATGAGCTTGCAGGGTCAGCAAATAATGATCTTCCTCCAGAATTTGGGGTTGTACAAGATGCTGACCGTCTCGATGCAATTGGTGCTATTGGTAATTTGTGTACTTGCTAATCAAATGCTTGGTTCTAAAACCATTGGATTTTGTCTACCTACTTTCTCTATGTAAAATTAAAATTGGGATTACTGCTGGAAAAGTAACGGTTGTGCATAGCTTTTTGCTCTGTGCCCCAACGATCTTTGGTGTCTTCTTAATTGCCAATAATGAAAGACAGAAAAGTTTCATGTCTTTCCACCCTCTCTCTCTCTCTCTCTCTCTCTCTCTCTGTTTGTTTGTTTGTTTTTGTTTTTCTGGCTATGACCTTTCGCTTTGATTTGGTCCATATATTTCTCTTTCCTTGCCTTATTCCATTCCCCTTTTTTGTTTGAGGTATCTCCATTGTGAAGTTTGTTAAAAAAATGCTTTAGACGATAGAACAAATTATGCCATTTCACGCTGGTAGTCTTTTGGTACAGGAATTGCTCGTTGCTTTACTTTTGGTGGAAGTAGAAACAGAGTGCTACATGATCCTAACATTCAGCCACAATCTGATTTATCTAAGGAAAAGTACATGAAAAATGATGAGCAGACTACTGTGAATCACTTTCATGAGAAGCTTCTTAAGCTAAAGGCATTGATGAAAACAAAGGTAAATTTGTTGAAACAGAAGCATGATATTACACATTCCTCACATGGAAATTTCCTCATTTGCATCCATCATGCATCTTCGTGTCTCATCTGTGCTTGTGCTAAAGTGCATATATATATATATATATATCATCTGTACAATGAGAATAGCCGGGTGGTAAATCCATCTTTTGAATAACGAGAAAAATGTAAAGAATTATCAATTTGTGTTATGGGGTTTGAACATTGATTTCAGGCTGGGCGAAAGAGAGCTGAGAGAAGGCACAAGTACATGGAGGAGTTTCTTGCGGAGTTCTATGAAGAGTGGGATGGGAGAGCTTGAATGAGGTAAGTTTACTCTCAGATAAGTCAGATGTAACTCTGTCGCACTCCAAAATGAGGAAACAGAATTATAGCATACTTGATGCTAACGATGTTGAATTTTCTGATTATGTTTGAACTTATCGATTTTGCTCCTGGAGCCCGTTTCAAGATGCGGGATATAATATTCAAAACCTATTGCTTGAATTTATGCAACTGTATTACAAAATATATTTATAGCATGAGTTTTTTCTTTGAGGGCTGTGCTAAGTAGATGAACACCAACCAAGGGAGTGGAAAAAAATTCAAAACATGACAGTTCTCTTGTTGATTGTTTGATGAACATTTGGTGAGTGCAGTAGGAACATTTGGTGAGGGAGTGGAAAAAAATTCAAAACATGACAATTCGATGAGAACCAGCCCTTCATCGAGGATTCTTTTCTTCAACGAGTCTATTGGATCAATACATCCTAATGGTATCCAGGGATTATGAGACAGTGTATGGTACCCGATTTCTGTTGCTCATGAGACAGTAGTCTTTCTTGTATTGTCATGATGTGAGTTAACTTTAAGGTGAGGGTCGAGTACGGACCGAGGTATCCTGGTAGAGGAAGCAAAAATATGCACCAACCTCAAACAGAGAAAAAAGCATCACGTTCGCTGGAGGGAGTTCAATGTTTCAAACCCAACTGCAGACTGCAGTGAAAAGAGTGTTGACTGAGGTCATGAGTTGGTCCCCAAACTTCCCTATTCTAGCCCTATGTAATTTGTATTCCCACCAGCGAGGCTTGACGCTTGAGGGAGGTTTGCGTATTTGATGAAATGCCTACAGAACAGAACAGAACAGAAGCAATGAAGTGTGAAATGAAATGTATGAAAATCGTCTGTCAAATCAGAACTATAGAAGCAAAACTGTTTTTTCAAAAAACTATACTAGCTTTCCCAAAGGGTATAGGAGCTTGTGCGTGGGCCCACCCAACCCAACACAACTTGGGAAGGAAGGGAAGGAATTACTCATTATCTATCTATCCTTTCTTTTGGGGAGGAACAGGAACTAATAGGAATTTGGAAAGGTAAGTTCAGTAGATGCATATAGCTAGCTTCAGTGATAGATACAGCCGCACTTGCTTGCATACTCAGTCTCTCATCTCTCCACCAACGTTAACGTTGTGTGATGAATATATAAGAGAGAGAGAGAGAGACAGAGACAGAGACAGGTGAACAAATTATATGTGGATTATTCAGATGTATATGAGGAAGAATCCAAATTTTAAACAATCCAAGCGTACACACAACTCCATCATTATTTATTCAAATATAACTATATTCCCAAATGCATCCCTGCCCTATATCTATATATTCTCTACAGATTTTCAATCATCTTTATGGGTATGGAAATACCACCATTTATCTGTAAAAGACAACAAGATCACCAAATACTCCCACCCCAAAACAAAACCCAAAAAAAAATAATAATAAAGCCCGTACATACTATGAACAGTAGCATATAATATATAGATATGACACTTAACTAATTATATATTAGGATTAATCTCCAATACTATTGATTAACTTTTGGCGCTGAGCATGGTCACGCCTTTGGAGAGTGACCTTCAAGCCATGCTTCATGTACATTGTCAATGCGAGCTTTGGCTGCACGGGGTGATGCTCCACCACCTTCACATGGTATCGATAAATGATGGAGGCAGCAACGAACTTCATTTGATAATAAGCGAAATCTTTCCCCAAGCACAGCCGAGGACCGCCATTGAAAGCCGTAAATTTGTAGGCCGGCTCACTCATGAAGCGGCCGTCCGAAGGTCGTAGCCACCTCTCAGGCTTGTAGTCCCTGCAGTCCTTTCCCCAAATTGCCTCCGTTCGCCCCATGCTGTAAATTGCGTATATCACTTTTGTTCCCTTCTTCAGTATTGTTCCATCCGGAAATATGTCATCTTCAATTACCTATAAATATACATATATACCCATTACTCAATTCAATTCAACAACTAATTGCCAATCAAAATGCTTTTTTATTTTTGTTTTTATTTTCTGGAATATTATATAAAAGAATAATTACCAATCTATATATGAATTGTGTTCAAACTAATAAAAGAATAAATAAATAAATGATCGATGCGCAATTGAATTTACCTCCTTGTGATCCAGTGGAACCGAAGGATACAACCTTAGAGCCTCTGAGAGAGCTGCCTGAAGATACTCCATCTTCTTTATCTCTTCTGGCTTGAAGACTACAGTTTCATCATCATCATCGTTGATAATATCATTGTTGGTATGAGATCGACGGTCGTGATCTGATGATGACCTTGCACCCACTATCCTGCACACTTCTTGAAGAATCTTGTGCTCCACCTCCGGATTTTGATGAAGCAGCCAGAAGAACCAGCTCAGCGCCACTGATGACGTGTCCCTCCCAGCCAGTATGAAGTTGACGCATATGTCCTTCAAGAACTTGTCTGAAAACGTCTCTCCGTTCTCGTCCTTCAACCCCATAAACACCGTTAACAGGTCTGATCTTTGCTTCTTCGTATGATCAGTTTCAGTAACACCACCACCAGAATTATTATTGAGCAGTAATGATGCAAGTTCTTTCTTCCTCGTCCGAATGACATCCTCGGCGAACTCATCCACTCCTTTGATGGACATCTTAAGCTTCCTCTCCGGCCCCAAGTTAAGGTACCTCATGGCCTTCCACAAGCCCATGGGGGTCACAAAGCGCATCATCGTTGCTTCTGTTGCGTCCTCAAATGCCTGAGCAAATGGTATTTGGGGTAACCCCAGCTGCAAGCAGCCGGGATCGACGCCAAATGCGATCATGCAAACGTTGTCAAAAGTTAACCTCAAAAGAATGTCTTGGAGGTCAATTGCAGCAGCCGAGTGTTTGATGGAGTCCTCTAAGACAGGTAGGAGGCGGGTGTGGACCAGCTCGAACAAGGAATCCGCCGTCAGTTGGCGGAACTTAGCTGAGTGGAATTCAATGCTGGCCGTCTTCCTTTGTCGCTGCCAGGTCTCGTCGTCTGCGCTGAATATGCCATCCCCAAGAAGGTCCCGAACGGTGTCTCTGAAGTAAGGGCCTTTGGGGAAAATGGAGAACTTGGTCTTGAGTAGGTGCTCCAAGTTACGAGGGTCGGAAGTGACGACGCAGTTGAAGCTGCTCAAGGAAGGGCCTTTGAACCGAAACGTCCCGTTTTGACGGTAAAGAATTTCGGAAACCCACTCATACAGGTTGGTTTGGGGTCCAAGTACGGCAAGAGAGAGAGAGGGTAACATGCCAAGCAGGGGCCAAACGGGTAGGCCATGCTGCCTCTTCTGCCTCAAGGAGTGTATGGTTACAAAAACAAAGAGAGCCAGAAAGAGCTCCAAGATTTGGATATGGTGGAGGAAAAAGAGTTGCCGAGCAACTAAGTTTCCGACTACAAAGTTTTCAGAGGAGGCGAGGGAGGTGAGATTAGTGGTAGGAGAAGGAGGAGGAGGAGGATGAGGGGTGATCATTTTGTTTGAATGAGAGGAGGGGAAGGGCATGTGAGATATGTGATGAGAGAGTGGGTTATGCAGGTATTAATATTGAGAAGGAGAGAGTATATATGTATGTAATATATAATGGTTGGTTGGTTAATTAGGTTGCGAAGTGGTACGGTGGGGGTGGTCATGTGTTATATGAGGGGGTGGAGTCTGGAGACTGGAGGAGAAGGTGGTCATCTCATCACTCATGACTTGTAATTGTGAGTGTGTTTCTTGGCGTGCATGTTTTGTGTATTTTACCCAACGGGTTTTGATTTTGGTGAGCTGAAATGTGCCGTGTGGCAGGCTGCTTTACTTTGCTGCCATATATATATGCATATTTCTTTATGTTTGCCTGCTTTTCTTTGTTTTCTAATGCAAGTAAGGAGGTAACTGAATGCATGCATGCTTACGTGTATGAATGAATAAATGTCTCTCTTTTAGTGTGAGTCAGCAGAAAACTAGTGAATTTGAGTTTGGGGAATATTATATTGTTATATACAGATAGGAATTAAGGTAGGTGTTGGGTGATTAGGAATTAAAATTTGGAGGGTTTTGTAAGAAAGAGGTACAATAAAATATAGAGTCGTTAAAACTTTTGGAGTGGAAAGGAGAGAGAGAGAGGAGACTGTGGAACGGAGGTTGAGAAGTGGATGCGACGGATTACCTACGATGCAACTATTTCTACACTTTTAATTTATCAAGTTTCCTTTTGCTATTAGCGTACTACTATAATATTATTTATTATTAATTAGTATCATTATTATTATTTTATTTTTTTTTGATACAAACGATAGTTTAAATTATGAGATAGGGAGTTTCTCACACAAGAATTGATGGATACCGTGGGTGTTTGAACATAAAACTTCTAATCCATAAGTTAAGGCAATTTTCCAATGAAATAGACCATGTTGAGCTTTACTTTTCTTGAATGATTATATCTTCGCATTCTCGCATCCATAGAAATAGAAAAAGAATAGAAGAAATAGAAGGGTGACCAACATAACATAAAACATGCATGCGTCATGCATATGTAATACGAGGAAAAAGCCCGGGCAGTTATATTTGAAAGTTTTGTGTTGACTGTTGATAAATGAATGAATTAAAATTAGTTAGTTGGCTAGCTAATAACCTAGTACAATACATTAAACTCAAATAAAATATTTTAATTATGTAAGTGGGTTGGGTGACAGGATTTGTCAAAGGGTGATTTTATTGGTAATCTAAAATTTGCTTTTTTTATCTCACATTTTTTTTACACCCCGTTAAATTTTAGTAAACTTTAAAATTACTCATTACACCTCATTTTTCTTTATAAATTGTTCTCATGAACCTCATTTCTTAACTTATCTATATAAATCCCACTGAAATCGTTACCTTATTTAAGTGGTAGTCTACTGAATTTGTTTCCGTTTTTCAATGGTTGTCCACTGAATGTGTTTCTGTTTTTCAGTGGTAGTCCACCGAATCCGTTTCAGTTTTTTAGTGTTAGTCTACCGAATTTGTTTCCATTTTTAAGTGGTAGTCCACTAAATTCGTTTCTTGTTTCAGTGAATTCGTTTCTTGTTTTAGTGATCATGTACTGAATTCGTTACTGAGTTTGTATTTAATATTGTTTTTTAGATATGAAGAGGGCTCACAAAGGTACGACTGAGGCTTCATCATCTCGACCTAATAGACAGCGTCCCACAGCCTTAACGATGAGACATAAAGCGGTGAGGTTAGCTCCTTAAGAGGACCAGCCCCAGCATGGTCCCCTAGACCACTTTAAGGATACTACAGAGCTTGAAGATGTAGCTGCTACTCATGATAGTACTTTTGACACAGAGATTGAAGATGTAGTTGCTACGCATGATAGTAATGTTGACGCAAAGGTTGAAGATGTAGGTGCTACTCATTATAGTAATGTTGAGGTAGATGTCTAGCCTACTGAGCCATCTCGAGTAGGTTCCATTGATCAATCTTTACTTACGAGTTTTAAAATTCACATAGCAGCTGCAATTTGGAATAACCAGGTAAGTCGTTTTACTGTAACAATAGAAAGTAGAATATAAGTCTTGTTCATGGTAATTAACCTAAATATTATTTTTGTATTTGACTAGGAACGTGAGCTCCTTAGGTGCATGTCAAAGGCATCTACCCTTCATGAGTGGAATTAGTGGGCTAATCCAAATAATAGTATATTCAAATGGTACATTCAGATGTCTGAATTAGAGCAAGGTGTTCTTATCGGAATGCAGATAAGATTGTTGTATCTACCTTCATTGAGAGGTGGCATCCCGAAACGAACATCTTTCACATGTCTTTTGGTGAGATGACCATCACATTGGATGATATGTCATTTATTTTAAAGGCGTCACCATGTTTTTGTTCATTCAATGGGAGTAAGGTCAAAATAGCTTACATTAAATTTGTGGTCGACAATAAGTTACTAAATAAATAAATATATTTTGGTTCGTTGCCACTGAATTGTAAGTAAAACTTTGGTAATACACCACCGAACATCGTTCCATGTTGCGGTGGATCCTCACTGCATCTTAAGTTAACAGCTGGTCAAACACAATCGAAAAAATAGGTGCAATTTTTCAGTGGCATCCCACCGAATTTACCTATCGCGTTCGGTACCGGTGTGCTGAACGCAACCAGCAACCATCATGAAATCCTAAACTTGAAAAATGCCCAAAAATAAACTCATACCTCATTCGAAGCCTCTCTAACTTCAGTCTCACGCTTTATGAATAAATACAAGATATTTTTTCACCAATACAAGTGTATAAACCTCGTTAAGGTTGTAGGAACAAGATGGTTTGAGAAAAAAGTCTAACTAGGGTTGCAAGAACATATATGGGGTGTAGTGAGTAAATTTAATTTTTATTTTACATATTTTTTTGTCCTTAACGGTAATTATGTACAAGAGTAAAATAAATTATTCATATTTAAAATTAGTATGGGCGCAAAGAACAAATAATGAGGTGCCAATAAAATCACCAATTGTCAAATATAATCGTGTTTCCACGAAACCAACCAAACCAAATAGGATGGAAATAGGATGACCCATAATCTTTTGAGGCCCAAAGCCCAATCTATTTTCAAGCTCAACTGCGTGCTGCTGTCCTTTGATGCTGACCCAAATCTGATTGCGGAAATAAATAAAGAAAATAAGACATTTACACTTGGGCTGGGGTGGGGATATTATTATCTTTAAGGAAAGCTTTTAATTTTTTGTTTATTTTTTCTAAAAGGAAAGCTTTCTGATGATAGCACGCATGGTAAATTTTGGCAAGTCTGTCTCTAACCATTTACCTTGGAATCTTTTAGAGAATGATTTTGTTCCTTTATTTATTTTGGGGTGGAAAGAAGATGTCTACGTGGAGTGGACGACAGAAAAAAAAAAAAAAAAGTATCAATCTAATATAGTGATAAATTTAAAGAAATATTTTGAAAAAGAAGAAGAAGAAGAATTTAAAGAAATAAATAAATATTTCGAATATTCTTGTGTTTGTTTAGCGGAAAAGGAAATCCAGTTTGAGAAATCTGGCAGGCACACTGTGTGAATGGATATTCTTGATTTGAGTTTGAATGGATATCCAAAAAAAGAAAAGGAAAAATTAAGTAAAGGGAAGGGACAAGATGAAGTGAGAGAGTGGAGAAATCATTTTTACCATGTCTGTCAGGAACATGTCCCACGCGGTTGCCCACTAGAACCTCAGAACTCAGATTTACGAAAAAAATTTGCCTATAACAGGGATAATACTGTTTTACTATCCCAATCAATAATACAATGAAACGCAAAAACGTTATTCTATGCACAGCAAAAAGTGATATCTATGAGAGTTTCTCTCCAGATTTAGAATATATAAAAGCTCTGTGTGTGTCTGTCAGTCTAATATAACGGACCCTTGCATTTTGTAGTCTTGTCATTTTCATTCAACTCTCTTTCTCTCTCTCCATGTTCTCTCTGACTCTCACAGTCTCATTCACGCAAATTGCACCCAAATAAAACACACACACACACACATAACAAATTAGATAAGAAGAGAATGGAGATAGAGAGATAGAGAGATAGAGAGAGAGCAGGTGTTGTTTGTGTGTGATTATTCTGCGGAATGGCAATGGGTCTCCTCCTTGTTCCTTTGTTCAATGTTTTGCTTATTCTTATTTGGTGTACTCAGACTCTAGTAGTGGTTGCTGTGGAGGACATAGCTGGTGGTGGCAATGGCAATGGCATGAGTAGAGAAGCAGAATTAGAAGTAATTAGAGAAGCAGACAGAGTCATCAACTTGCCCGGACAGCCGCAGGTCTCATTCCCCCACTACGCTGGCTACGTCCAACTACCTAATTATCATAATTCTCACAACACCAGCAGCAGCAGCAAGGCTTTGTTCTACTGGTTTTTTCATGCCGAACAAAATGCCTCTTCTAAACCCCTCGTCCTTTGGCTCAATGGAGGTCACCTCTATCTCTCTCTCTGTCTCTCCAATTAAATTAATTATCTTTTGAATTTTATTAATTAATTATTAATTATGCTAAGTAAGATACATATATATATATGACAGAATTGGGATAAGTTTAAAGTTAAAACTATGCCCTTTCCATCTCCCGTGCAAAGAAAGAAACAAGTGTTCTTATTTTAAATTTTTTTGAATTGCGTGTGTGAGACACAGTTTGTTTGTCTCTGCCTAATTACAAGTTATAACAAACAAGAGAGAGAGAGAGAGAGAGAGAGAGAGAGAGAGAGAGAGAGAGAGAGAGAGCAGAGACTCATTGCTTGCCATCCCACTAGGAATTGTTTGTATGTTGAATTGAAATTTGAATGCTATTTATATTTTATATTATTATTGTTTAGAATTTTGAGATTATAAGTTCTTATGGTCAACAACAACAAGACAAAGTAATTAAGCAGAACGAGAGAGAGAGAGAGAGAGAGAGAGAGAGAGAGAGAGAGAGAGTCTAGTGAGCTGCTGCTTCTGGTCCTCTGTCTTCTGAAGCAGAGCAGAAGAGAACAGATACCACATAGGCTAGCGCAGGCAGGGATCCAACTTCCCATTGTATTAATATACCATTTTTGCAGTAAGGAATATTCGCCGCCCGCCCTCCCGCCGTTATCTTTGACCAGCCTTCCTGCCCTGCTTCCTCCTGCCCATACCATACCATAGGTCCATAACCAGGAGCTAATTCCCATAACCATAAGCATAACCATGCCCAACCTAATTTTTTTTTTTGGTCGAATGCCCAACCTAATATAATATCTTAGGGTCCTGTCCTGTCCTGTCATCAATGAACAAAAATTTTAAAAACAGTGTGCAACTCTTCTTCAGTTTGGACTTGATCTTTTTAATTTTGGAAGGACATAAAACTTCATATTCGGACAGACAAGTGAGTGACTGTGTAGTAGCCTTGAGAAAACTACTTGTGGTAGCCTTAGGTTAGGTAGGACCCGATATAGTTTTCTCTCTCCCTCTCTCTCGCTCTCAAACGAGTCACGCTTCTCATTCGTTTTCCTTGTTTTCAAATTTCAAGTTTTTCTCCGCCCATTTTTGTTGCCTTTCTCTTTTGGTAATGGTAGGGTAATGGTAATGGTGACAATGGACATGACCAATAGCCAATACTCATTCACGAGTCACGAGTCACTACCCACTACTAGCCAATTTCATTCATTCATTAATTCCTCCTCCTCCTTTTTTTATTACTTGACTGATAATTAGTTTAGATTAAAGGGGTTAAATTAAATGTATATAAAATGAATGCAGGACCTGGCTGCTCGTCCGTAGCTTATGGAGCTGCACAAGAACTTGGCCCATTTCTTGTTCGGAGCAATGGAACTCTCATCCTTAACAACTTCTCCTGGAATAAAGGTTTTCATTCATTTCATTCTAGCTAGCCCTCAAACTCAAACCAAACCACCAGACCCCACCAGACCAGAAACAAAGATATATAAATATTGTTTCATTTATTCATTCTACTGTTGTTGATGTTGTGTCATCAGTTGCAAATGTGCTCTTCTTGGAGGCACCTGTGGGAGTGGGATTTTCCTACACAAACAACTCAAAAGATGTGGAGACGCTGGGTGATGCAGTTACAGCCGCAGACTCGTATGCTTTCTTGGTGGAATGGTTTCACAGATTCCCGGCCTTCAAATCTCGTGACTTTTATATTGCTGGGGAGAGCTATGCTGGTCATTATGTCCCCCAGCTGGCCGACCTCATCTACCAACGAAACAAACACTCCTCCTCCTACATTAATCTCAAAGGTTTCATGGTGAGCCTGCCAGCTTTCTTCCATGTACCTATACCTACATTTACTTAATTATTATTATTGTTGATGAACTTATTAATTAATTAAAAATTTTAAAAAAAATGGTGGGGTTAGATTGGGAATGCTGTGATCAACGGTCCAACCGACAGCCGTGGAATGTTTGACTACGCATGGAGCCATGCCATCATCTCCGACCAGCTCCACTACAATTTAGTCAAGGAATGCGATTTTGCACATGAAAATAACCAAACAGAGCAGTGCAATGACCACATGCGAGCCTTCTTACAAGCTTATTCTGATATCGACATCTACGGCATTTATGCACCTGTCTGCCTCTCTCCTTCTTCTTCTTCTTCTAATTCCAATAAAGCCAAAGCCTCAACGTATAATTCCATCAGACTTCTTGTTGCACCTCGCCTCCTCACTCAACATGTAATTACTAAGCCACCCCTCTCTCAACTTTATCTCATCACTTAATTCATGCATGCTATGCTAGCTTCATATGCATGCAGTAAGCACTCTGCTTACCTCTCTCTCTCTCTCTCTCTAATATAATATAATATAATTGGGTATTGTTGTTTTGGTTTAATTAGGAGCTTTGGCACAGGCTGCCATCAGGCTATGATCCCTGCACAGAGAATTATGTTGAGCAATATTTCAACAGAGAGGATGTTCAGAGGGCCTTGCATGCCAATGTTACCCAACTGTCCTATCCTTACACCCCTTGCAGGTAATAATAAACACCAGCTAGTAGCGCTACTATATTTTATTTTAATTCATTAGCTGTGTGAAATATCATCGATTCAAGAAATGACTGGAGGTGGTATAGCAATAGCAAGCATGATGCTCTGTGGAATCAATGAAGTGGAGCTTTCTTTTCTGTTTCCTCCACTGCCACACACGGCCCCCGGTTCTTCAGATTCTATTTAATGAAACCGTGCATGCAGTGATTCTTTTATTTTCTCTCTCTCTCTCTCTCTCTCTCTCTCTCTCTCCACACACTCACACACACCATTATTATTTGATAAAATTGTTAAAAAATTATTACTATTATCAGAGATGGGTGAATTCATCTCGACACCTCGTTTTCATTTCTTGTACCCTTTCACCTAAAGTCATCCTAGCCAGCTGTTGCTGTTGCCTTGGCCTCCGGATTTGTCTCTGAGTTAGTAGAAATTGATCAAATAAAACAAAACAACAAAGTTGGTAGGTAAATATAATATATATATTTGTCAATTGAAAGCAAAGTTGGTGTCGTGACTCGTCTGGGTGGGTGGGGACATAACACAAGCAAGTTGGTTTCCAGTAGTGAGAAATATATAGTTGTGAAGAATGCATTTAATATAGTTTGCTTCTTGTGCCATATATATGATATATATGCAGTGGCGTTATAAAGGGATGGAATGACTCCCCCGACACCCTACTGCCAGTCATTCAGAAGCTCTTAAAAGCTGGCTTGCGTATTTGGATCTATAGGTAAATCCATCAATTCCATAGATATATAGATTTGTATAATTGAGTAATGATGATGGTGATGATTAATTTATTAAATGTTGAAATTACAGTGGGGACACAGATGGGAGGGTGCCGGTAACATCAACAAGGTACAGCATAAAAAAGATGGGGTTAAGAGTAAAGCAAGAATGGAGGGCATGGTTTGATAGGGGCCAAGTGGCCGGCTGGGCGGAGACGTATGAGGAGGGCGGCGGCCTCACATTTGCCACAGTGAGAGGAGCAGGCCACCAGGTCCCGGCCTTTGCACCTCGTCAGTCTCTTTCACTCTTCACCCATTTCCTCTCTCCCAATGCTACCCTCCCATCTTCTCGCTTTCACTCTAAATCCTAAACTCTAAACCCTTAATAATTCTAGGCTCCTCATCCTCTAGCTACCCTCCCATGATCCTATCCTATCCCATTGCAATAAGATATGTATTACATAATATTAATATTATTTATGTGTTCCCTTTAATTATATTAGCTTCTTTGCGTGCGTTTCTGCGTTTATGAGATGTTTTAAAAAAAAAAATTTTAATTTATTTTAGGATTAAAAAAGATAATGGGTAGTTGTGTTCCATAAAAATAGAATCCATTATCTGAATTTTCTTTTAATTTTAATTTTTTTAAATATGAAAAAGTATGAATTTACCATATTATTCTCATTTATTAATAATTTCAATTCTTAATGTTTGCATTAACCAATGGCATTTTCTGGTATTTTGAATGTTTTACCATTCTCTCTCTTTTGCTTTATATATACTAGTCTCTCCGCACGCGCTTCCGCGCCTGCGAGAGACTTTTTAAATTAAAATTTATTTTAGATTTAAAAAAGATAATAGGTAGTTGTGTTCCATAAAAATATGATTCATTATCTGATTTTTCTTTTAATTTTAATTTTTTTAATATGAAAAGGTGTGAATTTACCATATTATCCTCATTTAATTAATAATTTTAATTCTTAATATTTGGATGAACCAAGGGCATTTTATGGTATTATGAATGTTTCACCATTCTCTGCCTTTTGCTTTATATATATATATATATATAGATATATCATATCAATGAATATTCCTTAATTACTAATTAGTACACTGTATATGTTCATCAAGAAACAAATTAAACTATATATATTATTCTATCATTAACTATATCATTAAAAGTATCCATGAAAATAGCAATTGTGGGCTCATTAAAACAAATAAGTTACGTCACATTAAATTTGATATTAAAATAAAAAACAAGTATTTGATTCTATAAAAAAAAATATATATATATTTTTATATTATAAATATGTAAATAATTTTAGTTTTAAACAAATAAATTAATAAATTAATTATATTTTTGAAATACTCACAAAAATTTGAATTATATTTATAGATACGTATCAAGTGTTAAGAAGAGTAGTGAGCGTATCCTTGAGTTAAAGTGGTGAGAAAAAATGTATGTTTGTTCATTTGTAATCTAACAACAGAAAATAGAAAGAGTACAGCATTATCCTATTTTATTAATTGAGAAATGCGATTTATTATTTCCCCTAACAAACAAAACTAGATCAAAAAAAGAAGAGAGTTTTATGGGTTGGTCTTGGACTTGGACTTGGACTTGGACCGAAGGTGATTAAAAGCCTCAGTCAGTGAGTCCGTCTATCCTGTCCATTGAGAAGAGAGGCCCGATAATTTTACGCAGGTAAAGCCCACGAAAATTATGATTTTACAGCCCAATTTGTTTTTCATCCGATGCCCCACCCAATTGATTTTTCATTTAGTAACTGGCAGGTTTGGTTTCTGTAGAAGAGGTAGGAATTGCAGTCGCATCGCAGTGGTTGGGCTGGGAGAGGAGAGCAGCTTCCTCCATCCTCCATCGTCTTCTCTACTGAGTCTGCTGTGGAGTAGTGAAATGGCTTTTCTTTTCCACAAGTTTCAGGAGGTAACAACAATATCAATATGCATCTCTCTCTCTCTCTCTCTCTCCCATTTCTCCATTTCCTTAACATTCCTTTTCCCCTTCTCTGTTTACGCATTACAATTTCTAGTCTCTAAACAAATAAATTTGGAATGCTTCTTTTCTGAATTCGGGGAGTTGGGGTGAGTTTTCCACGATAATATCCACACGGTTTGAGGAATTTAGGCACTTTCGCAAACAAGCCTCTTAAAAGGTGCATACTTGCTGGCAGTGGCAACCATCAAAGTATCAAGGATCTTGTTGCAGATCCCATTCCCATAAGAAACAATAACAGACCTCTTAGGACTAAAGAAGAAAACTCTACTCTTTCTTTGAGAGTCGGATTCCTAGTCGTTGGTTGCCCAGTTGGAATTGGATTACAATGACCGATATTAAGCGCCGGGAAGGGAGAGAAGAAGAGAAGTAAGAAACTAATGTGCTTGAATTGAATGAGACAGACATGCTTAAACACTTTACAATTCTTGTTGGAATTTGTTCTTCATGTAACGGCTACCGCATTACACCATGCTATATTGTCTTGTATTGTGTGTCTGTTCAATTTATAATGTTGTCATCAAAAGTGCCTCATCACACTTTAATTTTTAGACCTTTTTAATTTTCAGTTTGTGAAGACTCTTGCCAAAAATTCCATGCTTTCTAAGAATCCAAGGCAACTACAATTTGAGGCAGATATTAATCGTCTCTTCCTATATACCAGGTTGGTGTCACATCAGCATCTTCGATATGAAAGCCCCACTATTAATGTTTTCACCATTGAAGTCCTTCAGTTGCAAAAAGCTTACATTACTTTCTTGTTATAAACCTAGTCTGACAATTCGATATTAAATTTCAAGTAATTTCAATGTTGAATTTCAATGCAGCTTCATTGTCAATATAGGTGCTGCTACCTTTCCCACTCTGATATTTTTGCATGCTGCACCACCTTTTCTTTTGAGTTATCTTGGATGTTGATTATGAAAAACTTGTATATCCAGCTACAATCGCTTGGGAAGGAATGCTGATGAAGCAGATGTGGATGAGATCATTGACATGGCTAGTAGAGCCCCTGTTGCTGATCAACAGAAGCAAGTCCAAGAAAACATTCATCTCCAAATTAAAAGCTTCTGCATGTCTATGGATGAACTTCTTCTCCCTGATGTTAAGAAGATAAATGAGGGAATTGAATCATCTGAACAATCAAATCCTGCTCCTCGACGAAGTGGTCTCAGTTTTGCTATTGGCAGGAATACTCCATCAGTTAAACATCATGGTGAGGTTTTTTCTTTCTTTTTGCCAATCTTATTCATCTCTTTTCAGCAATTTTCTGAAAGTTCGAATACGACCTTAACTTGCATCTGGTACACTTTCGGACTTCCCCGACCTGTGGTTAAAATAGTTGAAGTTTAATGTTTTGTGGACTTAAGTGATGTTAGTTCTTTTACTTGTTTGCTGTATTAAATGAAATTAATTCGTCTCATCAGACTAATTCCAGTGAGTAGAGTTCAGTTCGTTTTGGTTGGTTTTAGAGAAACGCTGGGTTTCGCCTAAATAGTTAAGTGCGAGTCATGTCATAGCTGAAGAAGCAGCAAATAAATTTCCACATTTGGGCCTTCTTGGGAGATTGATTGTTTAAATAAATCCATGTGATAACCAAATCATTCATCTCAATTCTGTTTTCTTTCCCCTTAATTATTTAAGCACAAGAAATTACCACTCTTTGATTTTCTGATTGCTGAAGATTTCTGTTTTTACTTTATGGCTTTTTAATTCAGTACTGATTAGTTATGATTTTCAGCGCAGATGTGCCCGAGACAAGGCCATTAGAGCGTGCTGATGTCTCTCAAAGATTAAAAGATCTCATTGGCTACACGCTTGATATCAAACCTTCTCAAATACCTCACAAGGAAGCAGGCCAAGGTTTATTTCTAAATGGCGAATGTGATGTTGGTGCTGTGGTGGCCGTGTACCCTGGTGTAATATATTCCCCTGCTTATTACCGCTACATTCCTGGGTACCCAAGAGTTAATGCACAAAACTCGTATCTGATCACAAGGTATGACGGGACTGTGATCAATGCACAACCTTGGGGTTTTGGGGGTGAAACCCGTGATTTTTGGGATGGTTTAACTGTACCAGAAATTAGGCCTAATATGCAGGGAGGTGAGAAAGGTCCAGACCGGTTCTGGAAACTCCTTAGTAAGCCTTTGGATCAAAGGCAACTGGGAAATAGGGGCAACATTCTAGAGGGGAGGAACCCATTAGCTTTGGCTCATTTTGCCAACCACCCTGCAAAGGATATGGCCCCAAATGTTATGATTTGCCCTTATGACTTCCCATTGACCGAAAATGAAATGAGAGTCTATATTCCAAACGTGGTATTTGGAGATGCAGAAGAAGTGAAGATGAAGAGATTTGGCAGCTTTTGGTTCAAACTTGGGGGTTCAAGAAATGGCGGACCAGATATTCCTGTCTTGAAGACTCTTGCTCTGGTGGCTACAAGGGCACTTTGTGATGAAGAAGTTCTTCTGAACTATAGGTTGAGCAACTCTAAGCGTCGGCCAGAGTGGTATACTCCTGTTGACGAAGAGGAGGATCGAAGGAGGTGGAGCTAAGTTTTGTTAAAGTTAGCATCTTGTGTTTTATGTGTTACGTCCATGCAGGATGGTTCCCTCTTCTATTCTAAACATGAGTGTACTACTTTTGGTTCTTGATTGGTTTCTCTGTTTTGAGTTTTGAAGACCCGAAAGGCTGAAAGTTATCAAGACTTGCTTTACCTGATGAATATGGTTATCTAAATTTACTGAAATCATGATGCATACACTTCTCTGTGAGAAATATAGGCTTTCGCTCTGTCAATTTCACCACATGCTCACACAATGGAATGTCCAAACCGTACAAAGCATTCACAAGGTCTTTCCTATTTTGTTGGTTTACTATGGTCTTTCCCGTTCGTTTCTGTTTCATTGAATTGAGACTTGTTTTCTTAGAGAGGAGGAAGTCAAAAAAAGAAAGAAAAAGAAACAAGGTGAGTAGCTTCTAGAGCTTTTAGAATTAGAACTAGTGTGTTTGAATCCAACAGGAGGCCTAAAGGGTGAAGACGACTGATATGTATACATTGTTAACAACATTTGTATGAATTAGAAGCTTCACCTTTACGTATTTGTATGTATGAGTATGACTATGTATGGCTGTCACCAACCTATAGCCTTTTGCTGGCCTTTATATAAATGGAAGGGATATGATGAAACCACTTAATTGGATCATAATAATATCGAAATCGATTATACATCCATGCTATAATAATCTCTATAAGTTACTAGCTGGCTATAAGATTAATTAATGACGCAATCCTTATTCTTAAAACAATTTAATTTGGAATTAATAATTAATGAAGCAATACTTAACATGTTAAATGAAATATACCCCTTCTATTGAGGGATCCTTCAAATAAACTCAATTGAGTGGTCAAATGATATCTAATTCAAGTGATTTTTTGTAGAGATGATCTTTGAATGAGTATCTACAAAATAGACAGTTTGAATTAATGAAATACAATCCGAAGTGGGGTCTACAAAAAGTATCCCTCAAATAAACTTATTTGAAAATTCCCTCAATAAAAACTCTCTGTCTATATATATATATATATAGGTTGGAGGGTGGAGCATTGGGTATGATGGGTTGACTTTCTTGACCGTGAGAGGCGCAGGCCACCAAGTGCCCACATTTGCTCCCAAGCGATCTCTCCAGATCATCCGACACTTTTTGGCGAATCTGTCGCATTTTGATATGTTCTACGCTTTCCTTCCCTAACCCAAAAAAAATTATGGACCATCGCATTGATCGCTATTTCTTGTCCTCTTATTCTTGGAAGAGAATTATACATCAGCAATGACGGCATTGGCATGTATGGACGGGAGAACCTTTCTCGCGATCTTGGCAAATTATGCAACTTGGTGGGCCAATCAACATGTCATGCGCTACATCTAATTTATTACTTGGTCATCATTGAGTATATATAGCCATTAGCAAATAAAAGATATTTTTATTTTTATTTTTTATATTTTTTTATATTTATTTATTTATATACATAACCATAACAAAACCAAAATTAAAAAGCAGGAGAAGTAACCCTTGGTAAGAGCACTTTCATCCATTGTGTCATGACAAACGGTAATGGCAAGTTCGAGTCTCGCTGCCAACGAGGGTTCGTTGAGTTGGTGATGATCTTTCTCTTCGCTTTCCATGCCTAGATTCGAATCTCGCTATTAACAATCCTTCTTGGTGGGTAATCTTTTTTTAACCAAAAAATGAGTTAAGACCCCTCTATAAGTCCTCAAATAGGCTTTGGTATGCCCTGACCTTGAGATGGGATAGCTTTCCCTCCCCCTAAACTTTTGCTCATTAAAACTTATATAAAAAAATAAAAATAAAAAAGGTAAGGGCAAACACTATTCACGTCAATAATGATTGCCCTACTCTTTTTAATTTTGCTTTCTCACCCACTGTCATGACAAGTAAAGGCAATGTATGGAGTTTTGGTGTATGAAGTGAAGAACATGGCTATGTATTTATAGAAAGAAAAAAAATCTGAAATTTGTGGTTTTTTTTTCTTTAATTTTTTAAATAATATTTTGGGTATTTCAATTGGTTGCCGACATCATGATGACATCAGCGCCTCCTGGCAGCAGCCCAAACAATTCTTGCCTTTGGACTGACCCAAGTAACTGAGGCGCATTCTTGCCCAGACTAGCCTTTGTTGATGTGGGCATTATTCTAAGACTGGGCTGCCTTTTGCCCTGGTAAAAGACCCCCGCTAGAAGTGCTTTAAGAAAGTCATATATTTAACCTTTTTAATTAATTTGGAACTCAAGACGAGAAAATAGACTGGGACCACAACCCACTTTCAAGAGGTCACAAAATGGAGAAACTCTTATACAATGAGGATATGACTTTTTGTTATTTCCTGGTCAATATAACGCAATGCACGTGTGACGTTAGATAATTTTTTCACATATCATTGTGTTATTAGTCAGAAATACTGCTAACGAGGCACTCGAGTCGGCCCTTGTTGGCTTTGACTTTGAGCCTTTGAGCATTCCTTTGGGATTTACATATATATTTGCTTTTATACATGTAATGTACGTAATGTAAGTTGTAACTAGCTGTCGACCTATGGTCAGATCAAATAGTGTATAATAGTATTATGTCACGTTCAGAAAATGAAGTTACAATTCAAAGCAATTGACTGAGCCAACCGCAAATCTCTCCGTCATAACGTTGAATGAATTCACATAGATCAAATCAAATTGCCTTTTTGATCCTTCTAATTAATTTTATATAATAAATAATATAGAGGAACTTTCACATAAATATTTATTTAAGTGTATTCCGATCGCTTCTAGATGTCGTGCGTGCATGTAAATAAAGTAGATCCCTCTGAAACCCAATATCCCAAGCTTGCCTTTTAGTTCATGGCTGCGAATGACAAGTCCAAGATGCATTCAAATGTAAGCAAGCAAGAAATTCAAAATATAAAAGACAAGTAAGACAAATATTATATGGAAATGAATGCGTATGTAAAACGATGTTTTTGTAGTTTGGTGAACAAGGGCACTCATATATCATCAACGTCGACAATTCTTATCTGTCTTTTGGATCATTCAGTACTGTATAAATTTAAACCAGACGCTCCATATATATATATATATATATATATATATATATATATATGGCTTCTTCTGTTCGTCTGTCTTTCATCGGTCCCTTACACTTTGGAAATACTACTGTTCACGCGCCTGTGACTGAGTGCCTCATCCATCCATTATCCATATATATAGATAGATAGAGAAAGCTAACGTCCCACCCCAATTAATGGCTTTGTCTTCATCAATATTTCCTTTGAACATTCTTCTTCTTTCGCTTACTTTTAGCATTTCTACACAAACTTTAGCCGCCAGATTTCATTATCATGAACCTTCAGCTCATCAACAACAACAAAAAGCAGACCAAGTGAGTGGACTGCCTGGTCAGCCTCCGGTGAGCTTTAAGCACTTTGCCGGCTATGTTACCGTCAACAAAACTCATGGAAGAGCGCTCTTCTATTGGTTCTTTGAAGCAATCAACAACCCTCAAGATAAACCCCTCCTCCTTTGGCTCAACGGAGGTACATGCCTAATTCTCTTACTTCCCTACCACAATTAAATTCTTCAAATTCTTACCCTATAAATTAACTTGTTTTTTCGTGGAAAAAATTTCATATCATCTTGCTTTGCTGCATCCAAAGATTTTTAGTTTATTTTCTTATTAATTATCTTGCTATTTATCAGTAGAAACACCCCAAATATAGTTTCACTTGGAATTGTCAATACAATTACAACCTGTCATAATCAAATATGATTATTAGTACTATCTTCATGGTAGATGAGTATACATGATCTGTACTGTTATAATGAAATTGAGTTTTTCATATTTTATTGTACATTCGTCAACGTCTCCTTGTCATCAAGTTTGTTTTCCATATTAATAATTATGCGCTTTATTTGTCTTTCATATGGATGGGTCCAATTAGAAGGGGACCTTTAACCGAATACAAATTTGTATACCTCCTATAAACGATATTAAATAAATAGAGGGATACCTCATACCTTGCGTATGCAATGCAATGCAATGAAACTTATATATATACAGTTTCGATCTCTTAGACTACAGAAGTCCAAGAGATTGTGGTCACCCATCGTTGGATATTAATCTAATGGTTCAAAAAAAGTTTTTTAAAAAAAGTGCAAGAGTTAGTGAACCGTTGAATTTACATCCAACGGTGAGTGACCACAAATCTTTTGGACCCCTATAGTCCAAAAGATCAGGACTGTATATATATATAGACGTTATTATCGTGCGAAGGTCATATATTTTGTACTATCCCTCTCTACTTTCGTATCTATATATAGTTTTATTTTATTGAGAGATTCCTCAAATAATTTTATTTGAGGGATACCCTTTAGGGTCTCCTGAGAATTATTTTTTTATTTTTTTCAACTATCCAAACCATCCATTTGTTAAGTCTATATTCACAGATCATCTTTGCAAAAAATTAGATAAATTGAAAACCATTTCAACATCCAATTGTGTTCTATAAAATCAATTAACACGGTGCTTCAAGAAAGTACTAAAATTTCAATAACTCAATTGAGTGGTCAAATGATATCAGATTCAAGTGATTTTTTTGTAGAGAATATCTTTAAATGATTATCTAAAAAATAGATGATTTGGATTAGTGAAATACAATACAGAATGAGCCCTACAACGGTATCTTTCAAATAAATTTATTTGAAAGATCCTTCGATAGAAGCTATATATATATAAATAGTTTCAACAGCAATATAATATAATATATAATAATGATTGTTTTGACTTGTTCTTCGTCTCCTTCTACCTAATAATACCCATAATTTTTCCATTAAAGAATAATAAAATTTGAAAAGAAGGGAGATATCCAGTTTGGCATTGATGTGCTGTGAAAATAATCGCTGTCAAATTTGGTGTGAGAGAAATCTGTTGTGAGATAAAGCAGTTTGGCGTTTGGTAAACTTTTTGTTAAAAGTGTTATTTGTACTGATTCCCGCATAATCAGAAAATGATTCCCACATAATCATTAAACCCAGCGCTTCTTTAAAACTGATTCTTGCATAGTCAAAAAATAAAAGCACCTTATTAGCTGCTTTCCATTATAGTTTTCTCTTACAACAATTTTTAACAATAAGTGATTTTCTCATAGTTTATCAAACGGGTTGGGCTTTCTAAATTTTTTTTAAAATTACTTATCACTCCAAATAAGCAATGTCAAACAAGTACTTAGAGCGTGTTCTATTATTATCATATTTTTAAGTGAAAACCCTAAAATGATTATATTATATAAATGCAATTGTATATGTAATTTGTATTAACAACTGAATAAATAATACTAAATAATAAAATTAACGATTTATGGAAAAATGAAATGTCTGACTCACTGAGTCTTGTTCACGAATTACTCTAAAAAATGTTAGGGCCTGGATGTTCATCAATTGGGTATGGAGCAACAGAGGAGTTAGGCCCTTTCTTCGTTCAAAATGGCAGCGAACCGAAGCTCAAGTTCAACCCTTACACGTGGAACAATGGTTGGCTGAATTTTAACTTTCTAAAGACAACAACATATGTATTTTTTCTTTCCTAATAAAGATCTTCGTCTTTTTCTGTGTTGTGTGTAAATTTCAGCTGCCAATTTATTGTTTCTGGAGTCTCCCGTGGGAGTGGGATTTTCTTACACGAATACTAGTGAAGATATCAGGCAACTTGGCGATAAAATTACAGCTGAGGATTCTTACAACTTTCTCATCAACTGGTTTCAACGGTTTCCACAATACAAGTCTCATGACTTCTATATATCTGGAGAAAGCTATGCAGGTAGCTACTTCTATTATTATTTGCTTGCTTTACTTAATTTTATTTATTTATGTTTTAGCTTGTGTTTAGTATCATGAAACTTTAATTAACTATATATCTATCCTTTTTTTACATATGCATTTTACAGGGCATTATGTTCCACAGCTTTCTGAGCTCATCTTTGACAGAAACCAGAACCTGTCCAAGGAGAATTATATAAACTTGAAGGGATTCATGGTGAGCTTTTATAATCTTTTGTTTTCCATTCATTTAAATTTAGCTAAAATTTGCATGTGGCCCTGCTTTGGAACGATCTTGGGCTAATTTGCTATATTACCGTACCTATTTTATATATATTACACAAATGAACATGAAGACTGCATGCAATGGAATATGCAGATTGGGAATGCAGCAGTAGACGATGAGACAGATCAGAAGGGAATGATTGATTACGCGTGGGATCATGCGGTCATCTCTGATCGCTTGTACCAGGATATCAAGAACGAATGCGACTTCAGTGAGAAAATGGTATCAAGACTCTGTAATAAGCTGATAGACAAGTACTTTGATGTCTACGAAATCATAGACATGTACAGCTTGTACACTCCCACGTGCCTCAGTAACAACAGCAGCGCCACCACCGCTACCAGGCAATCCCGCACCATCCAAGGCGCCCCTACTTTGTTTTCGAGACTTGTAAGTTCCCTTCCTTCCCATTACATGTATACTTACATAACAAAACAAAACAAAACAAAATGCCGGAGGAGGAATGAATGAGATTGAGAGTGAAAATTTGCAGGATGTAAGGCACAAGAGACCAGCAGGTTATGACCCTTGTGCATCACAATACAGTTATGTGTATTTAAATAGGCCGGATGTTCAAAAGGCACTGCATGCCAATGTCACCAAAATTCCCTATCCATGGACTCACTGCAGTGATAACATCACCTTCTGGAAGGATGCACCACCCTCCATTCTTCCCGTGATTGGAAAGCTTGTAGCGAGCGGCCTCCGCGTTTGGATTTACAGGTAGCTTTGCTGTCGTACTAATGATATTTGTAGGATGAATGAATGAATTGCTGCGTTTGGTTTGGTGACATGACATTGCCATTTGTGCAGTGGGGATACTGACGGGAGAATTCCAGTAACATCAACAAGATACGCCTTGAAAAAGCTGGGATTGAAGATTAATGAAGATTGGACTCCTTGGTACAACAACAAACAGGTACTCTCATCGGTTCCTGCCTTGTTGCTAACTCAGTCTAGAATGCTAAAATAAAATAAATTGTTTACTGATCGTGTTTTTGAATTGATTGTCTCAAATTTTGATAGGTTGGCGGGTGGACAGTTGCGTACGAAGGGCTTATGTTTGTGACAATTAGAGGAGCAGGTCACCAAGTTCCGGAGTTTGCACCAAAGCAGTCGCTCCTCATGGTTGAACACTTCCTGGCTAATAGAACACTCCCATCTAAACCATTTTAAATTTAACCACTCTCCCTCCCTCCCTCCCTCTTCTTCATGTCAATAAAAATACAACATTTTACGATTCTTTGGAATTTGTGAAGTCCTAGTCAATTTTATTAGTCAGACAGAGATAGACTTCAAGTCTTTAAGTGGTAATTTTTGTAACTTTCAAGCAGTTGAAGGAAAGAAAGAACGAAAGAAAAACAAATAAAAATCGAAAGCCTTGGGGAACTTGCACAGAGAGAGACAGAGAGAGAGACAGAGAGAGAGAGAGAGAGTGTCACAAAATTTTGGCTATTACGAAATAATCTGAGACAACAACAAATCAGCTAAGCCTATTGTGTCACCGATTTCTCTTCTAATTTCTAATATACAATCAATGAAACAATCATCCTTCTTCAAATTGTACCAACACGCACTCTAGCAACAAAAGATAAAATACTAATAGCACAACAGATGGCCCAAAAGATGATAAATGAACTCGTTGGTTGCAATCACAAAAAGTTGCATACGAGAGTGAGGCATTGACTTCCGCTGCTTTCTCTCTATTATTACGTCTCACTTTTAACTATCAAAAAACCCAGGACCTGCTTGTGAAAGAAGTTCCTGGCCTGCTTCCTTACCCATGTTGATCATATCTTGAAAAGCATATGTGCCTTTTCTCGAAGTTTCCAGTACTGAAAAATAGACACAGGGAAGCTAATTAGTGCCAGATATTTTTTCCTTCTTTTTTAAGTTTACAGTGGAGAACAAGGTAAGACAACTGAGTGAATTTTCCTCAGACTATGAGCATGAGCATACCACGTGTTCCATCTGGGGAAGCCACCAACCCTTTGAATATGCAATTACCATCCTCATCTCTGCTAGCATATCCAGCAATAGGAGTTCGGCAAGACCCATCCAGGGTCAGAAGAAACGCCCTCTCACATGCAACTGCTAGCCTTGTTTCCTCGTGATTCAATGAGGCTATGTAATTAGCCTGCAAGCAAAAGACCAATTGAATAATGTTTTGGACAGAAATAAATAATATGTATATATATTAAATCACCAGAGAAAAGTTATATCACTAGTTTTGCTTAAATTCTATTCATCCATGATTTTCCAGCTACAACTCATTCAAACTAAACCAGCTTAGAATTGCTTCGCTTTAGCAATTGTATAACACTTCTACACAAATGCACAAGTGTGTTCGTGGGGCCAATTTAATGAAGTATTTTAACCAACTAGTACGAAAGTACAGTATCATTCAATATGGTAGCTCCAGAATAGAAATGTGAAGATTGAAACACACCATTTTATCATCATTGCTTCGGCAGGCAATTCCAATTGCCCCTTGTGCAACTGCTGGAAGCATTTCATCTAGTGAAAGAATTGAAGTCACATTTTCCGTCATATCTAAGCGTTTGAGTCCAGCTAAGGCCAATAAGGTTGCTTGGACTACCTTTTCATTGAGTTTTCTCAGCCGTGTCTGGACATTACCACGAAAATTCTCCAGCACCTACAAGATGATATTAACCAAAACATGAATGAGAAGCAACAGAAACATGTCAGGAATCCATCCAATGGCCCAGGAAAAACACAAGCCCATGACTTTCAAAAACTAGCACATAGCTTGAAAGGTTGCTCCTGGGAGGCTCCATTAAATGCACCCGAAAGCCAAATTCAACTTTGAATAAAGCAATATGAAATGAACTAGCATACAATCTCCTAAATATGAAGTATGTAAAGGTGACACCAGACAAGATGGCAGCTCACATTGAGCGATGGATATCTATTGAGTATCTGTGACTTTCTTCTAAGGGAGGCAGTACCAATAGTGCTCCCAGCTGGCAGATCTGCCAAAGAAGATGCAGTTAAGGATATAAATGCATCTCGGACATCCTCTCGCGGAAGGTTGCATGGAAGAATTGTCTTCTCAGGTAAGTAGGTAGGGACATCTTTCATTGAGTGGACAGCAATGTCAATTTCACCATTGATTAGTGCCTCGTCTATTTCCTTGGTGAACAAGCCCTTCCCACCAATGTCCGCAAGGGGTTGGCTCAGTATTTTATCACCTGTAGTTTTTATAATTACAATCTGAATTGCCCCCTCTTCAGCTAGGTCTGGATGCGATGCCATGAGTTTATCTCTTGTCTCATGAGCCTGAGCAAGTGCTAGTGGGCTATCCTATATCCAGAAAGAGTATCAATAACTCACGAAAAATAAATATAAGTTGTATAGAGAAACATATGGCACCACAAGATTTTGAAAATAAACCCATCAATATGAAACTAATATATACTGTAAAATGAAGGATATTGAGACATATACAATCAATCAACCGCAAGAGACAATTAAAATAGCATCTTTTGCTCTAAGAAAAACCTTGAGAAAGATTAAAACTTTTAAGAAATCTAACCAATTACTGACGCAATTGAGCACAACTAAATGTAGCAATTCACAAAAAGAAAACAGAGATGAGTGGTGTCATTGAGCTAAATTCAAGTTACATTCTGAAATAGGAGCAAACCCATAAGTAAGAAATCGGCAATAACAGGAAAAGTGTACCTCCCTCGGGTGCCAATTCTGATTAGCGCCAGTTTGGCCTTCTGGGTCTGCTGCTCAACAGCGACAGAGGCCCTTGGGATCCCAACTGCACTGTGTTTTCTGATACAGTGGGGAAAAGCTCGAGTCTTGAGGGAAGGCAAAGAGAAGCCAGGGACTGAGACTGAGCCAGCTCCTGCGAAGTTGATTGAAGATAAAGGAAGAGCCTGTTTAGTCAAAAGAGAAGAAGAACAAAGGGTCTCCATGGCCACCAAATCTTTCAGAGAGAGGGAGAGAAAGTGAGGGGCGAAGGAGATGGGGATTGGTTCGGGTTTCAAGTTTGAAACTTTGATGAGATTTTGTCTGAGGTTGGTTGTTGATGATGGATAGGATTAGGATAATAGAGGGAATTTGAGATTGCACTGCAGGCAGGGTATGGCTGGCTCCTCCAATAGTCCGGTTTCTTATCAACTTCACATGGTTTTGGCCTATTGCTAATAAAATAATGCTTGCCAAGTTTCTTTTTCATTTTTCATTTTTGGATCGTCCCCCGCTCTCTGGGCTTCAACTTTTGAATGCTGATGCTTCACTATGGCCCATATCTCTGCCCATTTAAAAAGGATTAATTGTTTTATTACTTCATGTATTTAGATTCGATTTGCATTTGAGTACTTTAATTTTCAAAATGATTTCCGTGATCCTTTAACTTTAATTTCATTAGAACAAATAGTCATGCCGTCAATTTTATTAACTTTTTTATTAAGTGCAGGATTAAAATGATATTTTTATATCAAAATTAATTAAAATATAAATAAAAATTAAAAAAAATTAAAATTAAACTCTCTCTCTCCCCCTCTATCCCGATTTCTACCCCCCAAAATTTGATTTTTTTTTCTTTTTGCTGGTTTTTAATTTTTTTTTTTTAAAGATATGATTTTTTATTTATTTTTTTGTTTTAATATAAAAATATCATTTTACTCCTACATTTAACAAAAAATGTTAACAAAACTGACGACAGAACTATTTGTCCAAACGAAACTAAAGTTAAATGACCATGAAAACTATTTTGAAAATTAAAAAGATATTTAAATATAAATCGGGTTAAAGTTCAATAACTAAAACGATTAACTCCATTCAAAAATAACAAAAACCGACAATTTCCACAAAATCGTTACAAAAAAAAATTTCAACCAAATCCATCACGGAATTTCCTTCAACCTTTTATTAAATAAAAGCCCACATCAAAATAGAAGACAAACAAAGTTCCTGCGAAAATAAAATTAACCAAAAAAGAAAAAAAACATATATTATTACACACTAATTTTAGAGAGGGAGAGACGATTACAGTACATAAACATTCATTTTAGTTTGGAGAAGTTGGTTAAGTAAGTTGTCGATTGGGAAAAAGTCCCCCCTCAAGCCTGTTGCAATCCACCAAGTAGGCAAACCCATAAGCCAAGTTCTTCAAGGTGGCCTCGTGCAGCTCTTGATCTGACGTCCCAGTCGCGTCAGTTGAGAAAAACACTCGGAACCCTCTAACGAAGCCATCACGCGCCGTCGTTTCGCAGCACAAGTTGGTCATGACGCCGGTGACGATGAGCTCCTCCACGCCCCTCTCCTGCAAGTATTCCTGGAGGCGCGTGTTCCTGAAGGCGCTGTACGTGTTCTTGTGGACGACGTGGTCCTGGGCGTCGGGGTTGAGCTCGGGCATGAGGTGGGATTCGGGGGTGCCGTCGAAGATGAGGTGGCCGCGCCACCACTCGTCGAGCATGCCGTAGTCGGAGGGGGACTTGTGAGAGTGGCGGGTGAAGATGACGGGGATGGAGGCGCGTCGGCAGAGGCGGATGGTGGTGAGGAGGTTTTGGAGGATGGGCTGGGCGATGGAGGAGAAGTAGTTTTGCATGTCGATGACTAGAAGAGCTGCCACTTTTGGATTTGGGTTTCTTTTTCTGACGTCGTATTTTTCGTATGAGGAGGAGGCCATAGTTTTAGAATTGAGATGAGCGCAGTGATCGAGTGATTGCTGAATTTGATTGATTATTGATGATGCTCTCTCTCTCTCTCTCTCTCTCTGCTTGCTTGCTTCTATGGTGTTCCAGAGTTCACTGTGAAAAAATTTACTTGTTCACCCTCCCTCCCACTACCTAAGTATATGTGGCTAAATATGGCTGGGCCACGCCAGGCCACCCATTTTGTTTTTATTCTTTTAATTTTATGAACAAGAAAAAAAGAAAAGAGGTGAAAGGTCAAGATCCTTCTGGTGACTTCCTCCATCTTGGTCAGCAGTCAGTCACGACACCACCATGGCACCATGGGCATGGGATTTCCTCCTTTTATATTGTACATGAGATGACAGAGAGATCCATTATTGAGGGTCGCCTCCCTCTGTTCCTGTGCTCCGGAGAAACAGAGAGAGAGAGAGAGAGAGAGAGAGAGAGATCAGATATACAATACATACATATATAATTAATATTAGTAATGTCGTATTTGCTACCTCACCTGCACTCAGGTTGGGCCGTGGACCAGGCCATTCTTGCTGAGGAAGAACGTGTCGTCGTCATCCGATTCGGCCATGACTGGGACGACACTTGCATGCAGGTAAATTCAATTCAATTTCCCTGACTTCCCTTCCTTCTATTTAAAACTCGAATTCATTTAATTCTATTTAATTGATTGCCTTAGATTTGATAAATATTGCTTGCTTCATTCTTCTTAATTATGTGGTTGTTTTCTTCCTAAACCAAAAAGAAATTCAACAAATACGGATTACGGACGGACTGAGGGAGGGGAGGGGAGGCAGGAGGGTCATTACAAATACAAGTTACAATCTGGGCTCATTACAAATACTTTTGGGGGTCGTTTGGTACGGCGGACTGTTATGGACCGGACTAAATCCTAGGACTGTCTTGGATTAGCTCGGATTGGATTAAGCTGGATTAAGTACTGACCTACGTTTGGTGTTGCGTCGGACTAAAGAACTGGATTGTGAAAATAGTGAAGACTTATGTTTGGTGTTGTGTTGGACTAAAAATAATAATTTTTTAAATTTTTTAATTTTAATTAAGAATTTTAGCCTAAAAATAAATAAAATTCTAATATTTTTGAAAGGCTGAAACTGTCACATTTCTTTTTATTTTTCTTCATCCATACTCTTCTCTCCTTTGTTTTTTCTTCTTTATCTTTTCTGATTTCTTTTCTTCTTTGTCTTTTCTTATTTCTTTTCTTCTCTGCCCCTTTTTTCCCCCATTTCTTCCTTCATCTTCTCTCCTCTGTCTTTTCTTCCCAAGCCCGTTTCTTTTTTTTTTTTTTTCCTTCCTTCATCCTCTCTTCTTCTTTCCATTCCCAGGCCATTTCTGTTTTTCTTTGTTTCATTCTTCATATTCTTTCCTTTATCTTTTCTTCTTCCTTCCCTCCTTCTGACTCTCTCTTCATGCCACTACAGATTCAACCATCAACTCACCCTCTCTCTCTCTCTCTCTCTCTCTCTCTCTCTAGTTCCACTAATTAATGGTTGTGGTGGTTCGATTGGGTAGTGCTGGTGGTTTAACTGGGTATGTGGTGGCTGGGGATGATGGTTTGATTGACTAATTGGGTGATGGTGATGGTTCGATTGGGTATGTGGTGGCTGGTTATGTGTTTGATGGTGGTGGTCTGATGGTTGTGGCATCGTGGTGATGGTGGTATGTTTGATGTTTTCGGGCTCGTGTGTTTGATGGTAGAGGTGGTATTCAGCCGGACTGTGTGTTCAAAATAGCATCCTCGCTATTTTGCGAACCCAGTTTTCGGCTCGCTATATTAAACAAGCGAGTCCAACGTTTTTTTTCCCATTGGACTATATAATCTCATTTAACTTAATCCCCTCCCTTACCAAACATAGGTTGTAAGGACTATTTAACCCAGTCCAGTCCAGTGAGGCTTAGTGAGGCATGCCAAACAGGGCCTTGAAAGTTTAGGGACCTATTTAGGACAAAAAAACAATTTAGGTACCGAAGTGGGACAAACAAACAAGTTCAGGGGGCAGTTTCAAAATAATCCCAAAAAAATGTGTTAATTAATTGGTAGATTTTTCTGTCTGAGGGCGAGAGAAAGCCAGAAAGGTTGGGACTCGGGGCACTACTCTTGTGAGAGAACTTGAAGAGAGCGAGGAACGATGTCGTATTTGCTGCCCCACCTCCACTCTGGATGGGCCGTCGATCAGGCCATCCTCGCCGAGGAGGAGCGTCTCGTCCTCATCCGCTTCGGCCACGACTGGGACGAGACCTGTATGCAGGTAGGTTACAACGCCCCCCTCTGCAACTTTCACTAACCCTAAACCCCCAATTCCCTTTTTCTTTTCTTTTTTCTTCTTTATGATTTATATTTTTGATGAATTAAGCCATTCAATTCTGTAGAAAATTCGTAATTTTGAGGATAGATAGACAACAAACGAGTAATTATTCTTTAGCGAATATGTGGCTCTCTTTCTTCAGGGTTTATTTCATTCATATACCTTGAAGACCTGGTATAAATCTTTCACCTTTGATCTATGCTTGCAGATTGAGGTAGTTCATGTCACATTTTTTCACCTTTTAATTTACTTTGTAGTTGGAATTTCTTTTAAGGGAAATTAGAAGAAAATAAATGTTGCATAGACTAATCTGGGTTAATTTTGCTCTAATCTCAAAATTTGATACACCAGACTGACTCCTAATATAATCTAAACCGTAGAACGATTTAAAATCACATTTTTATCCCCGTATGAATTGAACCCTGTTTTTGAATGCTGCTGGTTAATTTCTTATTTGTTATCTTGTCCTGTTGATTAGATGGATGAAGTGCTTGCTTCAGTTGCTGAGACACTCAAAAACTTTGCTGTGATTTACCTTGTCGATATCACGGAGGTTCCTGATTTCAACACAATGTATGAGCTCTATGACCCATCCACTGTCATGTTCTTTTTCAGAAACAAGCACATTATGATTGACCTTGGCACTGGGAACAACAACAAGATCAACTGGGCTCTCAAGGACAAGCAAGAGTTCATTGACATCGTTGAGACGGTGTACCGTGGGGCAAGGAAGGGACGTGGTCTGGTCATTGCTCCCAAAGATTACTCCACCAAGTACCGTTACTAAGCCCTGCTGCTGACAATGTAATTCATTTCAGACAAAACCTTCTAGTTTGGATGGAGTTACGTTGACCTTTTATAGGTGATTTAGGGAAGCAAATGTATCTGAATGTTTTCTATGCATACTGCATTTAATTGTTTCTTATTCAGCGTGTTTGGTGCGTGTTCCAGAGATACCCTTTATAAACCAAACTATCGATTTATAAAATGTCGTGTTGATAATTCTATTTGGCTGATTCTTTTGCAAGAGAAATGATTGTGAAAGGATAATAAAGCTAGATGTAGTAACATATTATATGTATATATTTAGTATAATTCTGAAATGTGTGTCCTAAGTTTGCCTACTTTTAATGGCATCTACAAGTCCCACAATGACCATGCCAATGATGTACCAAGTGATGGCCACCAATACGATCTGTAACCAGGAACTGTTGACTATCTCCAATGCGAAAGAGCCATATACATGTTCTGTTAATCCTCCACCACCACCATTACCGTTACCTACAGCTCCCCCGTGTCCTTGTGACTGTGATTGACCAACAACGGCAGCCATCAATATTGCTGGTGCCATTGGAGCCAACCATCTAATGGGGTTGGACTTGGGGTTCCTCTGTACTGATCTATAATCTCTGTCGACATTCCGTCGTTGATGAGCAGGTGAAGGCTGTGATGAGTTGGAGTGGTTGTTTTGAGTTGATGAGGAGGCTGTTGCTGCTGCTGCATGAGGAAGAGCATTGGTTAATGGTTTCCAATAGTCGTTGTCCTCCTCTTCTTTGGATGATGGTGGGTTTAATGGCTGGACGGGTCTTGTGCGCCGCTGATATCTGCCCTGTTTCCTAGCAGCCGCTGCCTCTCGGAGGAGGTTGCTGACATCCGTGTGGTTGAAATGGGATGAATATGTAGGGCCAATGGATGATTGGGTAAAGTTTTGGAGAGATGTGGACTGATGATGAGCTGAGGTTGAATAGGGGGTTTTCCAGTACAACCAGTTGGAGATTGATCTGATGGCTTGAATTGCTGACAGTCTTGCTTCTCTTTGAAGGTCCGTCTCCTGATGTACACAGTACACGTACTAAATAATTGCTACTCATTCATACATTAGAATTAGATAGACAGAACTGAATGGAATGGAAAGTTAGCAACTGACACTGGAAGTTTGTGTAGAGGAAGCTTTTTGTTTTGCTGCATCCTGGAATCTGGTTTGGAATTTTTTGAGATCAACAAAAATGTTGGAGACACGTGCACCTGCTGTGGTCCCCATGCCTATTCTTACACTGCCTCGAGGCTGCTTGGACATTAGAAATTCCAGAGCTGCTAGGTTTGATCGCTCCACAATCCTATTAATATATATATGTATGCTGCTGTCAACAATTTGATTGTAGCAAGCAAATTGCATCTATGTATGTGTTTTTGGAAGAGAGAGAGAGAAAGAGAGAGAGAGAGATGCTAAATAAGTAAAGATACTGACGAGATGCAATCAACAGGACAAGCCTGAATGGCCTCTTGGATTTTGGATTCAGGATCAGCCCACTGTCCAACAACCCTGGCTCTTCCATACACTGATTCGATTGCGAAAGTTTTTTCAGCGCATAAGGCGCATTTCAAGCACCCAATGCACTTGACTTCATCCACAAAAACTGCTCTTTCTTCGCTTTCTGAACCAAACCAAACTGAGTATATTGGTTTCCCTGAGTACCCTCGAAGCTCTGCAATTTTCGCTTGCTCCTGCACCACCCATGTATATATCCATGCTCTTCTTCTTATAAAATTAAAAGGGAACTAATCAATAAATTAATTAATAGCTTATATACCTTATCATAAGCTGAACGTGAATTAGGATCAGAAAGAAGAGCATATGCTTCATTGAGGATGATAGCCATGTCATGCCCTGCTGGCCCTGCGATATCCGGGTGGCACCGCTTCTGCAGCGTCCGGTATGCTCTTTTAATCTCAGATGGATCGCAACTGCTATCGATCCCCATCAGCTCATACAGATCAAACTCTGTGATACCACCACCACCACCAGCAGAAGTAGAAGAAGCAGCAGAATAACAAGCAACCCTCCTCCTCCTGCAAGATCTAATCATGCTGCTAGGCTTATAACAGTAATCATAATTATGAAATATAACATTTGAAGTGGTTGTGGTTGATCTCATTGGGGAGCTGATGCTGCATCTGGTTATAGCATTTGAGCCACAACCACTAGTATAAAACAGAGGAACAAGAGGAAGGCATGCTCCTGCTGCTGCAGCCATTTCTTCTGATGTTAAAGTATTCACCAATTCTTTCTTTCTTTCTTTCTACTTTGTAGATAAGACGATCTAACACTTCAAAACATAGACACAGAAATAAGAGGTGGAGGATTTTACAACATGTACACTAGCTACTTACTTGTTCTATATTCATTCTATATAAATATATATTTTTTTTTTTCTTAAAATTTAAAGGACGATTGGGGAGGGACGAGAGCCTCCTCCAAGTCCATGATCAAGATATTTTGGTAGAGAGAGAGAGCCAGGACAAATAATATGAGATATTTTCTTTCTTCAGTTCTCCTATCGCTTTCACTTAATCTCCTTGATCTACGGAACTTCAGCTTCACCCCATGCGATTGAGAAAACCCCCGTTTTGATTTATTGAAAAAAAAAAAATTGTAAAAAACCAAATGAAGACTAAAAAGGATGAGATGATGAGAGTACCAGAATAAATGAGACCAACAAATTAGGAAAAAATAAAATAAAATTGGTGCCCCCATGCAGGATCGAACTACAGACCTTCAGTTTACAAGACTGACGCTCTACCACTGAGCTATAGGGGCTCCTTGATGCCAATATTATTTAATTACTTTCTTATACAGTTATATCAAAAAAAAAGGGAACGATCCTTTTTATATCGAACGGAGACGCAGGCAGTCGGGTAGACTCTAGAGACAGACAGCGTTGGAATAGAAAGAGTGGTAAATACAGAGAGAGATGGAGAAGACGGTGAGCGTGAACGTGAGAGCGGAGATGGAGAAGCTGAGCCCGGAGCAGTTGAAGGCAGTCAAGGAACAAACTGATATGGAAGTCAATCTTCTTCAGGACTCCCTCAACAACATCCGTACAGCCACCACTCGCCTCGAGATCGCCTCCTCCGCCCTCCACGACCTCTCCCTGCGCCCTCAGGGCAAGAAGATGCTCGTCCCTCTCACGGCGTCCCTTTATGTCCCCGGCACCCTCCACGACGCCCACCAAGTCCTCGTCGACGTCGGCACCGGTTACTTCATCGAGAAAACCATGCCTCAGGCCAAAGATTACTGCGAACGTAAGATCAGCTTGCTCAAATCTAATTTTGAGCAGCTTGTCGAGGTACGCTCTCAAGTTTTCATTTTTATCAGTTTCTAACTTGCAATTTCTTCCAAAGTTATATTTCAATTTTGAGTAAAATTCCCTTGTTTTTAATTCCATTAATTTATTTTGTGGTTTGATTTCTAAACCTAACCATGACATTTTTCCCAAAAAGCCGAGACTTTGGTGAAGAACTTGTTCTACTTCGATTCTAAAATTATCTAACTGGTACCTTACTCCATTTCTTTGCGATAAAAAGCCTAAACTTTGGTCACTGCTGCTAAGTTTAGGGATTTGTCTTTTTACAAATTGTGCAGTGAGCAAATGCATTAAAATTGTTTTGGGGATTTGATTGTGTATATTTCATTTCGCTTGTGTTTAATTTGATAGCTAAAGGAAAAACCTAAAAATGTTTGCGTTTGGGGATTGAAGAATGACCCCCCGAATGAGGGCTCTTATCTGATATATAATTTAGCTGTTCATCTCTTTCTTATTCATAAGGAAATAAATTAGAGTTGGGAATTTTCTTTTCTCGTTCTAATTTGTATGGCTTGATTCCTTTTGTATTGCTGTTGACTTCCATTTCCATTTAAGAAAACATGAGTTCAATTTAACGTGCAGGTTGCTTCTAAAAAGAAGGGCATCTCGGATGAAGCTGGGGCAGTTTTGCAGGCCAAGTTGAAGCAGTTGGCTCCTGCAACATAGTAGGAGGGGGGGAGCTGATGATTTTTGTCATGTTTGTTTGTTAAGTTATGATATTGCATTCAGAGATGGTGTACTAGTGTACTGGCTTTGGTTTGGTGGATGAACAAACAAGTGATGTTTTGTTCCTCCTTTTTTTTTCAATTATATATTTTTGCAGTAGAAGTGATTTCCCAATCTCAAATTGCATTAAAAAAAAGAAAGAAAAAAAAAGTGGTCCTTTTGAATCGAGAAGCACTAATGCTGTGGTGTGGTGGTGTGGAACTACTTGAAAGTTGCTTCTTTAAAAAACTATACTAGTTTCAGCTATTGAGTTTTAACTTGAAAGAATAGAAATTGCTTTCATCTTCTTCTTCCCTTGAGTCGAAAGATTACTACATTTCAAGCCCTGAACTCGTTCAGAAGACCAGCTTTCATACCTGTAAGCTGTGCCCTCCCTATGATGCGTATACGAATACTTTGGTTCAAGGCCCCAGCGAGTCACGATGTTGGGATTAAATTGTTGCTTCAGTGTCTAATCTCATTGGGATTAAATTGTCGCTTCAGTGTCCAATCCAATTTAATAAGTTGAGTTCAAGGCCCCAACGAGTCACAATATTGGGATTAAATTGTCGCTTCAGTGTCTAATTTAATAAGTTCAGTCTCAGCATTCGAAACAATGACCGAGTTACTTATTCAATTTAGTTAATTTAACCCTCCCAAATTAGAATAAGAATCTGCTTAACATTGAAGCTTAGGTCTCTGACCACGATTATTGACATTGAGGAGCAGGTGAGGCGAGGACCTGCTTTCAAAAGAAAGCATGCGGAGGGTTTAATGAGTTCTTTTAATGCCAAAATTGCCCTAGTTTATTTTCTTTAACGACGACGCTTGTCCCTCCGGTTACACGATCACTCCTGTTCTCTCATTTCTTTTGTCTTCGTATTTTCTCAACCTCCACCGTCGTCACCAGACTCACCACCCAACTGCCAGCCTTCTGCCTTCCGGCCAGATCTCCCGCTCCGGCCATCGCTCTGCTTTTCGTTCATCTCTCGCTGCCGTCGAACACCAAAAACAAAGAGCGAAAATTCCCCCTTCCGCTGGTAAGAACAAACTCCAGTCAATTACTTGAATCCTCTCATACATGCCACTCTTAGATCCTTCTTAGAAAAAAGAAACTGAGCTGTTATTGCCTCCATAAATCCCTATATGGAGCTTCTTACTTGATTTTTTGTTTAATTATACTTGTTGCTGGAATTCGAAAGCACACCCACTTGACGGAGGCTGGAGCTAAACAACACCAGGGTAATTCAGAATGCAAAAAGAATAATTTCAATCAATCGACATCAGGTAATCTTTGTTCAAAGATGATCTTTTTCCTTTTGGTAATTGACAATAATCCTCTGTTTGGTTGCTGAGGAAATCAAAAAATTTGAAATTTGAAATTTGATTGATCCACTTTATGACTTTTTTGTATTTCGCTGAGGGGAGGTGATTTGTCAGATTTGATGCATTTGTAATTGAAAAGAAAAAGGTTTTCTGGTTGGTTGCTTGATAATATTGAAAAAGAAGAGAAATTTGAAAAACTGCATTAGGTTTTCTTGTTATTCTGAAATTGAAAATAAAATGACGAAAAAAATGCTTCATTCAACTTAAAGCCCAAATTTTATTCCCTTATCAGATTTATTGAAGGTGGTTGCAACTTCAAATGTTAGATCATAAATCATTTTGATGCATACAGTATTGGTTGTTGTCTACACTCTACACACAAGTGTTTAGAAGACTACTAAATATGTAAAAAAATGCTACTCAATTATTGGAAGGAAGGGGTTGAAGCAATTCTTGGTTTAATAATAGGGTTAGGGCTTTTAGGACTTACATGGGACAAAAACCCAATGTTGAGCAGTTCCTTGGATCCTTTACATATTTCTTGCATTTCTTGTTTTGTTCAAAATATGCATGTATGATTTCATAGTTGATTGAAAGAGCTTCTATAAGATCTTTAGCATCCTGTTAATTTCATGAAGTCTCTGAACTTTTCTTAACCGTTTTAATCTTCTTCTGTGCAGAATATGTCATTCTTGAAGCATGTTTGGGGTGATGTTGAGAGACAATTTTGTACTTCAATATCACATGGTGGTTTAACTTTTCCAGGTCTGAAGTAAAACCCAAAAACTTTCTTTATTTCTTCACTACAGCTTCCGGACAAAGATTGGCAGAATTTCATTGAGGCAGTTATTCCTCTCAGGGCTCCTTACAGTACACCAGAGCCAAAGATTGATCCGCTCTATTGTAACAAGCATGGCAGTAGTCTTCAGTTACACAGCCTGCAGACAGCTGTCACAGATGTTCGCGGCGATAATCTTTTTTCATGGTTCTGAATACATTTTAGCAGTTGGCATTCACGGGAAATCAAATGTCACTCTGAAATCTCTTCTGATCAGCAAAAACTATGTGGTTGCAATGATTTTTTCCTTGCTGGAGTACTTAATTGAATATATTTTGTTCCCTGGTATGAAGGAACACTGGTGGGTCAGCAACTGGGGCCTTGGAATGCTTATAATAGGGGAAATCATTCGGAAGATGGCAATAATTACAGCTGGTCGGTCCTTCACACATCTCATCAGGGTTCATCACTCAGAGCATCACCAATTGATTACAAATGGAATTTATAGAGTTGTTCGGCATCCTGGTTACTGTGGTTTCTTCATATGGTCAGTGGGCACTCAGATAATGCTTTGTAATCCCATATCAACAATTGCATTTGCACTTGTAGTTTGGCGCTTCTTTGCGCAAAGAATACCGTATGAAGAGTATTTCTTGAGGCAGTTTTTTGGGTCGCAGTACGAGGAATATGCCAGACGAGTTCCTGCCGGGGTGCCTTTTATAAAGTGAAGATCCGAGGGATTCTGTGGGAAGGGTTGAATTCCTCTTGCCTCACTCATCTTGCTTCTGCTAGATTGTAGAATAGTGTTGTCTTCTTTAGCTGATAAATGGGTTGCAGGTGAGACTGAGAATGTATCAGCCAATGTTTTGTATGGCTTGTCCATGAGACTTAAATTCACATGAAAACTTAACATTTTTAATCTATATGTTTACACACGCAGACAATGCGTTGTTGGTGTTTGGTTTCCACCACATAAGATTACTGTTTGAAGCCGCACCATCATCCTGTGCACAAAAACAGATAGATTATAACCCAATAGTATAGCCGAGCGGCTATACCTGTTAAATATAATGTCCTTAAATAGTATAGCGATTTTTTTAAAAACAATTTGTATAGCCGGGCGGATATACTGATTTTGACACGTCGCGCCTAACAGATGGGGGATCCTTTTTTTAATAAAAAAAATAGTATAGCTGGATGGCTATACTTATTTTGACACGTAGCGCTTACTCGCTAGACGAATCCACTTTTCCCTAATAAATAGTATGGTTGGCGGCTATACTCGATTTTATTAATGTTTACAAAAATAGTATAGCCGAATGACTATACTCTGTTTTGACACGTGGCACTAGTGCTGTGCGGCTACTCTGGTTTTTAAAATAAAGAATATAGCCGTGTGGCTATACTCGATTTTCTTAAATATACATTAAATAGTATAGCTGGGGGCTATACTATGAATTTGTTAAAAACAGTATAGCCGGTCGGCTATACTGTTTTTGACACGTGGCCCCTAATCGATAGAGGGTCTTCTTTTTTTAATTAAAAATCGTACAGCCGCACGGCGATAGTCCGTGTTTTTAATTTTTAATTTTTTAAATAGACTTTTTTTTACACATGGCGCTTGATCGTTGGGCGGTCATCTTTTTTTATATAAAAAATAGTATAGCCAAACGGCTATACTGAGTTATTTTATTTTTAAAAAAAATCGTATAGCCGTGCAGCGATACTATTTTAACGTGGGAAGCTGTGCGGCTATACTCGATTTTTTTTCTATTTTTTTTTTAAAAATAGTATAGCCGAGGCGGCGTTAACTTTTCTTTTAATTGTCTTTAACAAATAGTATAGACGAGCGGCTATAGTCTATCATATACACACACACACACAAATGTACATACGTATTTTTCAATAATACATTCGTGCTCTATACACGTCTCAAGTTTTTTAAAATTCAAACTCACAATATTCGTATTGTACATGTACGTATGTATTTCTCATGTTTTATAGACATATTTTTTATTTAAAAAAATAGTATAGCCGCATGGCTATACAACGTGTTTTTAATTTAATTTAATTTCTTTAAATAGACTTGTTTTTTTTACACATGGCACCTAATAGATGATGGTCCTCTTTTTTTTTATATAAAAAATAGTATAGCCGACCGGCTATACTCAGTTTTTTTAAATTTTTTTTAAAACAATATAGCCGCTCGGCCTTTTTTTATATAATAAATAGTACAGCCCATTCAGCTATACTCTATTTTTTTCTTTTTTTAAAAAAAAAAAATTGGGCCGGTTGGCTTTACTATTTTTTATAATTATCTTTAATAAATAGTATAGTCGAGCAGTTATAATCTATTATATATATATATGCGCATGTACGTACGTATTTTTGAGTAGTACATTTCTGTTCTATACATGTATCGCGTTTTAAAAAAAGCAAACATACAATATTCGTATTGTACATGTACGTGCATATTTCTAATGTTTTATACACATATTTTTAAATATAATGTATTGAAATAGTATAACCGTGTGGCGATACTACGAATTTTATAAAAAAATAATATAGCCGGTCAGCTATACGTATTTTTGACATGTGGCGCCTAATCGATAGAATTTTTTATATATAAAAAATTGTACAGCCATATTGCTTGTCTAGGTTTTCATTTCCCCTTAAATTAGCATTAGGGCCGATGCCAGTGTGACTAAAGGCCCGTTAAAAACTGAAAGGACCCGCATTGGGCAAGAAACAAGAGTGAGAGGCTTCTTAAAGCCGCGCCACGAAGAATTAAGTGTGGGTCAACCCAACCCAAGGCACGTAACGTAAGCAAAACCCAAACCCAGAGAAACAAAAAGCGACAGAGAGGAAAAGAGAGAGAGAGAGAGAGATGAGATCACCAAACGTATCCGTTGTCCGCCAAAGGCTTCTTTCTTTAGGTGAGGAACCGGCAACCACATCGTCTCCTCCGTTCAAGTTTTTTATTTTATGTGTGATGTTTGATGTTTTGATTCCAACAGTAAATCTATGTTTTTAGTTGTTTGAAAAGGTTGATGGGTTTCATCAATCTATTTTGAATGCTCAGTTGCATTTTTCTTATGAATTTTCCCATGTTCAAACTAGTTAACAAATATTTAATTGCTTTTATGCTTGGTGATTCTTTTGTTTGGCCCTAAATTTTAATCGGCTGACCTAATTGTCTCTTCATTTTATACAATTCTGCAGCAATTAAGTGTTCTTGATGGTTTTTCACATCCATGCTCTTTTTTCCCCTCATTTCAAATGCACAATCACTATTAGTAAGGAAAAATCCTTTTCTGTTACTGAGCGATTGTGGGTGATTCACAAACCCAGGTTCTGAACCAATTCTCGATTACAAATCAACTCGACCTTGAATTGGTTTGGGTTGATATTCACTTGGTTAAACATCTACTGGAAAGAAACATGCAACGTTTTCTCTCTCCATGTGTGTGTATGAGAGGGAGAGAGAGATAGAGAGAGATAAAGAAAATTCATAATTTTTATTTTTGCAGGAATGTTCTGTTTTCTTTTTTCCTTAATGCTGAAATATTGAACAAATAAATTGTTTTCTTATTTTTAAAAGCTTACTGAAAGAGAAAAGATTTTGCATAAATTACTCAATTTGCAGCAGGTTTGGTTTTGTGGATTGCCAAACATTACAATTTTGTCGCCTTTGTTTGGTAACACTCCATATAATGGTAATTCATACACAGTCGTTATTTTGGTAATAGGAACTGTGAAAGTAATGTTAATTTAAAATATATGGTAGCCATCTGACTTTCTCATAGTCTCTCTTTGCGAATGGTTTCCCTTTTTCGACCTATTATTTATGTACTTACTCTCTCTTTTAATTTTGTTCAGTTGAATTAAGTACTTCAAGGTGCAGTTTGACTAACCCCAAGTTATATTAAAATCTGTCTTGATACGTAAGTAGTGATAAGTTTGGGTCTTTGAATTAATGGCAAACCGGCCCCAGTCGCTTTCGATGAATGTATCATTCGGAGGTCCAAGTGCTTCAGTGCCAAGCATTGCTGGAGCTCAAGCAAACAAGGATCGTAAAATGGCATCAGCAGAGCACTTGGTGCTTGACCTAAGTAATCCTGATCTTCGAGAAAATGCGCTTCTTGAACTTTCTAAGGTAACTTTTGCAAGTTTTGATTCTGTCACTTCCTATATCAATCATGAAGGACCAAGTCTGAGGCTTAGTACTTTTGGATGTTCATGACTATTTTAAATGTTATCGCTTTTTTTAGCCTGCCTAATTTTATAACTAACAAAAGGAAAGTGCCTTTGTTTCCTGTAGCGAGAAACTGATTTAGAAGCTTGGTAGTTGCATCATGCTAAGTTTGCATTCAAAATTGTAGCCTTTTCTTTATTACATTCGACCCATAAACTACTTGTAGTATCTTGATACATATGCCATATGGTAATAAGAACCTGCGTTGCTTTCTAAAAATATATGTTATATGTTTATGACCACAGGGAAGCTTGCTTGATTTTTGTTTTCAGCAGATATTTAAGTTTATTATTCTATATGGGTTCAATGTCTTAGTTGATAACCCTAAAATTTTTGTGCCCATGTTTTTTCCTTTAGGTGGCTATGCAGTTTATATTACAACATTGGTATACTGCGATATAAACTCTGTGTGCCTTTGGTTTCATTTTTTAGAACAAGGAGTTATTTCAAGATTTGGCTCCTTTCGTGTGGAATTCTTTTGGTACTATTGCTGCACTCATACAGGTAACTTGCGTTTCTTGCGTTTTTTATATTTAAAAGAGATAATTGTTTCTAGATTTGGCTCCTTTGTTGTGGAATTCTTTTGGTACTATTGCTGCACTGTTACAGGCATCCTACTTAAGTTGGCAGCTTAGTTTAGTCCCATCATGTTTTGCCTCTCATGTATGCCTGTCATATATTTTTCCATATCAGCTTTTTAACAAAGTTGGTTAAAGGAGGTTCCTTTAGAAGTTTATTAATCATTGCTGACTCTCTATTTTTTAGGTAAACCTACTTGGTTTGTGTTTACCCACTTGATCACAAATGTTGAATGTTGAACTTTCACATATTTTTTTATTATATTATTATCTGAAAAAGTTATGGGTGCAATAGTTCAACGGGAGGAATATTTTGCTAAAAGTAATAATGAACACAAGGATCTGGAAATAGCTTAGAGAATCAATATATGCTGCCACTTGGGTAGCTTTTGTAGTTTTAGATGGTTAAGATGTATTTCAAATTATTTGTCTAGATGGATGGTTAATGAAAAACTGGATTTTTCTGTCAATTTGTTGTCTCTGCACATATTTTTGTGTATTTTTGTCATATGATGTTCACATCTTCTGCCTATATTACCACGGGCAAGATTCTTTGGTAGCTTTTATTCTTGTTGATGGATGCTTATTGGGGTTATTCCCTGATGTTGGTTTCATTTCTACTTGCAGGAGATAGTTTCAATTTACCCTGTTCTATCACCACCAAATCTGACTGCAGTACAATCCAATCGAGTTTGCAATGCTCTTGCTCTTCTTCAGGTCACATGCTTTCCTGTTTCAAGTTTCATTTTTAATGTTATGTTATTAGCTATATACCTAAAATTTAGTCATTCATCCAAATGAGAAGCACATTTCCAACTCCTTGTGTTAAACACAGGGTTTAGATCGTTTCTTATTTTTTATTTTTTATTTTTTAATTTACTTAGTTGCTGACTTTTAAGCTTGGGAAAATGAATGCTATTTAGAAGGTCCATATTCATGTCAATTAAAATCAGACAACAGTCTTTCTAATCCACTCTTTTGAAATTTAGTTACAATGATTATGCTACTGGTTTTATTTTCCTCACCATGGTCATTTCTTAGACTTCAAAGATCAAATTTGTTTTTCTTAGTTAGTGTCATGCATTCTTCCCACTTTAACGCTAACAATGTTCTGTTATGTTTCAAATTTTCTGGCAGTGTGTAGCTTCCCACCCAGATACAAGGATGTTGTTCCTCAATGGTAATTTGGCCTTTTATCTTTTATGGCATGTAAAGTTACATGTTCCTTATACTTGCATTAATTTATTCAACTCTAAATTATTCTTCCTCTGAACTTTTCTCCATTGCAGCTCATATACCTTTATATCTGTATCCTTTTCTCAATACAACGAGCAGGTCAAGACCATTTGAGTACCTAAGGCTTACTAGTTTAGGAGTCATTGGTGCTCTAGTGAAGGTACTTCTTTTCGGACAAATTATCTTGACCATTTCCTTCATTTGGGGGAACACTTTCACACTGTTGTGGTAAATGATTTTGCATGCAGGCTGCCTAAGTCATTTGAAATCAAATAGAACTGTTGCTTTTATAACCATGAGTTCTATGATGAATGTTTAATTAAGACAAGGGAATATCTGAATCCCTGTCACATTCTCCATCCCTCCTCTTGTGTTGAGGCATGCAGAGATACAAAAAATGGATAATGATATACTGTTTTACACCTTTTAACTTCAATTTTTATAGATCTCTTATGACTCCATGATTTTTATTGCCTTTTCGTTTTCTTTCATTCTTCTTCCAGGTTGATGATACAGAAGTTATTAGTTTCCTTCTGTCAACAGAAATAATTCCACTGTGCCTTCGCACTATGGAAATGGGCAGTGAATTGTCAAAAACAGTTGAGTTTCCTGATTATTTTTGAAGTATATTCCTAAAGTGTAGCATTTTGTGTAGATGTGGCTAGTTCTTACTTGTCTGACAAATGTTCTTGTTACGGCAGGTTGCCACATTTATAGTTCAAAAGATTTTGTTGGATGATATGGGCTTGGACTATATTTGTACTACAGCAGAGCGGTTTTTTGCAGTAGGTCGGGTTTTAGGGAGCATGGTTACAGCACTTGCTGAGCAACCCTCATCACGCCTTTTGAAACATATCATTCGATGTTATCTTCGCTTGTCAGATAATCCAAGGTTTGGTTCTAAAACCCAACTCTTCTTCATAGCTTTGGCTTTTTTCTCTTTTGTTGGATACATTTTCCATTAGGGCTCTAATAATATAAGTTTGTGCTTTGTTGTTTTGTTTTGCAGGGCTTGTGATGCTTTAAGAAATTGCCTTCCAGATACGTTAAGAGAGGCTACCTTTAATAATTTCCTTTGTGTAAGTATCTCTGTTATTAATTCTTTTTGTTTCCTTTTAAGATGCTGATAGCAGGGTCTAGTTATTTGACAGATAGATTAAACCGGATGTTTGATTGCCCTGTGGGAGTCCATTTTGATTTGATTTTGACTATGGTATGCATGATGCATAAATACAGGAAGATCCAACTACAAGGAGGTGGCTGCAACAACTGCTGCAAAACGTTGGAGTGAACCGGCTTCCTGCACTACAGGGTGGGGGAGGATTTGATCACATGATGGTGAATTAAATTAAGGGGCCTTTTCGTAGCAAGGCTGCTGCCGCCATGTGTTGTGTTGATGAAGATGGTGACAGCAGCATCATATGCATAAACACTTTAATGATCTTAATTAGCTTATTGTAGTTAGTTTTATACCCAAACATTACCTCCTGGGCTGAAAATTGAGCTGTTTTGTAGTTAAAACACTAGCTCCTCCTTCTCCTACGCTAGTATGCTACATCTTCATTTTTGGTGACTTGAAATGATCCTCCTATCCTTTCCTATTGGCCTTATGGTGTTTCAATTTTCGAACTTTGATTGTTGTCAATGTCACCAACCAGATGGCCCATGGCCTGAGCTAGCCTAGTAGTAACTAGTAACTACGTACCGTACGTGCACCTTAAAGTAAAGCTGGAGTGGCTTTCATTCATTACCAATCGCTATCTCGGTTGGTTCTTGTGTAAGTAGTTAGGTACCGTAGGTGCTTGCTTGCTTGATTGATTGATTCTTCTGGAATGAGACTTATGGAAGGGAAAAAAAACTTTCCAACTTTCTTTTCATGGAAAATAAAAAGGCATATGGATGTACTGCACTCATTGTTTCTTTTAAGTCAAGCCAGCCTCTTCGCTTTAATAATTGAAGAAAGAGGGGTTTATTTGTCTGCCATTGCCCAGTGCCCAGTGCCCAGTGCCCACCCCCATCTTTTGATAGATTTCTTCTCTCTTCCTAAACTTTTTAGTTTCTTTTTTCTCTTCTTCTTCAGCTTTGTGTTATAATGGGAATGAGTGAATGAAAGCTACAAACACATGCAGCTGTCCATTCCATTCATATCATAATCATATGCATTCGCTTTCTAAAAGCTAATAATAATAATGCTAGCTAGTAGCTACTAACCCATTTACCCGACGCAAATTGTGTGTAGAGAGACACTGAGATATATATAATTTATAATTAATTATATATTGCAGCAGGGAGCAACATGGCACGGCACGGCAGGCCAAGCCAGTCCAGTCAAGGCAAAACTTGCAAGTTTTAGTTTGTTTGTTGCACCATACCATTAGTCATTTCGTGCTAGACGCTAACAATGATTTTGTCTCAAATGTGGGAATCAATCAAACTGATCTATATAGTTAAGATATTATTATTAAGCATGAATCAATGATGGTTTCATTTCAAGTTTAACAAACTATAAACATATAAAATTTCTTTTTACAAAAAATAAATCATTAATAAACATATAAAATATCTGACACGTCACTGATTTTAATGATAAAAAAATATCTATAAGACGTAATTAAAAAGGTTAAGGACTATTACTTACTTTAATAAGTAATCTGAATCATTTTGGAATGGATTGAAAGGGTTGGTCAAAGCTGCTTCTACTACTACCTGATACTGATTAACCAAAAAAATTCAAATAAATTTCTGGGGTATGGCAATTTTCCACGTGGGTAAGACTTTTCATGGAGATTTGACCGTAATGGGTCGGATATGAAGTAAAAAACGAGTATGTGGACAGGTACGGGAAATTTTTTAGGTATGGTGTTCGGGGAGGAGCGGATATGGTATTTTAATCCCCAACTCGAACCCTTAATATATATAAATATTCTATTAAAGTGATTATGCTGACTACGTTTTATATTTCTTATTATTATATTATTATATTTATATAATTTATACGAAATTTAAGCCACACTACTTAGGCCCTGTTCGGTATCCTACTCAAAAAAGTAAACTAAAAAACTATGATTCTTTTTAAAAACCCTATCAATTTTGGTGGAGAGAGAGAGAGAGAGAGAATAGAGGGAGGAGAGAGAGAGAGAGATCACGATGACAGAGGGAGGATACCTTATATATTTAGTTAACTTTCCAGTTAATATATAAACATTATTATATTGTCTTGTAAGTATATTATATATATATATATATTCATTATTTTCCCCTAGTTTTTTTTTCTTTCAACAGAGTAGTTTTATATTTATTTTTTCTTCTATAATGGGGCAAGTTGAGAAATCCTCGATATGAATATTGCGAGTACGATGGTGGGAATGAGGAAAAAAAGCATAACGAATATGGAGATGAGAATGACATACCCACTCCGATTCGACCATTGTCATAATTTAATTTAATTGTACAAAAAGAATTAGTTATTGATTGCAAAATGTGGTTGATAGGCGGTGCAGTGCAGGGCAAATACTACATACAAATAGGCTGATATGCTGGGGCAAGGCTTGGATTGGTCTGGATGCATGGGACCCAAGTTATTAAAAGGTATAACTAGTAGTCTCTCTCTCTCTCTCTCTCTCCCGACAGCTTGCACCTCATTCCATTAAGAAAGCTGTTTATTTGGATTTGTAGGTTGCCTGTCATGTCATATCATATGTAAAACTCAATTTGGGTATGATCCTTTAATGAATTTAATTTAGGTCCCAAGTTTGACCACACCACAGAGACAATACGATCCTCGACGACGATGTCATAACATTAATTAATACGTACATGCAGAAAAATTCAAACATATGGGCCCGCCTCTGCCTGACAAAATGCATATTCCACTTGGACGGCAGAGCGCATGTGGTTGTGGTTTATAGTATATTTATGTAACTTTAAGGATATCTTACGATTTTTTTTATTTTTATTTTTCAACAATTCAAATCGTTTATTTTTTAAATCTTTATTCATCAATGATCTTTACAAAAAGTTTTATAAAATAAAAAATAATATGTAATTGGACCGACAAAAGTGTTCCTCAAATAAACTTATTATATATATACACCAAGGTTTAAAAGGTTGTTCCATTCCATCCATACAATTTCATGAAAACTAAAGCTCCATACTAAAATACTCTTTTAATGAATTTATAGGTGAAACTGAATAGAACCACCAACCTATTTTATATCCAATAAATAATATATAGTTTGTTGTGTTCCCAACCCCATAATTTTCTCATGATCAAGCTAGGCACAACAAATATGTGGCTGCCTGGATATGGACCCCCAAGATACGTGCTTACTACCCTTATGTTAATTATTAACATCATTTTAAGGACGCAGTTGGACCAACAAGGCCCTCTTTTCCTTCTGTTAAATATTCATTAGAGTAGGAAGAGTTGGTTGTGGAAATTAAGATAACTTCAAACTTCACACATATGTACCATATACGTACATACATACGTATATGTCATTGCCACTCTACGTTATTAGGCAAACCATCATTCAGGTACTTTTCCTTATATCTTCATTTGATTAATTTTATTAGGTCAAGAATTCAGTTTTCTTTTGATGAAATTGTCGTGTTATTATTTTATATTAAATAGCTTTAAAACTTTGAATAATTTTATTCGTTGTTAATAAATTTTATATTAAATGCTCACATTCTAATTCTAATATGTGATGATTAAAAAAATTTATTTTTATTTTATTTTTTGCCCCAACTCAAACGCCTCTGAAAATGCGAAATTAGAGTGTGCGATAGTGATGTTACATACGTGGTTCCGACCGAAAAAGAAGAAGGGGTGATTACGTGGCGAGTCGAGAATCAAGATCGTAGAGGGGACAGTAGAAGCGCATTACACCTTAAGCAGCTAAGGCTTGCCGGCTCTTTGCTCTCTCTTTCCTCTGTGGATTGTTGGAACTAAAAAGTTACACGTGGTGGGTGTTGGTCTGCCGTAATCACATGCTCTCACTCCCACATTAACATCAGCTCTTGCCTCTTGGCCGTCCAATCCCTATCCAACTGAGCTAATGTACTATTTAGATCTTGAATCTCTCCCCATGCCATTTTCTTGTTTTATTATTTTAAGGTGAAGCTAATCACTTTAATATAGTTCCCTTAATGGTTCAAATAACCAGATTGCCCTCAGGTTCAACTCACCAAATCCCATCCATGCCATTTTTGTTTTTCTTTCTTTTCACTTCTCTTTTCCCTTCTTTTCTTTCTCTATAAACTCCATGTACTTTAGTTCTTTAACGATTCGTTTAGATGAGGAAATTTAAAAGTATAAAAGAATTTATAAATGATGAAAATTAATGTCCTAGAATTTGTAAAGTTTTTTGTTTGGGTGACGAATTTAAAATACGAAATTTAACTTTTATTTGTAAAGTTACCTTTTTAAAAAACTCAATTTCTCTTAGAATTTAAGAAATGACGACTTTTAGATAGAATCTAAGGTTGGGATTTATGACCTCCAAATTCCATGTTTTTTTGTCCATGCGAAATTTCTAAATTTCTATGTTTTTATTTATTTATCCAAACATGGGAATTGGTTCATGTCAATTTAGAAAATTTGATTTTTATCAAAATCTCAAGTTTAGTTCCTTCATCCAAACACACTGTAATATATAATATAATACAATTTTATCCAAAACCATAATATTAATTAACTCATTTATGCATATAAACTATATGCATAAATTGGTTCAAGTTTTTGGTTCAAGTAATCATGAGTTCAAACCTCTAAGATACCGTGTGAGTTTTTATCCCTCCTCCTTCCTAAATTTTGCCAAAAAAAACATATTGGATATAGGGATGGCAAAAATTCCCGTAGGGGCGGGTCTCCGACCCTAACGGGGGGAGATTTCGGGGCTAAATGGGTATCGGGTACGGGGATCTCCGAACTTGAAAAGTCCCCGACGGGTATGGGGAGGGGATGGTATTGGCGTCCCCATCCCCGAACCTGACCCGAAAATATATGTTTATATTTAAATAAATAAATAAATATTTATAATATTTATGTTTAACCATAAGTTAACTTCCCTCTCCTAATTCTTCTTAATTTTCCATGGAATTTCATATTTATGTGATTTTGAATAGTTGAGTTGAACTTTATAGTTAATTTGGATGTGTTGAATAATAATTTAATATGAAACTTAATGTTAAAATGTATGATAAATATTTTTTTACCCAAAAAAATAGGGGATTTGGGGCTGGTATGGGGAATAGTCCCTCGACGGGGACGGGGACGGAGATTCCCGAAACCTAATAAACGGGGATGAGTTCGGGGACGGAGGTGGGGATGGGGATGGTATTGTCATACCCGACCCCTACCTGACCCGTTACCATCCCTAATTGGATAGGAGTAGAGAGATATTTGGAAAAAAAGAAAAAAAAAAAAAAGATAGGAGTAGAGAGAGATATTAACAAAATTGGAATTACCAATAAGACAGGGAACCTTCGTAATTGATACGCGGAATCTACAGTTTAGGATTCCGCTGGCATTGTACTAAAGGAAAGGGTTAACATTGTCAATGCACTTCCAATTCGCCGAACCGTTAAAATCTTTGGTTTAAATTCGGTTGGTGCCAAAGCCCCAAATTTTAAATACCATAAAAATAAAAATTTAATACTATAAAAAAATTCAAAATTTTAAAATTCAATTTTCTTTTATCATGGATTCATGTGGTTCAGCAGAGAAAAAAAGAGCCAAAAAGCTGTTTCTGTACACGCTTTGCATTTTCTCTCATTTTCTCTTCTCACTTTCTCAGAATCCAAACACCTACTGTCAGAATCACACACATCTTGATTGTTCTTGACAAGCCTCTCGAGATTATTAGGGCTTCACCTGAAATGCATCTCTCTTCTTCTTCGCATTCTCTCAATTTTCCTCGTCAAAGCTCAGAGATTTTGTAAGTTCTTCAACTTTTTGACTGAGCTCTGAGCACATTTTTAGGGTATTTGACGACAAGTCGGAGGATTTCAGTCAAATTCTGAAGTGTGTTTCACTTTGTCTTTGAGGTAAGCGGATCAGTTTGAGTTTGAGTGGTTCTGTATGTTTTGAACGTAGAATTTGCTGGTTAGTTTTTGAGGAAACGAAGAAGTAAATAAAAGGATAATCTGAGTTTTCCAGGTATTTTCGTTTTGGGTTCTTTGGAAAGTTGAGTGGTCTTGGACTCGCTGAGTTGACTAGAGGGTTTTTGAGTTAAGACAATTTGTTGCGACCATGCTTTGTTGTTCTATTTCTCAGCAGCCAAACAGTGCACTGAAGAAAAGGATCTGTCATTGCCATAAGGGAATAGCTAAATCTAAAGATTATTCAAGATTCAGTTCTCTATTCCAGGGTGTTGAAAGATAAAATTATATTAGGTTGTTAGTTTGAGATATTTTGAAGATCGTAGTAAGCATCATTTGGTGTTTGAACATGTCAATGTTGGTGACTGGTAAGGGAAAAGCAGAGTAGTCTGTATCTTAAATTATGGTCCCCGCCATTAAGTTATTTAGATAAGTCATCTCGTGGGACCTTGCTAAAGTTTGATATGCGTATTTTCTTTCTTGAAGAAAAAAAGAGCCTTTTGATTCCAGTTTATATTTGGTATTCGATCTTGTAGGTTGCAAAAACTCTTTAGAGGAAATGTCACAGAAACCCAGGGCACCAGCTTCCTTCCAGTCACTCAAATCATTGCCTGCTGATTTTAGGTTCTCAGGTTTACCAGCTTCTGATCGATTTGGAAAATCTGATGATGGGAATTTGGGAAACAGTAATGTCATCTCCTCGAGTATTCCAGAAAATGGTGGTTTAGGGGATATTGATGTTGCTGAGGAGGGGGTTGAAGGTAGTCCTGGGGCTCTTGGCGACATGGACCAGGTAAATGATGATTCACCATATAGCGGGAACGCAATCTCCATTGAAGACGGACGGTCACAGGGTGATGAAGACTTGGATTCTGTGGCTCCATCTTTGCCTTCAATATCTTCATCTCGTAGGGAACGTAGGTGGGGTGACACCACCCCTTATGCCGTGAAGAAGGTATTTAATTATCCAATTGAAATTAGAACTCAATTTTCTTCTTGGTAGAATGAAATAAAAGATTCTTGAATTTATTTGCTGGTTTTTTTGCCCTTTTCTTTTGTTAACTTGCATATTTATGTTAGGAATATTCATGTAAGCATGTAAATGCATGCATGTTTTATTGTATGCATCTGTGTAACACGCAAGAACCTTTAGATGCATGTTTGAACGTCAGTATGTATTAATGAGTTTATGGTGTATGTAATGTGGTTGAAGGTCTGAGAACAAATTAGCATCCTATCCCTATCATTCATTAATCGCCATGGGCTATAGAACAAAGTAGCATCTTATCATCTTATCATTGAGACTTTATTTGTGGAGTTTGTTGGCACCTTTCTTATAAGTACATATATTTAATAATTATAGAAAGTTCCGATATAAATATGCTCATATGAGAGTGTAGTTTGACATGTCAATAAAGGGTGATAAATGAAGCTTATGAGGAAATGAGATGCATTCTCACTGACGAAGATATTAGAGAGTTTGGGAACTCTGTGTGAGTATGCGGGCACGCAGTGAATATTATAGATGCTTTAGAGCCAGTTAGTCTTCTTTGGTTGCGGAAGGATTGTGCCAGAAATATAAAAATTGTTGGTGGTTTAATTTCAATAACTCTAAGGTAAGATCATTCTTGGTTTAGTTATATGGAATAATATGCTCATACATAGTTGTATATGTATGTATATGTGTGTTCAATTGGGGAATGTTGCGGGTGTCCTCATTACCACGAGGCATTGATCGTTTCTGTAGCATAGTGAAGTCAATGTGATAAATGGTGTTGAGGTGTGGTGCATCCATGGCATGCATGTGCGACAAGGAGAACTGTTATATATTAAATTTGTACTTCACTTGTCACTTGTAAGTTGTACTTCAGTATTTCTCTGTGTCCATGAAATCATATATATATATATATATTTATATCCTGTTCTGCTTCTATGGATAGAAGTTAAGGCCATATGATTATAAAATATTTACTACACATATATGATGATGATTTGAGTTGATTTAGTTAACTTACCATTAGTATATTAATTTATCTTACACGTTTGAATGTAATGTTTCAGAAGCTACAATCTTGGTTCCAACTTCCAAATGGAAATTGGGAACTGGGTCGAATATTGTCGACCTCTGGCACTGAATCTGTTATATCACTCTCCAATGATAAAGTAAGACACCTTTTGAAAATTATAGAAGTATGATGTTATGACTACAGTTAATTTTTAGCCAATTGCAAAATTATTTTTTTCACATGTAGGTTGCAAAGGTGAAAACTGAAGATTTGGTTCCAGCTAATCCAGATATCCTTGATGGTGTGGATGATCTCATGCAACTTAGTTACTTAAATGAACCGTCAGTGTTGTACAATCTTCAGTATAGATACAATCAAGATATGATCTATGTAAGTGTTTAATTTGGATTTAAATCTATTTGAAATCTACTTCTGAGTTTTTCTTCTTTTAATTAATCTCTTTGTGGGTATATGTATATTTCAGACGAAAGCGGGACCAGTGTTGGTTGCTATCAATCCCTTTAAGAGAGTTTCTTTATACGGGAATGAATACATTGAAGCATATAAGCGTAAAGCTGTTGAAAGTCCACATGTGTATGCCATTGCAGACACAGCCATCAGAGAAATGGTTCGAGGTGGATTTACTATTTCACAATTATATGATAGGATTTTCAGCAGTTCAAAATATCTGTGTAATGCCATTAATTTGTAGATTCTTACCTAGTCTTATTTTTTTTGCCAGATGAAGTAAATCAGTCTATAATTATAAGGTCAGTAAAATGTTACTTTTGCATATCTGATTTCAATTGTTCCATTTAACAATTTTATTTTGGATGAGTGAGTTATATTTTTGCAGCCTTTTTATTTTCTGAGCGAATTTTGATTTAAAACAACCAGAAAGTATCCGAAGTACATAGTAGCTGCACCAGAATCAAGGACACCAATCACAAGCACATATAGTTAGGAAAGCACTCCACCATTATTACAGACAAACAAAATAGGACAAACTGAGAAAGACAGTAAGAAGCTTAATACTGTCAAATGATTAGCTTGACCGAACCATGGATCGTCTTAAATACTGCTTTTCTCATCTTGATTATAAGTACAAAAACCCTTTTTCTTTCGATATGGAAGAACTCTTGTTAATTTAAGTAACACCATTTCTAACGTTCATGATGTAGCACATGAGATATGTGATGTTATTGCAGCGTCCCTAATGAATGCTGTATCTCCATATAGGATGTTTACATAATTTGGATATGAAGTTAATCTAATTGACACCCAATCATCTATATTTCTTGTCCATACAGTGGGGAAAGTGGAGCTGGAAAAACTGAAACAGCAAAGATAGCAATGCAATATTTGGCTGCACTTGGTGGTGGAAGTGGAATAGAACATGAAATATTGAAAACTAATCCGATATTGGAAGCTTTTGGTAATGCGAAAACGTTGAGAAATGACAACTCAAGTCGCTTTGTAAGCTCTCAGTTTTTTTACATGAATGCCCTTTCTTTTAGGCACTTTTTGCACCATTAAACTGCTCAAAAAATCCCCTTCTTCACAAAGTTTGCATTTTACCCTCATTTCTTTCTATTTTTATTAATAATAGAAATGAAGTTAAGAGAGAAGACCACTGACAAGTCTGGCCATGGTGCACACCGCCATAGCCATGGCTGGTGTAGAGCAAGGCACACCTTGGTTGGGAGGGAAGAAGGGAATGGGAAGGGGAGAAAGGAGAAAAGGAAGGAAAGGCAGGAGATAAGGGTTTAATTAGAATTAAATACATGAAGATAAGTAGGAATTGTAATTTTTTTGGGGCGTGATGAGTAAGATGGTTGGTGCACATATAATTACCCTTTCTGTTAGTGTAGTTTTATTGGGGGATAGAATTAGCAATATCATATGCAAGTTAAAAATTCAAGTTATAGCCCTTGATGTAGTAATGCCGATGACTCTGCTTATGTTGCAGGGAAAATTGATTGAAATCCACTTTAGTGAAACTGGAAAAATATCTGGTGCCAATATTCAAACTTGTAAGTCTGCTCGTACTGCTGAGGTTCCTGGGTGAAATTCTATTTGCATATATTATATATATTTCTCTCTGAAAATAATATTTAAACTGACCTTTTATCTTGTCTGTTGCCCTTTATGACACAGTTTTGCTTGAAAAGGTAATATTCCTTCCTCTGATCCTTGATTGTGACTTGGTTCAGTTTGTTACACAAGTCATTGACTAATTGAACTTTTGAACAGTCTAGGGTTGTCCAATGCACTGAGGGAGAAAGGTCCTATCATATATTTTATCAGCTTTGTGCTGGAGCTCCACCTGCTCTTAGAGGTTAGTAACTTAGTATATCCAGTTGCCTTTCCTAACTGTTTTATGTTATTTGACACTGTATAAGATATGATCTAATATTTATATTATTTAGAGGCAATTTTGTTTTAACCCATATCTCCCTCAAATCTGTGTTATGTCTTGTTTTATAGGTTCATTATGTGCATTATGTGTGCTTAGTATATAAGTAAGAATCACAAACACCCCTCACAGCCACTCATAATGTATGCTTATAATCGACATGTTTGAGTGTGACTAACTTGTGTATAGATATATATGTTTTGCGTGTTTGTGCTGGATTAAGAAATTCAGTATTTTGTTCCTTTGGTTGTGTGCCACAGAGATGCTGAACTTGAAGAGTGCAGATGAGTACAAATATCTGAATCAAAGCAATTGTTATTCCATTACCGGGGTTAATGATGCTGAAGAATTCTGTGTGGTGAAGGTACTCTTAAATATATATATTTTTATAACAGATCTCTATCTTCAGTCTAGGCTTCTATTTTACCCTTTTCACCATTTTGTAATAGAATTTTGATATCATGTGCATGTGAACTCACTATGGATCTTAACATTTTTAGGAAGCTCTAGATGTTGTCCATATAAACAAAGAAGACCAACACAGTGTATTTGCAATGCTTGCGGCAGTTTTGTGGCTGGGAAACATTTCATTTATTGTGATTGATAATGAAAATCATGTTGAAGCTGTAGAAGATGAAGGTAATAATCTTCCAGAGGATAGATGGAAAAAAATTATATGATTTTTCTTTTAAGTGTTTACTAGTGGTGTTTGCACCACGAAGCATTTATATGGCTTCAGGATCCAATATAAACAGATGTACTGTTTGTAGTTCCTGAAAAGTGGGATATACGACAGCTGGGATGTCTATACAGAAGCATTTTTTTTCTTTTCTTCCCGATATGCAGAAAATAGACCACATCAGTTATTGGTCTAAGGTGAGGCAAAAAATTCCCAAAACATTTAGGTGACATGAAGCCAATTAAGATTTTGTAACTTATTAGTAACAGAAGATCAGTAGAGGCTCCTGAGCAAGATGAAGAGTGCAAAATAGTTGAAACTTTGCTTTGCTTCTCTATTGTCAAAAAGTTTCATGCTATAAACTTCCAGTATAAAGGATTTGAAGTTCATCCTGGAAAGGAGGGCACAGGTGGGGGGAAGATAAATATAGCTCTGGTTGTGATGTATTTGCTTTCTGATTGTGTTGTATCTATTTTGCTATCTATTTTTCTTTCTGAGGCTTATCCTGGCCTTTTGTCATCTATTTTACCATCACATGCAACATGTATCCTGCTATCAGCCCTTTGTGTGTGATGGGTTTATGGTTTTGATAATTCTGTGTGCTTTCTGGTTTTGATTATGTCCTCTAATACTGGCATTATTTGGGAGAATTTATTTTAATGGATGAGGTGTATATTAATGTATTGATTGGTCGTGGTTTTCATTGGTTCAATGATATTTTTTCTTCATGATCTCAATAATGATGCAAGTTTCATTTTCAGGTCTGTTCAATGTTGCTAAATTGATTGGATGTGGCATGGATGAGCTTAAGCTTGCTTTATCAACTCGAAAAATGAGAGTTGGTAATGACAATATTGTCCAAAAGTTAACACTAACGCAGGTAACAGAACTTTCTAAAAGAGTTAATATTTGTCTTGTAGGCTGAGTTTATCATACATAACAACATAGGCATGAAAGAGTTAATATCTGTCCCCCCTTTAATGTATAAAACTTTTTTTTTTTGCATCTTTCAGGCCATCGACACAAGAGATGCTTTGGCAAAGTCAATTTATGCATGTCTCTTTGAGTGGCTGGTTGAACAAATTAACAAATCACTTGCAGTAGGAAAGCGGCGTACTGGCAGATCTATCAGCATTCTTGATATCTATGGTTTTGAATCATTTGATGTATGTTTCATCTATGCTTTCACCGAAGCTTTGTGTATTATATTTATATTTTTTTATAACCGTACATTTGTTGTTTTTTCCTGTAGAGAAATAGTTTTGAACAGTTCTGCATTAATTATGCAAATGAGAGATTGCAACAACACTTCAATCGTCATTTATTCAAACTAGAGCAGGAGGTAACTTTCCCCATACTTCTTCATATCAGTAAAAATATAAATTCAGTAAAGAATGTTTATTCCTGCTTTTTTATGTTCCATAGGATTTCATTAAGTTCTATTTAGATTAATTTTTTTCATAAAATTTCATTAAACTAGAAACCATAATTCATAGAGTAGAGCCTAGTCCAAACCAACTATCCCATCCCAGTTATATTTCTCATTTCAGTTTATCAGGAAAACTTGTTTGATTTAAATTTTTTTGCTGACGTATTAAGAGAACCGTTATAAGGAGGTAAAGGAACCATGATAGGTTAATATGTTATGAAACCAACGATATAGGCATCATGCTTGCCTTGTGTGACTTATGAAGGGAACTCTTAAATGATCCCTGACATTGTTCTGTGTTTCCGCTTGATTTATTGACTGCTATTATTCTTTTTCAGGAATATATCCAGGACGGAATTGATTGGACAAAAGTTGAATTTGAAGACAACCAAGATTGCCTTAGTCTTTTTGAAAAGGTACTGATCAGCTACAGTAATGTACTTTGTATTTGTACTGTATGGAGTAACTGGTAAAATTTGTTTTGTTGTTGTACTACCATTAGTGGGCTGTATAGAAATATTTGTGGTACTTCATAAATCTTGACTTTTTGGTCCTAATATGGATTTTAGTAATATAATTTATATGCTGATGATGGTTATTGCATGATTATTTAATCGATCAAACTCTTCGCACATTATTGAGGATTTTATTGGGCAAAAGATGCATAATTAATGTTCATATGTGAGAAGAGCTGATATGTTATATTTATGTATATACATATTTCATGTTCCCTGTGGAAGCATTGAAAGAATTTTACACAGATGTAGCACATTTTACTTTGCTGGTTGGTGAATCCTGTTTGTTGAGTTACCTTTCCCTTTTTGCCCTTTATGGTTGTCCCTTGTTTAATAATTAAGTCAATGATGATAACCAATGAAGTTAATGTTGCTTGGTTAGCCCTTGCCCCTCCAGTATTTGAGAATTAAATTGACAGTGTGCATTTCCCTGAACTTCGTGTAACATAAATGCAGAGACCTTTGGGATTACTGTCCCTGTTGGATGAGGAGTCCACTTTCCCAAACGGTACTGATTTGACCTTCGCCAACAAGCTTAAGCAGCATCTGAGTGCGAATTCTTGTTTCAGAGGGGAACGGGACAAAGCGTTTGCTGTCAGTCATTATGCAGGAGAGGTACTCCTTTTGATTAATTGATTTCATTGTTATTTATTCTTGCTTTCTGCTAGAGTACTTTTTATCTTGATCATAGTCAGAACTTAGAACCAATGTTTTAAGACATTGAGGCATAAAGCAAGGCATTTTACCGAGAGCCTTGCGAGCCGTAAGCCTTTCACGCTTATGAATAATATAATAAATATATAATAAAATACAAATAATGGAGAAGCACTTGAATAGTCCAAAAATAGTGAAAAACTACTTGGGTTATATGAAATTTAGAGGTTTAGGGTGGATTTTAGGGATTTTCGAAGAGGGGGAAGGGGAGAACTCGAGCACTGCAGTGAGAGAAGGGGGCGAGGTCGCGAGCATGAAGTTTAAAAAAAAATTAACACAGGGTCCAAAATGATGAGGGCCGACGCAGCTGAGTGCGCCTCCCTATCGTTTCACGCCTCCAGCGCGCCTCAAATGCGCCTCAATCACTCCTTCCAGGTAAGTCGTGCTGCCACCTCCACGCGAAAACCCTTGCTCCTCAACCTCATTGCGCGCCTCGTAAGACCCTGTTTCTAATAATAGATAACTAAAAATAATAATTGATTTTAAACCATAAAAAGTATATGGTTTAAAATTTTTACGTAGCCAAGCCATGCAGTTGGTGGCTTAAAACCAAATGTTTTAGGGTGCTAACAATTCTTCTCTGCTCTCAAAGTACTGACAAAAAGAAGAAATGAAAAGCGCTTTTCATTTGACTTTATCTTGCTTACCTGACTGTTGTTTGTTCCACTTGGTCCTCCACTCAGGTTACGTATGACACAACAGGATTTTTGGAGAAGAACAGGGACTTGCTACATTTGGATTCAATTCAGCTTCTTTCCTCATGCTCATGCCACCTTCCTCAGATATTTGCATCTAGTATGCTTAATCGACCTGAGAAGCCTTTAGTTGGCCCCCTTTATAAATTAGGTGGTGGAGTAGACTCCCAGAAGATGAGTGTTGCAACAAAATTTAAGGTACATTGCTTTCCTGTTTTTAAGTGCATTATTATGAATTTAATGAAGATTTTAATCATGATAACGTAGTTAAGTATGCATGCGTATTATATGTGTAGAATTATTCCCTAACAAGAACCTTTTCTCAATCATTAAAATTCGGTAGAGTCTATAGCATCTTAGTACGTATCAGTTGTCTACTCAAACCTTATGAGATAATCACTGCAAGCCGTTGATTGCAAAGTGAAGTCAATCCTATATGTATGCAATGTATCATATTGCTTTGCTGAGGTATTTCCCTCTGAGCAATTTATAAATATAGGAGTGCTTATGCATTAGGCTCAAAATTTGTTTTCTCTTTGTTCTATTTGTTTTGTTCTTTTCCTTTTTTATTTTTCGTGAGAGATCAAGTGTTGATGTTTGATAAGAAAATATTATGAAAGTTGAACTCTAGGAGAGTTATGAAAATCCTTTTCATGACTGTGGGTGGACATTTTGCGTCCATTCCTTTAGGAAACATTGGGTCTGACATACTGTGAAAAACAAATTCTATTGAAAATGGAGTTTGGTTATCTGACCACTGTATTCTTTTGATTAACTTATTTGTGTTGGTATTTAGGGTCAATTGTTCCTATTGATGAAACGTCTAGAGAATACCACTCCACATTTCATACGTTGTATCAAGCCCAACAATCTTCAATCCCCTGGATTATACGAGCAAGGACTTGTACTGCAGCAGCTGAGATGTTGTGGAGTCCTAGAAGTGGTTCGAATATCAAGATCTGGCTTTCCTACCAGAATGTCGCACCAGAAGTTTGCGAGAAGGTAACAAAAGATTTCTGCTTCTGTTTCAGCTTTCAAATACTTGATACATGTCTCTAGTACATAACTGTTGCTGTTTTTGTCATCACTGAATCTTGCATCAGATATGGTTTTCTTCTGCTGGAGAATGTTGCATCACAGGATCCACTAAGTGTTTCAGTTGCTATCCTTCATCAGTTCAATATATTACCAGAGATGTATCAAGTGGGCTGTACAAAATTGTTTTTCCGAACTGGACAGGTAAATTGATGCCCCCCCTTCCTGCAATAAACAAAAACAAATAATCCATGTTTCCGGTTGATTATGACTTGTCAGATAAAAAGAAAAGGAGAGGTTCACATTTCTGTTTCCTTGGTTTGGTTGGTGTCAGCTGTTATGAACGTGGATTTCATAATCTTTATATATTTAATCTTTACTGATATAAACGCGGTGAGGAAATTTGATGCAGATTGGGGTGCTTGAGGACACTAGAAACCGTACCCTCCATGGTATTTTACGCGTTCAAAGCTGCTTTAGAGGACACCAAGATCGCTGTTACCTGAAGGAGCTGAGAAGAGGAATCGCCACTCTTCAGTCATGTATTAACTTTCTGATTGTTTATTTTGGTGTATTATATCAAATTTTGTCAAATTTTGGAAATTTATTTTAAATTACTTAATGCAGTTGTAAGGGGAGAGAAAACCAGAAAGGAGTACACAATCTTACTACAGAGGCATAGATCTGCTGTAATCATACAAAAGCAGATGAAAAGCAGGATTGAAAGGAGGAAATTCAAGAACATTTATGATGCATCAGTCGTCATACAATCAGGTATATTAGCCTTGTTCCTCAGTTGTAACTAGATCTCAGCATACGTGGCATTAAATTCTCAGCCAGACAACGGTAAGATCTCAACCTGACAAATACCTGCTCGTAGTGGCTACAAAGGGTGTTGTCTGCATGGTGTTAGCTCCTTAAAAGGAGAAACAAAAGGAAAGTGGCAAAATTATTGGATATTGGGGGGTTATTGTCAGATTAAAGTCAGCCTGAACTTACTATCTAATTTCGTAACACATGAAAAATTGTGAAAACATCTTTAAGGTCAATCCCATTCTACATTATTGCATCTATATGTTTGATTATCTTGTTAAGTCTAAGCTATCTTTGCAGTTTTTCGTGGCTGGTCGGTCAGAAGATGCTCAGGAGGTATAGGATTTTTGAAACCTAGGAGCACACAGGTAGTCCTTGACTCTTCTATCTATTTTCAGTTTGATAGCAATATTCTGTATGGAGACCCCCATTCATTTTTGGGAACATAATTAACAGTTAGAGAGTCTCAAACAGGCTAATGAGGTAGACGAGGTGTTGGTAAAATCGTCTTTCCTTGCTGAACTACAGCGCCGTGTTCTTAAGGCTGAAGCTGCCCTGAGAGAGAAGGAAGAGGAGAATGACATCCTCCACCAACGTCTGCAACAGTATGAAAGCCGCTGGTCCGAGTATGAGTTGAAAATGAAATCCATGGAAGAAGTGTGGCAGAAACAAATGAGATCCCTGCAATCCAGCCTCTCAATTGCGAAGAAGAGCCTAGCCGTTGATGATTCTGAGAGGAATTCTGATGCATCGGTCAATGCAAGTGATGATCATGACTACAGTTGGGATACAGGAAGTAACCATAGAAGGCAAGACAGCAATGGAGCGAGGCCAATGAGTGCAGGTTTGAGTGTTATAAGCCGGTTGACTGAAGAATTTGACCAGAGGAGTCAAGTATTTGGTGACGATGCCAAGTTCTTGGTAGAGGTGAAATCTGGTCAAGTTGAAGCAAGTCTGAACCCAGATCGAGAGCTTAGAAGGCTGAAGCAGATGTTTGAGGCTTGGAAGAAGGATTATGGGGCAAGACTAAGGGAGACAAAGTTGATTTTGCATAAGATTGGAAATGATGAGGGTACTGTTGACAGGGTGAAAAAGAAGTGGTGGGGAAGGAGGAACAGCTCGAGGATAAATTAAATTTCTCTAAATGGGTTGTTGTATTATTGATCACCATTATACAGCTGCAACACGAGGAAGAAAGTGATGAGAGAGAAAGGAAGAACAGTTTATGCTATATCTAATCCCCCTTTTATTTTTTATAGATGAGGAATGGTTGCATATAGAAATTGTGACTACGAGTTTTGTTGTTGCAACTTGCTTGCAAGCGGTTTGGTGCTTAATTTGTAGAGCAAGTTATTCCAGTATGTATATTTTTCATAATTCCATTCATAGTGCAATGAATTCTTTACCATATGCAAATTTCAATTAGCAGTGCAAGCCTAGCCTAGCCTACAAGGACTTTTCACAGCATATGCAAACATTTTCTTGTCTTTTTAGAAAGCCAGCTGAGCTTGAATGTCAAAGAAACAGAGCCGTCCGAATTGTCTTTTACAGTTTCACACAGTGAACCTCCAAATTTTATCACTTGCCAATTGCGTTTCCCCTTCCCTTGACATACATTAGTTTCTTTCTTGCTTGGCCTCTCCCATAATATGGCACAACAGACAGGGTAGGAAACATTGGCACTAGTAGCCTGTGACTGAGGAAATTATACATGTAGCTCTACGGCGGCCAACTGTTGACAGATTTGAATATTTTTATGAAGGTATTATTACATAAAATACAAAAACCTCACACGCAATACGGATATTAGGACTCGAACACCCAACATTTCTTGAGGAGCATTTTCTTCAACCACCTTAACTGACCACCTTATGTGGCAACTGATGTGTCATGTCATGTCAATTAATGAATGTCGCAATGTCAATTAAAAAACAAATTAAAAAACCCTAGCATTCCTAGTGTGGCCTCATGGCAACATTCATTAATTGACATGACATGACACATCAGTTGCCACATAAGGTGGTCAGTTAAGGTGGTCAATATTGTGTGTCCAAATAGCATTACTCTTAATTTAATAAAGAAAAAAGAAAAAATGGCAAAATGCGGATGACGGGTTAACCGGTGAACGACTTAACTTGACGGTCGTTAACTAACAAGTTAGACGCTTTGGTTTGGTTTGGTTTTGTTGTCTGGACACTGTTGAGAGAGTTGTTGTTGGCGAGCGACGAGCGTTGTTGGCAAATAATGTTGAGTGGTGGTGGTGGCTGCTCTCGTCTTTCCAATCATCTACGACTGCGAGACTGCGACGTCCGCCTCCACCACCAGCACCTTGGCTCTGGCTCTGGCTCTGCCTTTGGCTTCGGCTTCGGATTTGTCTTTGGCTTTGGATTAGGGCGGGTAGGGTTTTACAACAACAGAGTCGCCCAGCTACGCTGCTGCCCTTTCCCCTTCAAACCCTTGTCTGCTCACAGAATGCCCTTTTCCTCTTTCGTTTCTTCCAAGTCTCCTCCCGACATTCCCACACTCTCCAATTGTTTTAGGTATACTGCTCCATTCCTTTCAAATCTATATATATGTATATTTTTTATAAATGAATTTCTTTTTTACTTGATATATAAATTCATTGAACTATGCAATTCATATGCCCTTTAGTAAGTTTTGATTGAATTTCATTTCTTATTATTTTTTCCTGTTTGTTTTCCGATTCTCATTTTGTACGGGTGCAAATCAATTTGCTAGCTTCTCTGTTACAAACTTTATTTCTCTTGATATTTCTTAAAAGTTGTAGTGCCGACCAATAAGTTATCTTGTCTTGATCACATCCTAAACTTCGGCAGGACCTTCGGAATCTTATAAGAGAATCATTCACTTTGGTTTAGCAAAACAATGCAGGAATCAACCTGAATCAATTTACACAATTCTTCTTTGGATGGGTTTAATGTTGACTACTTTAGCTACATGCATGTATATGTATGTATGCATGCTTGTATGTGGTCCAAACTCTGATTCCTTTTCTTTTGCAAAGCCAACGAGAAGATGAACGTGAGCTTTTCTCCGAAGGATTGACCTCAGTGGCAGGTTTCATTCCACCTGTACTTTCCATATTTCTCTTTTCACCATCATTTTCTATCACATTATATAAATAAGCTTGTTGCTTATTTTAATCTTGTAAAATATAACACTCAAATATCCATAAGAATGTGTTAGCGTATTATGTGGTGGAATTCCTTTTAGATGTTTCTTCAAGAATGTTTTAGCGTATATTGCTTGTTGCTATTCAACCTACACTGGGACATGTCTTTCAGCATAGCTTGTGATTTTATAAATTTACTGATACCTATGTTGACGAGGAAAACTAACCTTCTAAGTCAAGTCCAACTGCTGAGCAAAATCGGGGACACAAAGTAGATACAGAATCACAAAAGTGGAAAGATTTCTTATATCAACGTAGCTGCAAAACTTATCCTTGTTTTAGACATAGAACACTCTTGAGTACAGAGTACAGTTATGGATTAAGAGAACTTCCAAGTTCCTTTCCGTTGGGTTCATTTGAATCTGCACCATTATGAAATCGCCAATTATATTTTCAGTCATTTAACAAGTTTCATCAGTGCACTCCCCCTTTATTTCCAAAAAGTTTTCTACTGAAAAAAAAAAAACCATTATCTCCTCCAGAAGGATGCAACTCTCATGGACTATATCTTTCCATATTTTCATTTGCGCCTGATTTTGACCCTATACAATGTGTATCTGCTGTATCCTCATATATAAGGCTTTCCATTTATTCTTTGTATATTGACTTCTTTGATGCGTTGTGTGTAATCATCTTAAGACACTCAACTTATTGCACTTTTATTATTGTTCCTAGGAGGAATAGTTGCGCTGGGAAAATTTGATGCCCTTCACATTGGTCATCGAGAGCTCGCGATTCAAGCATCAAAGGTTGGACCTCCTTTCCTTTTGTCATTTGTCGGAATGGCAGAAGTACTGGGTTGGGAACCAAGGTATTGTTGCTGTACACCCTCAGTCTTTGTCATTTATACCCCTTTTCTTCAGTTTTCGTAGCTGAGTTGGGATTCTGAATGCTTTATACAAATTTTATCTTGCATGTTTCTTTTTTGACAACAAATTGTATCTTGCTTTAATGAAGTATAGAACTACCATTGAACCTCTTAAGTAGTACTTATGTGCTGCTCCAAATCTAAAGGCTCTGACCTGATTTGCACATTGGAATTCCATTTCCTCGTTTATGTTGTTCTAGTTTCAAATAGAATTTTAGCTTAGTTAAAGTGTCTTAATAAATTCTTATTAATAAATTGAACAGGGCTCCCATAGTTGCCAGATGCGATCGAAAGCGGGTTCTTACCTCTTGGGCCCCATACTGTGGTAACATGGCACCCACAGAGTTTCAGATTGAATTTTCTCGTGTTCGACATCTAACACCACGGCAATTTGTTGAGAAGTTATTGAAAGAGCTTGGAGTGCGTGGAGTTGTGGCAGGTAAATTAATTTGAAGAAATCCATTGCAGACTATTCTATGTTTCTTGGTATGAGCGAAGCATAGCCTTGATATACATTGAAATGGATTTGCAATGGGTAATTTTGGCAGGTGAAAACTACCGATTTGGATATAAAGCTGCTGGTGATGCCACAGAGCTGGTGAGGTTGTGTGAAGAGTATGGTATTGGGGCATATATAATAAATTCTGTTATGGACAAGAACGATTACTCTATAAATATAAACTCGAGTGATGTGAAAGACAGAGGACAGGTTTCTTCTACTCGTGTTCGACGTGCCCTTGCTGTAGGAGATATGAAGTATGTGTCACAGCTTTTGGGTCGCCAACATCGTCTGATATTGATGGCAAAGGAGCAGGAAGGATTTCGTTGCGGCAAAAACAAATTGTCAGTTCCGAAGTCTTGTTTGTTAAATCTAGGTCCAAAGGAGGGTCTATACGAGAAGTGTTATGTTTTTATAGATGATGAGCTAGTATCATGTAGTGTAGTTATTGACACGGAATATGTCCATATCGAAATGGACGAGGTAGGTGCATCATGTGGTGTAGTTGGTACACAGGACCTGAGCCTCTTACGTATTGAATTTGGTGATTCTCAATCTTGAGTATGTTTAATTCATTTTTTCCACATTTTCTTTTCTTTCATTTTCTTTAAAAGTTGTTTGGTTCTGTTGTGCTGCGTCATTCATGATCCATGATGCTTGCTTGGCTGAAACTGGAAAACGTGGAGTTTTCATTTACTACATGTCCAGTGCAGTGCAGCTGTGCTGCTGATTATGGGCCTCCCCTCCACCACCAACATTATCTGACTGTTGCTTCCTCAAGGAATCTTCTTGGGGAATATCCTTTTTGAAATATTCAATATCGTGCTGTGTGTTCCTTTGTCCTTCTTTTCTTCTTTCTATTTTCTTAAACTTTATTCACGTAAACAGGCACACCAGACTTGATTAAGGTGAGCCCCTCTCCTTCCTCCGCCATCAGCCTCTCCTCTCAACTTCATTTCTGTTTTCGGATTTTGTCTTTCTGGATTTGTCGTATTCTTTCCTTGTCTCTGAAATTTACATCAGTTTACCCACACAAGCGTCACCTTCATCTCATCATTGTCATGGGGATAAAACGGTCATTTCAGCAAGCCCCGTTTCTCTTCTGCCAATGAGCTCTCGCTCCTAGATTGCCGGAACGCTAACGTAAGCAGCTATTTGCCTTTCAATGTCCCGTGAAACCCAATCACTATCTTTAGCTTTTCTTCTTTTTTTAATTTATTATTTTTATTTCTTTGAAAATTTAAAATGGAAAAGCGAACCGCACCACACGTGGCACTGTTCTACCGGACCTTGTATTCTGAAAAAACCAAGTATTTTTTCTTTCTAAAATTTATTCATTTGGAATTCCTTAACATTTTATTTATGCTTTAAAACACCAGCCTCTGGTCTGACCCCACTAAATTCCGACGACGCTTTGTCATTCTCCAGCGGAGGGAAAAAAGAAAGAAGGAATCGAAGGAAGCTTCTGGGTCGGTGTCCGCTGCGCGTGGTGATAATCGGGCTGTCAACGGACATTGACAGCCCGATTTTGTTGAAGACAAGTCAAAGCAACCAGGTCAGAATATGTTTTCACAACGAACGAATAAATATACCACTTTTCAGTATCAATTCTTTCGTGTTTTCCATGCCTTGCGCATGTAAATTCTAATTCTTGTTGGTTGCCGACTCGCCCTTTTCTTCATTCCGTTTAATATTTTTAATTATTCGGTCTGAATTCCTTATTCCAATTGGATACAATCCTAGTCCCACATATATACATGTATACTCGAGTTGCATTATATTTGTAGGTGTTTGGTGGGTTATCGTCATTTTCCCATTAATTTCTGCAGCTTATTCTCGTGTTTGAAATATCAGGCTTTCTGGGTCTTCACCAAATTTGGTTGCTCGGCTTATTATATGTTGTTGTATGGGGGTTGCTTGATAATGGCATGAGAGATTTTGGGCTGCGTTTCCAATATGGCTTCCTTGTCTGGGATCGTTCAACGACCTTTGGTTGCGGCTGCTGCTCTTGCTGTAGCTTCAGTTTCTACTGACATCTCTGATAAATTGCCATCTCACAGATCCACTGACGCTTGTTCTACCTCGGATTTATCACATTCTTCATTGCATAACACCTTTCAAGATTCAAAGTTATCCTGGGTTTCTCACATTTCGGTTTCGAAGCTTGCAAACTTGTCCTTTATCTCTAGAATTCGAGTACCTGTGCCCAATATTAACTTCCCAACTCCCAATTCGGCCGGCAAATTTGTTCCCAAGTTGCTATACTCTTCGGTTGCATCTTCACGTGTTCTTCTTAATTTGTATCAGTCTGCAGACTTGGTTAAAACAACAAACCCAACTACATATAAGCATGATTTATCCACTTCCCCCTCTGAAGTCACGTACAGATGGCATTTACCTGAGCCAAATGCCATAGATGTTTCCGGTACTTCTGGTTGCTCCTCGGCCAAGTTCAGGACTGTGGTGGTTTTACTAGGATGGTTGGGAGCAAAGCAAAAACATCTCAAGAAGTATGCCGAGTGGTATACCTCAAGGGGTTTTCATGTAATTACCTTTACTTTGCCAATGTCTGAGATTCTCAAATACCAACCTGGTGGGAAAGTTGAAGAGCACATCAACTCGCTTGTGAGACATTTGGCTGATTGGTTAGAGGGGGAGCATGGAAAGAATCTGGTTTTTCATACTTTTAGCAATACTGGATGGTTAACGTGAGTTCCACTTTGTCCCCTCTCTCTATCTCTCTTATACATACACTCCCGTATGCAATTTTCCCATTCTCTTATGTAACCGTCTTACACTGTTTGTTGGTTTGGTTTCATGTTACAGGTATGGGGTAATGTTGGAGCAGTTCCAGAAGCATGATCCTTCTCTAATGGGCAGGATTCGGGGTTGCGTTGTGGATTCTGCACCTGTTGCAGCACCTGACCCACAGGTAAAGGATGGTTGCAGTAAAGCAGAAATTATCTACTGATGTTAGTTAAAAGATTAAAATTATCCACGCATACTCTGGTACCAGAGATAGCCTTTTGCTGTCATTTAAAGAATATTGATTTGACCAATAACAATATTGTAATTGGCTTAATATAATTGTAGCAGCGGACCTTATCACTATGGCCAATCCAAAATGTTATAAGAATAGTAAAAGAAAGTTTGTCTGCTGCTTATTCCTTGTGCTTAGCACTTAGTCTTAAAACTCCAATGCCTGTTGATCTTTTTTTTTTTTTTTCATTCCAGTTACTGTCCTTCATTTGTTGTCACTGCCTTGCACTCTCTGTAATCTCTCTCTCCCTCTCTTTTTCTCTATGTGGGGACTGGATGAGTTGGAGGGAGCAGGACATTATAATCTCTGTGGCATGCTTCCTTTTTGGGGTGGGGGGGTTCATTTTTCAAATAGCTGTTTGAATATTTTTTGCAAGTTATCTACTTTTTGAGTTTCTCTGGGATCAGGTTTTTTCTTTTGTTGGTTCTTAGATGAGTATGCTATCTAATTCTTGACCTTGTGTAGGTTTGGGCTTCTGGTTTCTCAGCAGCCTTTCTGAAAAAGCATAGTGTAGCAGCAAAAGGAACCGTAGACTCAAATGAGTCAGGGATGGATGCTTTGGTTGGCACCAAGGGAGTAGTGGCACCCAAACCTGCAGTAACTGAAGCAGCTTTGCTAGTAGTTTTGGAGAAGTTCTTTGAAGTGATTTTGAATCTTCCTACAGTGAACAGGTAGTCCATCTTCTTCTTCTTCGTCCTTTTAGTTTTGGATAAGTTCTTTGAGGTGGTTTTGAATCTTCCTGCAGCTTTCTATGCTTCACATTTCCCTTGATGTTCTTTATTATCTTAGAAAAACCAATGTAGCATGTCAGAGTACTTGTAATGCTTAGTATTTCCAAGAAGGAACTTTTCCCTCTTTTCATGGAAAGTAATATGAATATTATTGCTTTACAGGAGGCTTTCTGATGTCGTGGGGTTATTGTCAGCCCGACAACCAAGCTGTCCGCAATTATATATATACAGCTCTGCAGACAGGGTGATTCCTGCAGGGTCGGTGGAATCATTCATAAAGCAGCAACGGAGGGCTGGACATGAGGTTAGGGCTTGCAACTTTGTGTCCACACCTCATGTTGATCATTTCAGAAACGACCCGAAACTGTACACTTCTGAGCTAACCCAGTTTCTGGAGGACTGTGTGCTTACTTGTTGCAAAGAGTCTCATTTATCTTAAACTCTTGAGTCACAAACCGTGACTCTAATTCTTTTTCTTCTTCGTATGCTGTAAATTCGTGCAGCATATGAATTAGTTCATTGTTGTAGGGAAGGTAGGTTGTTGAATGCCACAGGAGGATTAGCCCTCAATTTGTGTTCACATGTTACAAACTTACAAATATACAAACAGCTTGTTCTCATTGAATACAAAATACAGTTGTTAATGCCATTTGGCATCGACTGACTCAAGGTGATGATTAGGAATACAATTCAAATTATTGGAGGCGCGGCAGCTTTATAATTTAATTTCGTATTATCTTATTGAAAATTCGTAACTAACTACTGCTTGGCAACTTGAACCACTAACCTAATATATTAATATATGATGACGACTTACGTGAAAAAACTCAACTCATTCTCCCGGACAAAACTTTTTGTATAATATGTCATGTTAGAATGAGTCTATTATGTGAGAAAATTATTGAATCTTTGCGGGGGTGTATATGTAATAATAACAAACAAAGCAATGTTATTGTTGTTGTTGGTATTTAAAATGTAAGCTCCGTTTGATGACTCTTTGTAATCATGTGTTAAGGTTTGTAATGGAATATTTCCTCGGCTTCCATATTTTGAATTTGAAGTATCATTATTATTTTATTTAAAAAATGCAAATTATCAACACAACCACCAAAAGATAAGACAAGGAATACAATTATACAATGACATTGACACCCCCACCCGCTTTTCAATAATTCCACCAACAACCCAACCCAACTGAATAGACACAAAAAGTCGTTTTCAACCAATCAACACTCCCCGCCCCCCAATTCCTTCCTAAACCCTGATCCTAATTGAGCCCCAAATCTCTATTCACGATTGGGGTTAGGGTTACGGTTTCTGTTCTGCAACCACCAATTTCCTCCATCAATGGCTTCTTCAGCCGATTCCTCCTCAATAACGGTATGCATAAACGAGGCATTGACGGATGATGAGCTCCGGTCGGTGCTAGCAAAGCTGGAGAGCCAGAGGGACAAGGAGGTCTTCGGGTTGGTCTGCAAAAGGTGGCTTCATTTGCAGAGCACGGAGAGGAAGAGGCTTTCGGCACGTGCGGGGCCTCATATGCTTCGCAGAATGGCTGACAGGTTCTCCAGGCTTCATGAACTGGACCTCTCCCAGTCCATTTCGAGGTCCTTCTATCCTGGTGTCATTGACTCTGATCTCCGTGTTATTGCTCATGGATTTAAGTGCTTGAGAGTCCTTAATTTGCAGAATTGCAAAGGTATTCTTTTTGGAGTGTGTGGTGTTTGGACATGGGACGTGCTTCATGTATGGAGCAATTTTCGGTTTGTTTCATGGGTTTCTGTTTGTTTTTATTGATTGGGGAAAACGTACTTCACTGTTTCTGATGAAAATATATTCTTTTTTACATTTGGATATCTGTTTTTGATCATTGTGAGAGATTTTGCAAAGTTATGATGGTTCTTTGAGATTGTTTGATGGGTTTGTGCTAGTTGACTATTTGTTACAAATTGAATTGGGGCTTTTTATGAGTTTCTCCATTTTTTTGTATTTTTTTGCTGAAAATTAATTTTTCTGTTCATGATTTGGCTTTGAGGGGAGATGAGGTTCCGTTACTTGTGCAGTATTCTTGAATCTGTAGCTATAATGCCAGAATTTGAGATGTCCTTTGACATTGAATTATAACAGTTCTTTTGAACTTATTTACTTGATGACTTTTTATTTCATTTACGTTCAAGATAGAAAGAAATGGTTGTTTATTTTTGAAACTCTTACGCTTGTTGTCTTTTGTATTTAACGTTTGGACCTGATTAATGTATTGTCTATTTCTTTCTTTTACAGGAATTTCAGATTCTGGTGTCCTTTTCGTTGGATCTGGTCTTTCATCACTACAGTCCCTGGATGTATCATATTGCAGGAAGTTAACAGACAAAGGATTATTAGCTGTTGCTGAGGGCTGCTCTGACCTTCGGAGCCTTTATCTTGCTGGCTGCAGATTTGTTACTGATGGATTATTGCGAGCCCTTTCAAAGAATTGTCACTATTTAGAAGAGTTGGGTCTCCAAGGTTGCACCAACATAACTGACTCTGGACTTACTGATCTTGTAAATGGATGTCAACAGATCAAATTTTTAGATATCAACAAATGCAGCAATATTGGAGATATTGGAGTTTCCAGTGTCTCCATGGCATGCTCATCTTCTCTGAAGACACTGAAGTTGTTGGATTGCTACAAAATCGGGGACGAGTCTATATTATCCTTGGCCAGATTCTGCAAAAATCTTGAAACTCTAGTAGTTGGTGGCTGCCGGGACATATCTGATGCATCAATAAAATTGCTGGCTATTTCTTGTAAGAGTAATCTCAAGAACTTGCGGATGGATTGGTGTTTAAATATCACTGACTCTTCTTTGAGCTGCATCCTTGCTCAGTGCAGAAACCTCGAGGCTCTTGACATTGGGTGCTGTGAGGAGGTGACAGATGCTGCCTTTCATGGTTTAAATGGTGAAGAAAATGAGTTGAGTTTGAAAGTTTTAAAGGTCAGCAACTGCCCAAAAATAACTGTGACAGGCATAGGCATGCTTTTGGACAAATGTGACTCTCTAGAATACCTGGATGTGAGGTCATGCCCACACATTACAAAGGCAGGTTGTGATGAAGCGGGATTGCAGTTTTCTGAATCTTGTAAAGTGAACTTCACGGGGAGCTTATGCGAGCCTGATGTGTTACTTTGAGAGTTGGTATTCAGCCGATGAAGATTTAGATTTGTGACGGCGAGTTCAAAGCATGCGCTGCTCTCAAAAGCTTGAAATTTGTTACTTTGAGAGCTGGCATTCAGCCGATCAAGATTTGTGAGCCTTTCTGATAAATGTTGGCTTCTTGTGTATTTATCCCTCAGAATACATATTTGTAAATTTATCATGTACAAAACAAGAAGTGGGGAGTCTCATGTTTTGGGGTTCCAACAATTTCACATGTTCCTAAAATCGGCATTCATTCTATTAAGTTACTTTCAGTTCTGAAAGAATGGATTCCTCGTCAAGTCAGTTTGGGGGGTGTGGACGCGCAATATCTTCCATTGCTTTGTACTCTGGGCGGAACAATGTTGTTTTTTTTATTTTTATTTTTCCTCTTTGGGATCTGATGGGGGGAAATAATTAATATTGTAATTTGTTATCTTATCTGGATTTGAATCTCACTATAATCCTACTGTGTGGAGAATTCTTTCTTTGTTATCAAGATTCGAACCTAAGACCAGTCTGTAAGTCAAGACACTTTTACATTAGGTTAGACTCCGTTGGCATATATTATTAAGAAAGCAGGGGAAAGTGTGGATTTAGTTCTTGAAAACCCCTGATTGTTAATTAAAGAAAACCTGATTACTCGAAAAACCCTTTAACTGTAGAGGAATGCTAGCAACCTTCTCTTTTGGACATCCTCCCTTCTTCTCATGACAAGTGTCACTTTTCTTACACTTAAAACAATATCATTAATGCATCACACAAATTAGTTTTTGTTTTCCAAGTTTATCCTTATTAAATGTATTAATTTTTATATTTCCTTCAACTTATCCAAATTTTGTTACAATTTCCTTAGCATATTGTTAAAAATTAAATAAGAAAAAAAGTCATTTTTAAAATTAAAAAAAAATAAAGTTTGTTTCATGACATTGTTATCATGAAATTGAGATCATCATTATTTTGTGTTTAACAAAACATACGTCCTCTTTGGAAAAAAAAAAAATAATAAAAAACTTCAGTTTTTATTTTCTTATTTAATTTTTTAACAAGATAGTAAGAAAGTTGTAAAAAAAACTAGCTTGTTATTAAAAAGAGTTAATACATTCAAGAAGGGTAAATTTGGAAAACAAAAAATAGTTTGTGTGATACATTAATGATGTTATAAGTGTAAAGAAAGTGACACTTGTCATGAGAAAAAGAGAGAATGTTCAAAAAAGAATGTTAAGAGAAGGTTGCTAGCATTCCTCTTAACTGTATCTTCCTTCCTAAGTTAAGCGATATCTGGAACGTCATAACATATTCTTCTGTAACTTTTTGAGCTGGCAATTTAGCTTTCCCATGTCATCTCTCTTTTAGTTGGTGAATAAGAGAAATGGAAGGGGGGAAAAGCAAGCAGTTGCACAACAAAAAGTTTGGCTCCAACCAACCAACCAACCAACCAACTTGCATTCTAAAGTTGATTTTAGAGATTTTCTTAAAGAATATTCAAACTTGGATGGTGGGAAAATTGATGTAATTATAATATAACAGAAAAATGGATCAATTTTTGAAACTTAGCTTGAAGGTAACGTTTATGGTCAATATTTGACCCCATTTGGATGAACTTAAAAATCATATTATGAATTAAGTTATTGCAATGTCTGAGTCCAATAGGGGAGGAAGGCGCTGGTGTTGGTGACAAGTTAAAGCATCTCTCTCTCTCTCTCTCTCTCTCTCTCTCTCTCTCTGTTTCTGTGATCTATAAATTATACAATACTGCAAGAAATTGAACGAATACAAGTTTCATTGTGTTTATTTAATTTGTGAATTTTTTCGTATTCAGTTGGAGGTGCAAGTGAGTAGGCACATTTCCAAATGAATTATGAATTCACATCCTAGCTCAGTACAGCATTTGCATGGAATTTTATATAAAGAAGAATTTAACAAAACAATAACAAAATTTAAAGAGGAATTTAAGGAACTGTCCAATACTAAAGAGAAGAAACTGATTTTGTCTGTATGAAATAATATCAAATATGAATAGCCACGTGATTTTCAAAGAAAATAGTATTTTCTCATTAAAAGAAAAGAAATTTTTTTATACATTTTCCGCAATGGTATTGAGCTTGCTCTCTTTTATCTAGCTTTCCATGATAATTACAATATCTGATGAAGCAGAGGGAAACAAATGACTCTGCCTTTTAGCACACATCAATTGCATTTTCTCTAAGCTTGAGAAATTGCCTCCTCGAGATATTTCAAAGTTTTCTGGTAGTTCAAGAAACCCATAAACCAGAAGTCAAAATTATCCACAGTAACTATTTCTATGTACTTTTCTGATGGCTTCTTCACATTCTCACTTTGGTTTACTCTCTTTATCTTATTCACTGGGATCACCACCTGCAAAAGACACAAATAAATAACTAGGCATGTTAGACAGAAACATACAGAACAGAAGCCTAGGTGGAGGTAAGTTCTAACACACATGTACAGAGAGGGAAAGAGGGAGAGAGGGAGAGACATGTAAATTGTCCTTAATTTGTGAGTTAAAAGGAATTACCTTGTAGTGGACTCTAATCAGTTCTCCATTTGGTGATGAGAGTTTGATTGATCTCTCACTGCAAAAGGCAATCTTGTCTGTGGAGATGAAGAGGAGGCCTGCTATAGGACCTGCTGTGGTTGATAAATAACACTGAGAAACCTTCAACAGCTTCTCTCCAGCTCTAACACTAAATGCATGTTTGAACACCTTCTCCAACCCACCTACTTGAATAATTTTAGCCCCCAGGCTCAACTTCCCCTTCACTGTTTCTGTGATCTTGGGCCCCAGTCTCACTGCATTCATTTTTTTTTAAAACCAATATTAGATATCTAAATTCTCTTTCCCATTTAACACATTAGGATATATTATTTATATAGCAAGTGAAGTATTAAGAACTTGAATATTATCCACCCTTACCATGCTCTTTGACTCCATGCGCGAAACTGTCTGCCTTCTTCCCAAGCTTGTTCATTCTCTTAAGCACTGAATTAACTCTACCAGCTGCAATGGACAATATATGGAATATATCATTAGTTAATGAATTACACAATCCAATGAATGGATTTAAGGGGTAAAAAACCACGAAAAAGAATTTACTTGGTCTCAGTGTTGAAGGCCCAGTTTCAGGATATTGAATAGCAGGATCAGGTAGAAGTCTCTTTGGCGAGCTCTCAAAGGCGTATGCTGCTGAGTTGATTGGAATTCCAATAACTTGTCCTTGAAGTGAAGCCTTCATATTTGATGAGCAAGTAGCAAAATGAATTAATTCAGTTGTAGCTAGAATAACTTGACTTGTGAAGAGCGAGAAGGGTTGCTAGGTTAGGTATATGCAGTATCAGAAAACGAAGGAAGTGTGTGATGCTTAGCACTGAGGTATGTATGCTTGCATATATAGATAGATTTATATATATGTATTTAAAGGGATGAAAATAGTAGGTGAATCTTCAACTTTATGTCGCATGAGTCATGTATGGCTCATCAATTGAGAATAAAGGCACAGGTAGACTCTTAAAGATAATATTTTAACAAAGATAATGGGAAAGATGGTATCTTTGCCTTGGTTGCTTTAAGAAAAGACATTTCAGCATCCCCTTGCTATATTTGCCAAGGCATTGCAAATCGGCCGACCCAACCCCAAGGATTACAAAAAAAGAAAGAAATGAAAAAGAAAGTACGTAGCGGAAACAGTATCCTGTCCTGATTAGTTGGGTTGGGAAGGCTTTTCAATCATAGAAGAAATGAACAAGTCAAGCATAAGCATGCGTTAGTTGCGTATTCTCTCTCTCTCTCTCTCTCTCTCTCTCTCTCATAGTCTAACTGTAGTAGTAGTGTATGAGGATGTGTCGTTGAAACCTTTTGAGCTGGCCATTTAGCTTTGTGATGCCACCACGACCACGCCCTCTAATAAGATAAGAGGAAAGGAAAAAGCAAAGGGAAAAGAGATTTCAGTATTTGTGACATGAGCCAAATCACATGCTAATGAAGGCCATTAAGACAGATGAGATTTAGATGAACATATAGATAGATATAGCGATGATGATGTTGGAGACTGGTATCAGCTTAGCTAATAGCTATCTGAGATTACTAATACATCAAAACCAATTGCCTCCTGTGAGTGTGAGTGAGCTTTTGCCCATCAACCAACCTCCAACTTCCAAGGGAATGGGAATGCAATGTGCTGCTAACAGTTTAAGAGAAGCTGACAGCTTTTTTTTCTTTCCTTTTGGGGAAGACTTCGATTCACAGAAATTGCAGTTGCAAGAAAAGGTGGCGGCAGTTGGACAAGGAGGAGGGCCACCATCCATCCACCACATATCCCCTCCCATTCCATTGAAGCGTGTTAATTAGTCAAAAGACAAAGGCTTAGCAGTGGCCTTAGCCTTGTCACATCACATATTTGACAGGGCAAGTGCGTGTATGCTTATCTGGACTAGAGTCATCGTCCATTTGGCATTAATTCCTTCCTTTTTATCATCTCAAAAGCCACCTTTTCAAATTTCAATCTCAGGTCAGGTGTATGTGATTGGTTCCCTTCCCTTCCCAGGAAAAAAAAGAAGAAAAGAAAGTAAACAAGGCTGGCTAGGAGGAAAAGTAAAGAGAGAGAGAGAGAGATAAATATACGATCTTCACCTTTGTTTCCAAAATCCAAGATCCCCATCCATTCATCCTAAGCATAAAAAAGCAAGGCAAAAGCAAGCAAAAAGTGTTGGGGAGATAATTGGATACTCCAACTTTTGTGTTCGGGAGAAAAGGGGAACACACGTCAAAGACGCATCAGCTCCCATTCCCCACCCACATGCATTTTCATGCTATTTTCATTTTCTAGCTTTATAAACCAAACCAAACCAAAAACCAGGCCTCGTGCTTTCAATTATTACTAGTAACATCTTATTTTAGCTTTTCTACATCATCTTATGACGTTTTTGAGCTTCAAAGTTGACAATTGCATTGATGATCCAACCAAGACATTATAAACTAGAGAAATTATGATGTTCACAACAGCACCAAGTTGTTGGAAACACCAAAAATATATCCAGTGAACGTACAACTTTTCTGTTGTTTATTTATAAAACTTTCTACTTTGATGTTTTGAATGACTGAAGGGTTTGCCAATTACGTTACGTCCAACAATAATTTAGGATTCCTAGTAAAGGGAATGGAGCTTTTAAAGTTTAGACAAGTATATGAGCCCCGATCGACGAGGTCCTCCTGCTGACACCACCACATCCGTCACCAAACCATCCATGAAAATTGAAATAGGAAATATAAGAATTTTTTTGGAGGGATCTGATCTGACCTGCCGCAACAATGAAATAATTACCATGTATAAGTGCTTGCATCCTGCCTTTCAGTAATGAGCAAATCAACATTGACTAGACTTGACTGGACAATCAATCATCAACATTCCATTGCTTTAATTGCATTTACAACTTTCTCCATTTGCATTGCTCGACTACCCTTTACCAAAACAACATCATTATAACTAACCCTCTTCACAATTTCTTGTGCAAAAATTTCTGAGTCAAGAGCATACACAATATTTCTGTCTTCAAGCAAGTTGAGATTCTTAGCAGCTGCACAAAACCTCCTCCCAACAAGCCCAACTAAATCAATATGAGCACTACAACAGCAGCACTTCAGAATCATCTTGTGAGACTCCAACTCAATTGCACCAAGTTCTAACATGTCGCCAAGCACGACAATTCTTTTGCCTCCGCAATCAATATCAATACTCTCTAGTAAGTCAATGGCGGCCTTGGTGCTCACAGGATTGGCATTGTAAGCATCATTCACTATTTTGATTCCATTTCTACCGACTTCAAGCTCCGACCTCATGTGAACAGGAGAAAATGCTGACAGGCGATTTCCAATTTCAGAAAGAGAGACTCCCAAAAGGGTCGCAACTGCTGCTGCTGCACATGCATTGAGAGCCAAATGCAGACCTGGACTAGCTATCACAAATTCTACCCTGCAAAAGGAAACCACCATTTCAATGATACGTGTGAGCAGGAGAGCACTTAATGCATGTCGTGATGAAAACAGCAGCGACGCGACTTGACCAAAAAGCAATGGGTATGCAATGAAATATCTGACAGGTTTTGATGATCTACAAAGCTCTTTGTCCAATATTTTCGATAAAATTTATGTAAACAAGAAAGAATCATCATATTTCATGGTATAAACAAGGTACACTGAAGATTTCACAATGTTTTATATTTGAGATCAGATGAGAAAGTTTATGAGGGGCTTACATCTCTTGATGATTCTGTAAGACAACTCTAACTCCAAGACCTCCGTCCGTGCTTTCTGACGCGACCAACCGAACATCACACCCCACTCTCTGACCAAAGAGCACCTGCTTATGGCAAGAAACAACAAACAAACCAAATTTAGTAATGGCACACAGAAAAAAAGAAGAAGAAGAAGAAGAAGAAGAAAAGGGTAATAATATAAATAGGTCACCTTTTTGACACCAATTGGTACAGGGAGGCTCATAACAAGTGGATCATCAGCATTCAAAACACAAACATCCCCGGGCTTTGCTTCGGCCAAAATCTCCCCCTTGGCCATGCCTATCTCCTCTAAACTGGAGAAATTTTGAAAATGGGAAGCGCCCACATTTAAAATGACCCTGATAGTGGGCCGAGCCATCCTCGCAAGCTCTAATATCTCCCCCTTCCCACTCATTCCCATCTCCAAAACCACAATCCCAGTTCCTGCAGGAACCCCAATTAGCGACAGAGCCACCCCAATTTCACTATTCCAATTCCCACGACTTTGATGAACATGAAGAACCAAACCTCTTGAACTTTGAATTTGAAGAGCCAAAGCTATCATGCATTTTGTGCTGGTCTTTCCCACACTCCCAGTCACTCCCACAACTTCTCCATGGAACCTATTCCTCGCATAACTTGCCATCTTCGTCAATGAACTTACAGTATTGCCATCGAATTGAACGAAGCCCTTGTCCCAATTTTCGCAAACCCGGTTGCCGATAACTCCGGCACAGCCTTTATTACGGGATAATTCCGGGGTTATGAAATCGTGGGCGTCGAAGTTTAGACCGGCAATGGCGAAGAACCATTGGTTGGGCTGAAGGGTTCTGGTGTCTGTAGAAACGGTTCCAGGAGGACCCCATTTCACAATCCTGCCATTGACAGCGTCGGCGATCTCAGAGGCGGTCCAAGTGAGATTGGGGGTATTTGGGGAGCTAGGGTTTATTGAATTACGGGTGACAGAGATGGAATGCCTTGATTTTATGATTGAATTTGAGAATAAGTGAGGGAAGGAGGAGGGGTGTGGTGTTGCTCCAGCTGCTGCTGTTGCAGACATTGCCGCCAAGTCAAATGTTCATAAGAAAGGAACAACCTTTATTTTTGCCCAACTCGATTAAATTTTGTTTCTTTCTTCTTTTCTGGGTCGAAAAACCACTTCATAAAGCCGAAGGGCAATAAACGAACACAGGAAGGCCACAAATGCCAATTCAAAAAAATGCCTGAGAAGAAGAAAGCAGCAACACAAAAACAAAAAAAAACCCTAAACCCTGGCAATGACCAAAACAAGATCATCAACCCACACAAACACTCCACCAAAACAAAAAACTAAACTAAATCAATGAACACTAACCAGGGAAGATGGGGGACGCAGTCACTTCACATGCGATATTTTTACCATCCAGTGAAAACTTAAAGCCTTTTGTTAAAGATGGCATGGCAATCAAAGAATACTGGATTTATTACACAAATTCTACAATACATCAATGCTAACGATGTGCTATTGCTACCCAAAATAATATTTCAAATGTCAAAGCGTCCCTCCACAAGTTTTGCCTTACAACAGCTCTTCAGCACTTCACTGCCTTTCAATGCTCTAACGATTTCCATCAAAGACAAAACAAATACCAGGACTTCTACCTGCCAATAAATATCGCCATCTTTTTCCCAATTGCCGCCTATACACATTCATGTAATTCTTCCCCCATATAGAAATGGCTTATTTCGTACAAGAATAGACTAGTAATGGTAAAACATTCAACAACTTGTGCTTTGCTAATACCTAAAACATGCAGGCTCGGAGCAAAATGATCCTAAAAACCCAACATCGAGCACAAGCTACAAGGGTGGTGGTCTCTGTTCTTTGTACACTACATTCTGAAGCTGCTGCTGCTACTGCCAAATATCACATTACCTATGAGAAGTGTGAGGCATTGGATATGTCATGGGAACCATGTTCATTGGTGCCCCCGGAACAATTCCTCCAGGTACGGGGGCTCTCAGACCATATGCCATGTGTGGAGGCCCTGCAGGGAGATTCACAGGTGTGCCAACAGCTGATACAAGGGGTCCTCCAATCGGTTGTCCTATAGTCGGTGCACCGTACATGCCAACCCCTGGCCCTGGAGGCCCAGCAGGAGATTGTTTGGTTGACTTGCCAGAAGAACCTACTGCAGAACCATTTGCTTGACCTGTTATTGGCCCTTGAGGTGACGAAATGTCTCCATTGTTGACACTGGTGATATCATGAATGCTTGATCTCCTTCTGTCCTTGTTCATTGAATTCAAACGTATGAAGTACTTCTGTGCGTGGCTTGCCACTTGTGTAGGAGTTCTTGTTACCACAAAATTCCGAGATATGCTTCGCCAGTCACCTTTCCCATATTTCTCCAAACCAAGAAGAAATAGCCTGTCATGGAACAAGAACAGGAAAAAAAACGTAAGAACTTGTTCTCAACTACAACAGAGAACTCACAACAACAAAAATACCATCAAAATGTATGTTTTTCATAGGACACAATATGTGTTTGATATCATTAAACATTGCAACCATCCTTCTTAAAAGGGCACGAGATTTTTAACCACAGTTAATATGACTGTAACTCCCAAACTGTAAATTACAACAGAAATATATCTCTTGCAAGTCATGAATATATTTTGCACATAATACTACTTCAGTCTATTTCAGAAATCATCCATGCAGAAAACAAATTTTCACTTTTCTCAATTAAGTTTGTATTTAGAACAGGCCTAATGAACAATAACTGCAACAACTGTAAAAGGTCAACATTGACCTCTGCAAGTTCAAACGTTAATACAAAGTTTCATAATCAATATCCACATTTCATTTTTAGCTCCAGAGTTGAGAAAGAAATCCGAAATTGTTCATGTAAGTTAGGGTGCACGAATAAGATCAGCTCTGAAGGCATAGCTGAAAAAATACTGTGAAGCTTAATGCGGCTATTAAACGATCAAGAAAACTGACACTTTGACTGCACCGGCAATGGTCATTATTTTTTAAAAATCTCTCAGAAGCAAAGCATCAGAAAACATTGCAAGGTTGGTCTAAGATGGCAGTGTCCAGGACGTGTTGAGGAAGTTGTGGCAAAAGGACCACATTCCATTAGATAAGCTAGTGAAGTTAACAGTCGCCAAAGTTTCACACTTGGCCAACTTGGAACCATATAAAAGAAATTGAACACGATCAGGAAAATTTGGTTTTGGGGATTTGGAAAAGCTTGAGATTCCCTATGTTGGAGACTCACAAGAGGGGTCAACACCCTCACCAGAAACATAAGCTTTCAATTTTTACCCTATGATAAGAACCCAGGTGACAACAAAAGATGAACACTACCAAAATGCCTACTTAAAAACTGAAGAAAGAAAATTTATCAAGCATTATTAATAAACAGAAATTTATTGATATATACAAGTCAAGCACAACTGTTTGAATTTTCATTTAAAGAGAGTAAAAATGGCAGTCTGGATAACAAGAACTTGAATCATAGCACATATGGCTTACATATGTCCTAGGATCAGATCAGGGCACAAGTCTGCGAACATGATCAGCTGGTTTATATGAAAAGACTCTGAACAGACTTGGATATGGATTTTTCATTATTTCTTTAAAACCTCACATTTTGGACAACACAGCCTAGCCTAAAGAAACATTTTTTTGGTAGTGGGGAGGAAAGAAACATGCACTTGCAAAAGAACTGTTAAGAAAGGAGAGGGCAATCAAAACACTAGATCAGAGAAGTACTAAACTAATATATCATGCACTCATTGACTTATGATGATTTTCTAGTATATACAATTCTGAGGAAGAGCAAAACCTCAAGTTCAAAGTTTTTAGCCTATATAATTTCTTACTTATATAAGACACAACTTGTAAACAGGAGAAGAAAAGGAAAGGAGTACAAAAAGACAAGTTCCCACCCTAAAGCCAACCAGAAATAGGCAAATTATAACTACATTTGACACCTTAGTTCTATACTTCCATAAGTATACCATTTTCTGATGAACACAATTACTGTTCAGATCTAAATATACAGATCACATATTTCTGCTAAAATAATTACCAGCCAATCACAATTTGAGTCAAGCAGGTGCGGCAGTTCCCAGCCACTTCATGCCAGTGCCAAGTTGAGAACCATTAGTTTCTAAATATTTAGCCCAACCCAATGTAGTAGTGCAATATGCCAATAGCTGAGGCTATGCATATACCAAAATCATTATATTAGGATACAGGTGATCCATCAGTAGTCACCAAATCCCAAAGAAAAGTTCAGATCAAAGGAACCTACATGCATATAAACTAATGGTTTCTCATTTCAGACAACCTATCCTAAAGGTTGTGCTAGACCAAGTCCTGTTTTGGATAAGCTGAAATTATTTACAATACTTTTTCTTATGTAAATTTTCATGTTTCAAGATTTAACTATAAGTCTATAATGGTAACCCCGGAGATAAATATATCTATAAAACATTAAGTCTGTCATACAAAATGACAGAAAAACTCTAACGAAACCAAACCAAATAATGCATCAATGTAAAAAAAGTACAAGAGGGCAGAGTCAACTGCCATGATAGACATGCATTTAAATATGACAAAACCATGTTTTCTTCACTTATGCCATTATCCTTCAAGATTATAGTGCAACAGTTATACCCTACTGGATATGAGCTTGAAGACTAAACTGAATTATTGAAACATGCCATGGATTTAATAGAAATAACAAAAATGGAATAATTTTGATATGGAAGTTCTTCAATACAGTTTACCAACTATCATCACCATAAAGCAACTTCAGAAAAAATTGTTGGACAAACACACTTAAGATCATAAAGTTGCACCAGGGATGAATCTCCTTGTAAAAATTAAGTTATCTCAAAAGTATTTCTACTATTAATTATAAAAATTAAAAAGACGTGGACTGGAAAGAATAACAAATCTTTAGCTTCATTTAGATACTTCCACAAGTGCCACCTATGATTAGGGAAAGAAAATAATTAAATCAACAATAATATATTCACCTGTGTTCATCCTCTGTCCAAGCAATCCCCTTTCGGCGCTCCTGATCTGCCTTTGAAGCCTTAGTTCCATGATTAGATTCACTGCTGTAGTTTCCAGAATGTCCACCTTTCTTATTAGTTCCTTCGTCACTGGCATGGCTTGTCGAACCCTCTGAAGAAGAATTGTAGCAAGGCAGTGGCACAAAACCAGCTTCGATCTGGTTTATGTCATCAACTAAGAGTTCATAATGATGTTTTATTTCCTCTATGGTTTTCCCTGGTACATCAGCTGCAATTTTTTCCCACCGATCTGAAGAATCCTCAGAATAAGTTGCCAGAGCATTCTCAAATGCCTTATCCTGCTCTCGACTCCACAAGGAGCTACTACCTGCTTCATCCACGGTCATCTATGTAGTCTTGTTTGACTCAACTATCCAAAATATAGCCCACCGGAAGAAGAGAAAAAAGTAATCTAGCAAACTCCTCCTGTTGATTTATGCTACACCTGGTCTGAAACTATCAACTGTCCAGAATTGTTCTTGGGACTTGGATCTAAATTATTTCAATAGTGGGTTACCAGTAACAGCTTCTTTGATGGTGGGCTAAATTATGGGAAGCAGATGCGTCAGACCACAGAGGTAAGCAAGAGCAAAAATAAACAGACCCAGAGAACGCCAAAGAAGCTAAACTCAGTGAAGCGTGCGAAGATTTCAATGGTGATTTGCTCCACAAGTCAATAATTGGACACCTCTGAATAGCTGACCTATTGATGAACGAAAAGGCAACAAAGTTCAGTTAGACCATGAGAAATCTCTGAAATCCATAATATCAAAGACGCAATAAATGGCAGTTTAAAAACGAATAAGAATTCAATGCAATTGTAAATTTAGTAGAGTGGTAATTAGGGTTTTACTTTGTGAGATATGAAAGATACTACGAAATAATCACACACAGAAGAAAACTCAGAAGTCTTTGATGGACAAGAATAGTAATCATACTGCCATTTTCACTTCTAACAAAAAAAATCCCAGTTCTCAGCAACCCCACTGATATGAACAGTTTTAACAGCACAGGCCCACAAGGAGTTATCTGCTACTCCAACCCACTGTTTTGAAACTCAATTTTACAGTTTTATACTAAACCTTTCTCACTTTGAATCCATGGCCAGACTATATTTGATGAACCCCCATCCAAAATTACCCACCTTATTCTCAGTGAAGAAAAGCCACATGGAATGGTAGAAGATTTCCCGGTCGTCAACCATGAGTAGAAATCTCATCCAGTCAATTCTACGTTTTACGTAAATGCACCCACTTGGTAAATCCCCTTTTTTCACCCATTGTTTTGGGGAAACCTACCTTAGGATCTTTCCCTTCCCACCCTGACTCAGAACAGTGATTCTAGAGACCAACAAAATGCTGTTAAACTAACCAGATAGAGAGAGAGAGAGAGAGAGAGCGAGACGGAGAGATTGTCTAATAAAACACACAGTGCATAGTACTAACTATAAAATTAACCAACAAGCAAAGAACTTTACTTTCAGAACCAGTGTTATCAGATTGTATTAACAGGAAAGTAACCTAACCTTGAGTGTGCAAGACCTTGCTTCACCTCCTCTCTCTCTCTCCTCTGTGTGTGCGGTGTATTTCTCATATTTTACCAAAAGTGAAAATTTTGACAATTCAGGTATTTACTCTGATTGCATATTTTACTGTAAGTTTACATAAACATAGAAACTAAAAACAATAAAATCGAATCAGAAGCCTAATAAAAACAAAGTGGGAAGCATCCAGAATTTAGATAAACCCAAAAATAAAACCATCAAAGAAAACAAAGTCTGGGCTGAGAAAAAAGCCCCAAAAGAGTATGGAAATTTACAAAGGGCAGGCAAATAAATTATGAATGATGTTGATTGGTTATCCTGAGATATTTACAGAGGAGGTGCACTGCAGAATGGGTCAGTTGGTCCCATCCCCAACAACTACTTGCACATACAAGGACAGTTGGGATTGAAAAAGGCTCATCCATTTGATCCCAACTTGCTATACACTCTGGAATCTGCAATACCCCTATTAATATTTGACAGATTAAAAAACAAAAACAAAACAGAGGGAGAGAGAAGATGAACATGAAAAATTGGGTTTTTCCGTTTCTTTTCTATACTCTGTATCCAAACAAACAAAATCAGTATTATATGTCGTCGGGATAGGATAACTATGTGCAGTTGTAGAGCCAACAAAATATAATTGAAAATAAGTGTGACATGGGTGTATCTCAAAACATCACCTTTTCCTCTTTTTTCAGTTGCAAAGTGAGCAAATTATTCAAAGTTTCAATCTTGTGCTGGTCATTCATTTGCAGGCATTTCAGCTCTGGGACTGTGCACTGTTGCACAAAAGAGAGTCAAGCAGACTATCCTATATAAACATTGGAGGCACATCCCTTATTAATTTGGGTCCTACACTAATTATTAATAATATCATTAAACAGATTTATCCTGATTTTAAGTTTTGAAAAGTATTAAATGTTTCGTATTTTTTGAATATCTCATCCGCACTTAAAGCTTCCTTTGATGGCAAAAAATCATCTAGTTCCCCTTTTATGAAGGTTGACAATCACATATTTTTTTCCTTTATTCTTTTTTATTTGGTTATTTTTTTACAGGAAATCTGCAATCACACATATCATACGCTCCTATTTATATAATTTATTTGGAAATTATTGTGCTTAGGGTAATATATATTGAGTGCTGCTATTTTCACCATGTATGATATTTTCTTATTCATTATGTAAATTTTGGAAAATACAATTCTATCTTTCCACTATTATTCCTAAAATACCATTTAATTATTAATTCAACAAATTCTTTTTGCTAATCAAATTATATATATATTCTTTTGTACATAACACGTGTAAACACAGACGTAGTAAGATAAATTAAATATCAAAGACTCAAAAAACGTTTTTTTATTCATATTTTTCATTTTCGCTTTCATCTTCGAGAAATCCCAACTCTTTGGAATTTTCTTCTTTCTCTCAGCAAGAAGAAAGATTTCTGCTTTCGTTTCTTGTTCGAGCTTTTGGGTAGTTTGTTTTTTTGGCCCAATTTTCACCATAAAATTCGATGTTTTCTTGGCCGGATTTGGAAGTCTAATGAAAAGCATGATTTCCGGTGAAAAAGAGAACAAAGATGAGAGGTTTCAATGGAATAATGGGTATTTTAGGAATAATGGTAAGTAGAAAGATAGGATTGTGTTTTTTCAAATTTACATAGTGGGTGAGAAGATAAGGTGAATGAAGAAATATGACAATATGAGTAAAAATAACAGCGATCGGAATGCTCCAGTAGCACAACAATTTTATTTTGATTTTTCTAATTTAGTCCACACAAAATGTGCAAGTTGCTGCTACTGAAGAAGTGAACAAATAAAGTCAAATAGGCGGCTTTGGCCCTCGCTTACACAATTTGTGCAAAAATTCCACCCTTTTGAAATTCTTGCTAAAGTACCCCTATAATTACTTTATATTGTCCACATGTCACTTTTTTCAGCCTTCCATATTTTCTCCTAGCCACTTGTCTCTGTGCTCCTTCATCGTCTTCTTCACTTCATCCTTATACCATTATATAATGGCGCTATATTAGTGTGCATATATCGCCAATTGTTATCTTGCATGAATTCAAACGATGTGCACGCGTATCTTGAGTCACCAAATCTCATGTCAAGGGACGTCGATCCAAGAAATGAGTTACTAATGAAGAGCATAATCCAATTAAACACGGGGACACCTATTTATGCTATTTTATCGGTTAAGCATTCTGTGACACGTAGAACATGTGACCTACAAAGGAACCCACATAGTCCTGTCAAAACACTAAGACCCATAAACAAACCATCGGCAGGGTGAGCCTTCGGCATCTTAGCCTATAAACAAACCATTGGCAAGATGAGCCTTCGTCAACCCAACATACTAATCAGGGTAAATAAGGCACCTGCTACACCAGGTTGGACAAAGGACATGTGGCAGCCTTTCAGTCAATGCTCACAGTCCCATATCAAAATATTACTCAAGCTGCACACCTCCAAGATCTATAAATAAGGGCAAAAGCCCCCAAAATAAGGTAACTATTATATTTGACTACTTAATCTTTACTTTGTCCAAATTGCTATTCACTATGTCCTTAAGCTAACTTAAGCACGGGAGTGTCTTCAGTCGGTACCACACCAGTGTCCAAAGTCTTACCACTACTCTTTGTCTTGCATATCATCCTTATATGCCGAAAAGTCCAAAAGGCCGAAGGTGACGCAATATCTCTAAGTTGAGTCTAAAAGTGATCGTACATTTTTAAGCATCAACACCACCAACAGCCCCGTATGGGTACAAATGCAGCAACAAAGGGATACTAAAAATGAATCAATTCAAGTGCGCATAAACCTATGCATATGGATGGAGTAAATGTGGTTTTGTACAACAAATACATTCCTTACAGAATGGTTAAACATGGCATGCTTACGGTTCCTTCTAATAAAAACACAATATAGGTCAATAATGTCAATTGTAATAATAAATTGTTAAAGTTTCCACACTTGTCCCCTTCGAGCCCCTTTACTAATCTTTTTAGTTTTTTTTGTGGGTATGAATAGTTCTTCGACAGACAAAAGATAACCCAATGTACAACTTTACTATTTCGGGGTTGAATTTTCGATTAAGTTGAGAGAAAAAAGGATGGGAAGTCGTCGGCGTTCAGCCGTTAGTTGTTCGTTTGTAGAGGAAGACGAATGAAGTGAAGCAATGAGACTTCCTTGGATTTTGACGGATTGGGAATGAAGACGACGATGAAGGAGCATAGTGCCACTGATTCATAGAGACAAGTGGTTGAGAGAAAATAGCGAAGGGGAAAAGAAACTGATATGAAGTATTTATAGAGAGTAATTTAGCAATAAGTTTAAAAGGAGGGCATTTTTGCACAAATTATACAGGCAGCGACAAAGTCGTCTATTTTCTAAAATAAATTTGACACATCAGCGCATGTTCAAGCTTCAAAGTTCACGGCTTTCAAAAATAAAAAATCAAAAAAGAAACACATCAAAGTTCACGAGTTAAGCAAGCACATGATTTAACTTGGGACCGAATGCGGCCCGTTTCTCTCATCAATCTGCAATTCATTATTGCGTCTAAAAGCATAACACATCTTTGAATGCTTTAATTTGTGGTCAATTTTGGACAACACAATCTATTCAGACATGTGAGGTCCCCTTTATTCTTTTTTATTTTTTTATTTATCAAAGATATACTTCATTAGATTAACGTCAACAATACAATATAAGTTCACATTTGATGTATGTTTTTCTCTTTTAAGCGGATACACGTTTATAGCTTGAACGGATTAAAAATTCACACACTAGCCCCTTGGCACATGCGTGATGTGCGAATTGATTTTCTTTTATATTTTATTTTTAAAATTAGGAAAAGATAACATAAGTAGTTATGTTATATAAAAGTAGGACTTAATTATCTGATTTTATTTTTAATTTTTAATACGAAAAAAATGAATTTACCAAATTATCCTTATTTAATTAATAATTTCATTTCTTAATATTTGCATTAACCAAGAATATTTTCTAGCATTTTGAATGTTTCACCATTCTCTGCCTTTTATTTTATAAATATAGATATGCCTTTTATTATATATATATATATATATATATATATATATAGATTAACACAGGAACATGTAATTTTTGGATGTCATTTCAAAATAGCCAAAAGGCCACGTGGCATGTCCATCGGCCAAGCTAAACCATGAGTACCACAAAATTTGAGCCCATAGGTAGATTACTAGGCAGAGCCTATTTTGGGCTCTGAGTATTGGGTTCAAATTTGAGCCCATAGGTAAATAAACACTCAATTTTGGGTTCAGAGTCGGGCACAAAACTAACATAAGCAAAGTTAAAACGAGGAATGTGCAAAAAGAAAAAAAAGACAAAAGAAAAAAAGTTAAAACGAGGAAAATTAAACCCTGGGTTCAGAGTCAAGACACAAAAATTCCAAGGCTTTGACTACTACAAGAATGTGACAAATTAAATCCCAAATTTACAGGCCCAAAAATTGATAGCCAGTTTCCTGCTGCATCTATATCACCTAACCTTACACCATAAGATCAGACCAAAAAAACACCCTAACACCATAAGAAAGAACTTGAAGGAAATTACATGACAGATGGCTGCTTCTGTGCTAACTGAAACAAACAAAAGAATATCATTACAAATCAATTAACAAGTTGGAGAAAGTGCAAATGCAATTCCTGTTGGCACCAAATGTCCTATTATAACATGAACACCAGCCACCAAAAGGGAGGGAAATTTACACAAATTTCTTTAATCTTAACCCATAATTTTATCTTGTTCTTTTGCATAATTTACACCCCAGATGAAGACGTCCGGTTTATTCTCTGTGCACCCAGTTTTGGAGCAGCAGGTTTGGTTCCTCGACCTTTCACAGCTGCTAGGGGCTTTGCCTTGGTGGTAGGTTGGGGAGCAGCAATGGCAGCCCATGGATCATCATCATCAACTGCTCCACTTGTTTTTAAATTCAAAGGTTTTGAAATTGTTTTGGGTGCCGGGGCGGCAATGGAGCCCCACAAATCATCATCTTCATTTTTGATAGCCTTGGCTGTGTTTTTCGGTCTCAAACTTGTTGCTAAAAAATAACACACAAAATATTCCAATTAACTAACACCAAAACTATATAATGAAATGCCAGATTAACAAAGGAGGACACATTACAAACTAAGATGAACTGGGGAAAAAAGGGCAATGTTAAGGTTCTACCAATACACATTATGGTTATCAGACACTTTGTAGGCCATTATAAAGGAATCTGGGAAATTAAGCAAATACTCCTTAACAATATCAGATTTATCCACCTCAAGAACATTCTCATTGGTTTAAAAATAATTTGGAGTTCAGAAACACACCTTAGAAGCAGTACACTGCATTTTTAGTCTATCATTATAACCAGTAAACTTATATACGTTTCTGCAACATTTTGTATTCATTCAGTCTTTATGTGAACGCATAACAGAAGCTAAAACAAAGTGATTACCTTGTTGTTTAGGCTGCGAAACAGGTTGCGAGACCGGCCGCTTTTGAGCTGCTTGTATACTTGCAAGAACGGGAGATGGTTTTGGCTCTTCCAGAGGTTCAATATCATCCCAACCATCCTTGTCACTTTCATGCTCTCCGTCAATTCCATTTTCAAGTTCTCCCCAGCCATCTGTCGATGTAGGGGACTCAGGTACATGTTGATCCGCAAAATCTGGTGTGGTACTTACATGGGCAGTTGCTGTGCTTGGAGTATCCACCACTAGGATTACAAGAGAATGACGAGAGAAATGCAATCAAACAACAGAAGCAGAATCAAGAAATACATAGTTCAACATCTCTTATATACTGGAGGAAGGAACCAAATTGATGTGGAGAACACAACCCCACTTCGATTTTTCTCAGTTGATTTTTTAAATAACCAAATTTGGAACTTGGCATATTAGATCTCCCACATTCAAAACTTAATCCAAGTATGTCTAAACTGACAATAAGAAAGAGATTCCAATATGGAACGATGGCTCTATTTCTCATGGTTGTTGAATCTTCTTAGTTTGGCCGGATCTGGTTAAAATTCAGATCTTTGATCACACTTATTGCTAGCCAGACTAATTAATGGAGAATGGATGCTTTTATAAAATATATACACTATAAAACATTAAATTCCAAACCATATGATAAGCTTCACTTGACTAAAAATTGATATAATAATTTGGCATATGCATGTGAAAATTTTGAATTTTTCAAGGGGGGTGGCATTTACCAAAAAAGGAAAGGATAAAAAAAACCATAGCCTACAGATATCCAACAAGCTAAACACATTTAAAGAATCCAAGTTATCAAGATGTGTACCTGAGCTTGCATTGGAAGTCGTTTCGGTAAGAGATGTACTGATATTCACAGGAGCAAGTGGAGCTTGTTCAGAAGGTTTACCCTTGAGAGTCAAGGAGCTCATTGCCCATCTGCATGATAATTAAACATTTCATTGGCCATTGACTTCAAGAGAACATTAGGAAAAATTTCAGACCAGATGCAATTTAATATAGTACTTGGCAAATGAGATGATAAGACAAGCACCAAGTATAGATATAATTACATCAAGGTATATTTACAAAACAGGCACATATGAGAGGTCGGTAACAGATTGGTATTTATGGAAATTCCATGACATCTCTCAAGATATATATAAGTCCCTTTATCTGAAATAAGTTGCTGTTCTAAAATCTTGTCTATATAACTACTGAAACAACAAAGTATCATATACAGCTTTGTAACATAAATAATACAGAACCCAGCAAAATATACATCAAGACTAAAGCTCTTAGAAAGAAGTCAACTTACCCCAGTAAACTAGCATTTCCTGGTATTGATGAGATCCCGAGACCAGCAGCCCCAGCAGTATCTCCTGAATTTGTCTACAGGGGACAACAAAAAGAAAGAAAGAAAAAGATATTATCAATATGACACATTATTGCAAAGATTAATGTAGTAAACATCAGTTTTCTGAAATTTCCTTTTGCCTTATTCCTTAAAGATTTCGCTATCTATACATAATATTTGCATTTGCAAAGTTGCATCATAGAATGTGAACAGAAACTGATTCACGATTAAATGAAAACTTCATATACACAAGGTGTCCGACAAACTCAACCCCCCACAACAAAAAAATTATACACATACACAACCATCACCTGCATGAAGATATGAAAAATAGAATCAAACGAATTAAGAATTCTAACACACACCTTTTCATAGGATTGCTTCACTATCTGTAGAAATTGATCAACTGCTTGAAATGCCTTTGAGCGAACATCACTGTTTCAAAGGCAAAAAAGGTATAATCCCCATTACAAGGATTCCAAGTAGGACAGATACAACAAAATGTAATCTTTTACAGATCTAAGTGTTATAAGAGTGAAGTTATAAACAACTTCTCTACAAAGTCTGCTTAGATCACGCAACACACAGGTTACCCAAGCAATGACTTGAGAGCCTGTAATTGGCTTACAAACATCCTAATAATAGGGAAGAAGAAGGGAAAGAAAAACCATTAAATTTGTTAACACAACATCTCCCTTAGCATTCCGAATATTCATGTTTCCTCTCTTTCACTGAATCCACAAGGCACTAAAAAACTTACAGAAAATAATAATTTGAAAAGAAAGTATAATTCTTTCGTATGTTAAAATCTAAAAAATAAAATACTTCAAGGAATATACAGTTATTCAGAACAACATACTGAAGAAATGTCCAACTATTTTGTGTCTATGAGCATCAATACGAGGATGACCTTCTAATGACCACAGAGAATCTAAATTATTCGGTTATAACTGGACATTATTTTTTTTAAATAACCGAAAACGTCTAGACCAATAACCCTATCCCTTTAATAGTCCAGGGACAAGAAGAGGTAGGAGAATCTCAGACTACATAAGTGTGACTTTAAAACCATGGGGAAGCAGTTTCTTTCAGAAACATGATGCTTACTTCCTGCTAGGAATAATGACATAGCCCTATTAAAAATGTAAATTGTAGGAATTGACCAGATCAAGGGCAGATTAAAATACGGTAGAACAGGTAACCATTAGCATGCCACAGAACATGAAACCACAGTAGAAAATCACATAAATGCTAAGCATCTTTTACAAAATACAGAGAGATGTAGAAATCGTCTGCAGCATACTCACTTGTCGGGATCAATGGTAAGAACAACAATATTTGGGAGAATCCGAGTTGCAATCTCAGTGCTGTCATAATAAGAACTGGTGGCGCATAAAGCCATAATACCTGCCAAAAGAATTTTTTTACATGTCATAGAATTGAAGAGTTGACCAATGTAGGAAAATGAAGGTAAGGACAAATTTAAAGCACACATGTCAAAACCCCAAAACATTATTAAAAAAAACCTGGCTAAAAAAATACATGGATAAAGAGAAAATTCTAATACCTGCTCCTCGGGCAGGTGAGAAAGTATCACGTAATGCACGGACAGTAAATGCATTAATCAAAACTCTTTTCCTTGTCTGCATTTAAATATGAGCACCATCAGCTTAAGACAGAAATATTTTATCAATATATGTTCACAAATCATTACCAAATGACCAAAAGAACCCATCTACCACTTAAGGGAAGAACCAAAAAAAAAAAAAAAAAAGTACGCATATGAAACAGTAGGTGTGGCAAATGGATGATACTAACCCCATCATTCAGGTGGGTTGCAATGTTCCCTAGCAATATAGTGGTGTTTGTTCTAATTGCTGGTTCTTCATCAACCTGCAAGACAGAGAGAAGTTAAAATGGTAAAGGAATGCAAAATAACAGACAAATCGTGGCTATATCGTATGTTCCAAACACATAAACTCACAAAAGAAAATCTTCAGAAACAATTAACAACACGAAGAAACACAATGTGAAAATCAACACTATGAACATTCATTTTAATAGTTAAATCAGGCGCGTCAATTCAGAAGTTAATACCATACCTGTAACTTTGAAAGATACTTCAACAAAGACCCTGAAATGGTACGTTGAGAAAGCTACAAAGTAGATAGACAAACCCATTAGATGAGAACAATCACATAATGTGACACTTTACAGGGATAGAATCACATCTTAAACTAAAACAACGACTATTATTATCCACCAAGAAGAAGATCAAGATGGACACATTAAATGGATAAGTACATAAAATTGTCACCAAAAAACATTCAGTACAATGGAAAACACAGCAATTCATCAAAAGCCCATGAAAGATTGAGCTTGGGCTTACGCTGTTTAAATTAAAACATTGCTGAAAATTGTTCCAAAACTCCAACTCTAGATCTCATGAAGTATGTTTTTTGTTCTATCTTCCTCCATCATTCGAAGCCAAAACAGACCAAATACTATATCCCCGTAAAAAATAAAAACTAAAATATAAAGCTGGCAAATAAGTTTGGTGATCCCACCTCTAGATTTCATGAAGTATGTTATTGTTCTATCTATTTTTGCTTCCTCCCTTTCAATCCCTAAGCAAACCAAATGCTATTAGCCCCTTCTAACTAAACATTAGAGATCCACAACCACCAGACTTCCATGTTAAAGGGCCATGGTTGGTGTCCCGTGTCTGAACTTGAACGTCTGCCAAAAAATTTTTTGCAACAAAACCTGCTTATAAATATTTGGAAAATATTAACACCAAATTTTCCAAATTCCAATTCCAGCAACCCTCGAGAGAGAGAAATAAAGAATTGTGCGAGCTATATTTTATGTGGGCGCAAAGGTTGACATATTTTCTTTAAAATAATATTAAGTAAATTAAAATAACAAGATAATCTTTCACAGGGAACAGCAAGTAACTCACAAACACTAATTGCCCTAAGTAACTCACAGGAACAGCAAGTAACTTATAATATAAATTACCCAAAGCAGGAACCACGCAACCATAAAACTGGGTGCACTAACCTTGGGAGCTAGAACGAGCATCGACTTAAGAGTCAGTTCCCGGAGAAAAGCAGATGTGTCAGAGAACCCAGTAGCAACGTGGGGGTAAACCTAATTTCAAGCATCACAGGCAAATTTAGAATCTACAAACTAGAAATGAACTGATGCAAGACTAACAGGGTTGACAATAGAATCCAGCTAGAATTTGTGTGATCGTTAAAAAAATGATTAATTGTTGATTTCATACTTGCTCATCAACAACTTGTGCTGTTAATGATTCTCCAAACTGATCGACATGTTGCAAGAGACCAACTCGAATAGCTCGGTCATTGGACGCAAACAGTTTCACAATTGTTGGCAGCACCTAAATATATACGCAAGAAAAATACCCACATCAGATTATTACAAACCTAAAAATAAAATCACAACTAGCAAAGGATATATGAAGAAGTACTAAAAAAGTAAGACCTTCACACTGAATTCTTCGGTTGAAAGCCAGGCACCCATTTTCAACAATGCAGTCAAAGCAGGTGCAGCTGCTGAACCAAATTCAAGGGCAGAAGCTAATAAAGGAAGTAACTGTAGAAACCGGGAGGAAGGATTATAATCTGATACTAAAAAGGTCGATTATATATTTCAAAGTCGAAAAAACACAAAACTCCGAAACTCACACCTTTTTCAGCACAATTTGGCGAGGTAGCTGCTCCGCTAAATTTGGAAGCTTGCGGAAGAAGGTATCCTTCTCAACACTATCTTTCAGATTTAGAATTTCCATGAAATGTATCGTATCCACCAGCTTATTTTGGAAATACTCTGCAAATCCAATTGTTGTAGTACTTAGTCAAATAAGAAAAAATTAAACTACCAAAGAAAATGTTTGTGAAAAAGAATACTATGACACATAATATAGTAAAACCACCAAGGTATAGAAAATAGAAGGGGCAAATATAATATTCTAGGAAGTAAATGGTACACACGCATGATGCATACAACTTCAATCCTCTTTTGGGAGAAGGGGCTAGCGTTCCTCTCATATTTCCTACATTCATTTGTAGGACACCCATTAAATTGGGAATTTCAGGCACTTGGAGACTTAACACTCATGTCCACCATGCCCTATAACTAGTGTCCACCACACCCTATACTCATCTGAAAGCTTATATTTGACCAAATAATTTAAAAATAGAAAAAAATCTGAAAGCTTATACTAAGATTAATTACTGTAAGATTAAGATGCACTTTGGTCACGAAACGTTTGCATAGTTACAAACAATCTGTCATAGAACCATATATTTGAAATTATAGATTCATGAACATGCACTGATTTAGTTGTTTCTAGTACCTAGATAATTATGATTTATATGTCAAATTCTTATAACTAAAAAATCATATATGTATGGACAATTGCATATAATTATATATAAAAAAGAAACCTTAAAACAATCCAAAAGTCAGATAATGTATTACGCATGCACAGACAGCCACAGATGATAATCAAGACAGGAAACTAATAGATGCTATATAATATTATATGAAATGCCAATCAATCCTCAAACCATGAAGCAGACCGATATTCTCAAGACTATAATTTCTCAAAGACATAAGAAGCAATTAACTCAAGTTAAGACGGAAAGATCACCACTATTTTCTATAAGCTTTGACGTATTCAGCCTACGAGAAGGCGTGGAGCTCAAGAGCCGCTGATAATCTGGAAGCAGAGACTGTGAGACAAGAAAATAGAGAGATGCAAGTGAAAATGAATCTTTAAAAGGATTAACACATTTCAGACACATGTAAAATATGCAGTTAACATTGTAGTTTTCAAGAGAAATTAAACAGAATAAGGTACAGTAGAAGGCTACTAACCTTTGGAATAGAAGCAGTGTTGCGCAGCTCCTCTGTTTTGCTTAACTTCAGACCAGAGAAGAGTTCATAGATAAGACAACCTATCAGTTTAAATAAAGAACTTAGATTCTTAAGGGAAGTGTATTTAACTCACAGGTCAGCAACAAAATATGAAACTCAACAGCTAATAAGCAATAAAATTCATATGAATGACAGTATAATTTCTTTTATGAGAAACATAATAAATTCATTAATATAAACTAGTCAGCAATACAGCAACAGTGGATCAGCATTCACTGAAAATACAATCAAAGCCAATATAACAACCTTAGCAGTACAAAATCGGTATTACATCAGGCAACAAAAAGCCTTCAAACTCTAACAAATGACTTACGATACATCATCCCTCCGATCCACGTTAAGATAAAACAAATGGAATATGTCTAAATTTATTGAATACCAAAATCCCCAGCAACAGCAGAAGCATAACCCTGCCCCACCAAAAAAAAAAAAAAAAAAAATCCACTTCCTTCCACCTTTTGCCCTAAAAATCCTACCATTTCTCTCCTACTAAAAAACCCAAAAGATTGTTATTTTTCAACACAATACAAATCCACAAGGCACCAGCCTTTTTTTCCCCTCCACCACAAGCACAAAATTCCTTCATAAAAGATGCACAAGAACATGGAATCACCTGACTCAACCTTGCTTCACAAAAAACCTATACCACATCCTGAAAACAATGGGACAATGAAGAAAAAGCAACTCAATCTGTACCACGATATTAGACAAGAATGACCCTTCTCACTAAAATTGATAAAAGTAGCCAGATCCAGTACACATGTAACAGGAATTAAAAGTCATTTCTACATCTCCAGAAAAGAATTAATTAAGTTCTGCATAACAGATCGTTTATTGATCAACTTAACACAAAAGACCAATAATCATGTTGTGCGGAACAGACCACAACAGACTTACCCAATCCCCAAGAATCAATGGCCCATGGTGGAGACTTTCTGATTGCCGCCCAATCAGACTTCAACAACTCCATGGGTTTGTATTGTGGTCCAACAAGCCAGGCGAATTGCTGAAGGCAAATAAGAACTAGTGAGAAACATATCCCAACTTCTGACTATTCTTAAGCAATTTTTTAAGCACAAATATCCACAAGAATATATCTTAGTGGAAACAAGCAGCATTCTATCCATTACTATTCAAACAAGAAAAAATAACTAAACTTAAGAATAGGAAAGTAAGCTCTTCCACTTAAGAGAAGCTAGGTAAAATAGAAACTTATTGTACAACTGTTCAGGAAATAAATCTGAAAGACATGCTTACCAGCATTTGTCCAGCAGAAGCTTCATTGCTGCCATCAAACTCAGATAGCACATCAAAAGCATGCAGCTTCCAGTCCAAAGTTTGAGTTACAACAACACTGGCCAAGCAAACGTTGGCATGAACCTGCAGTAGCCAAAAGCTAGTCAAACAGTATAACAACAACTAAAAATTATATATGAGAAAGAGAGAGATTATGGCACTGTCCCCATGCAAAATGCAGGTATTTCCGATTACGAAAACTTACAAGTTTACAATCATTATTTAAAAAGCTGACAGCTTTAGCAATCTGGTGCAGTCCCCACGCGAAATACTCATCCCTAACATCAAGGAACAAAATGCATAGATTAAGTAAATTCTAGAGATTTAGTGAGAACCGCAGTGTCTATTTATAAGATTTGTATGTGCAATTGTGTAAAGAAAAGAAAAAGATATGCATATTGAAACAAATTACGTAGCAGAATAATTGAAAAAGAAAAGACAAGCTCTAGTAAGGAAGAGAAATAAAATTTAAGATACAAAATTTAGAATGAGATGGTGAAGTGTAAGCAACTCATAAGATGACATGTTGTGTGGGCAAGGCAGAAAAGAAATCTTAGAAGATATGACGACTTTTTCTGAAGAAGGAAGAAGTGTGTGTGTGTGTGTGTGTGTGTGTGTGTGTGTGTGTGTGTATATTGTTGATGGTGTTATTATAAAAAACAAAAACAAAAACAGGAAGGGGAGCAGGTAGTTTATGTTTGAAATACCTTTGGATACCTTGTAAACTGAGTTCCTTGATCTTTTCAGAGAGTGGCATAACAGGCTCGGTAACAATATAGATAGTTTGCTTGGTGGTAGAAGCATCCAAAGTTTCAGCCTCGGTACTATGAAGAAAGGATAAGATATTTGGATGTCTGACCTGAAAGGAGAAAAACAAAATCAGAAATGAACCAATTTGCATTTGCATATGTGATTATGAAACAAAATAGCAAAATGAAATGATAAATTGACGACAACAGAAGAAGACTCACAGTACGGAGACGCTTGACACCATTGCGAGCAGCGGCCAAATGGCCATCCTGAGCATTACTTCCAGATATAGAAAACACGGACACCGGAGACCCATCGTCCTGAAAAGTGTTTTTTATTTATTCAAAAGAAGGCCAAAACAAACCCTTTCATTCATATTATTTCATCCCAAACAAAACATCACCAGCCTTCTTCAGGCTTCAGATCCACTCAAGACTCATCCACATCCACCATTGGCATGATGAAACTTGACGAAGAAACATGCATACATACATACGAAGCTATATAGATACATACACATATATATATATATATATAGAGAGAGAGAGAGAGAGAGAGAGAGAGAGAGAGAGAGAGAGAAGGTGACGATGACGGACCTTGGAGGTGCCCCGGAAGTGAGTCCACGAGCCCCAAGCAGAGGGGTAAGGTTCGCCGATATTGTAGGGCAGATCTTTGGGTCCAGTCCCCGATCCACCCACCACTCCCTTCAAGAATTTCAACATCTTCCCTTCCTTGTTCTTTCGCTGCAAACGCAACGGCGTCGTCTAGGCTCCCACTTTCAGTCAGATCCTAGCACTCTTGCCCTCCTCTCTCATTCCAAGTCTCCGTCACTTCCTCCTCCAGGCCCTCCTCCTCTTCTGGTCTTGTCTTAAAACTCTTTTCTTTTTTAATTAAAATACAAAAAAACAGAAAGCCAAAATAATTAATAAAATTTGATGATCCCAGATCCCAATCGGGAAATCTGCTGGGTTGGAAATTGGAATTGGATCATGGGTTGAGTTTGAGTCCACCATTTCAATCTTATTTTATTATTAATCTCTTTTGGGCCTGGGCTTCATCGAGCTTGAATAGTAAGTAAGCGGGTCGATTTATTTTGCTAATTTGCTTAATCATGCTGCTAATATAAGAAAGAAAAAGATTAATTAATTAATTAATTAATTAATGAAAGAATCATGTTCATGCTCATCTTTCTGTTTGTTCTGCACTCATACTAATATAGATATATATATATAGTTATTTAATTAATTAATGAGTTGTTCTAACATCCATCAATAATTATATTAATATTATTAATTGGAACAAGACGCCGGGGGGGGTGGGTGGTCTTTCTAATAAACTGGGATGCGGTAGATCTTATCAAAAAAATAGGAAAGTGAAAACCAAGCAGCAGATCCACAACTTCCCGGCTCTCCAAAGACACCTACATCAAACCTCATTCGGTTTCAGTCTCCTCCTTCTCTTCTCCCAAGTCCTCTCGTCCAAATAATAGTCAACAACAAGGTCTCTCTGTTTTCTGGGTTCAGTTGAGAGTTGAGAGAGAGAGTTGCCTTGCATTGAGAAAATCAGAGCAATGGCGAGGGCGTCAGTATCAGTAATCATTTACATAACAATAGCAGTCCTAATCCTATTGCTTATCTCCCACTCCCCCAAAAAAGGCGGCAGCCAACGTCACCGGCGGCTGAAGCTGCGGTCCAACTTCACCTTCGCTCCTCCGCTGCACCACCACAACCCCATCCCCTTCGACCCTCTCGTCGCCGATATCGAGCGCCGGCTCGAGGACCGAAAGTGGGAGCAGCAGCACTTCGATCTCAACGACTCCGCCCCCGCCGCCGAGTCTCAGCCCGAGTGGGAAGACTTCATGAACGCGGAGGACTACTTGAACGACGAAGAGAGGTTCAACGTCACCAACAGATTGCTCTTGTTGTTTCCTAAGGTTGATGTCGACCCCGCTGATGGCTTCATCACTGAGGACGAGTTGACTCAGTGGAATTTGAAGCAGGCTCAGAAGGAAGTACTGCATCGCACTCAAAGGGATATGGAGCTTCATGACAAGAACCGTGACGGTTTTGTTTCCTTTGCCGAGTATCAGCCCCCAAGTTGGGTGCAGAATGCAGGTCACCTTACCACTCCACTCACTCACTACTTACTTATGTCTTTTTTCTTTTCGCTTTTGATCTGTTTTGCTCTCTCTCACTCCATGGAGATGGAAGATAGAGGATGTGCCTTCTTTCTTGTCTTTGTTAATTAAATTGCAAACATTTTGGTTATTGCTCATATCTTGCTCCTCCAAATCTATCTATTTGCTGGTATTAGATTGGCTTTACTGCTGAAATTCAATCCATTGCTATTATGCTTCCGCAAGCAACCTCTTAAATTATTGTAAAACGAGGGTCATTCTTCAGTATGTTCGACTGCTCCTAGATAGTACCAATGGTCCAATGAAAATGAGTGAGAAGAAACTTAGTATTGTATCTGATAAAAGGATCTTGTGTTGTTTAGGTCCTCATTTTCTCCTTGTTTCTGATTTCTGTTCCATGTACCAGATAACAATTCGTTTGGCTATGATATGGGTTGGTGGAAAGAGGAGCATTTCAATGCATCAGATGCAGATGGAGATGGTCTTCTTAATATAACTGAGTTCAATGAGTAAGCTTCTGCCTTTCTATCAAGTTCCTTTTACTGTTTTACATCAAAATCTTTTTGAAATACCTTCTTCAACTTGGTGTCCATGATTTATGCTTTTCTAGCTTTCTACACCCAGCTGACAGCAAAAACCCAAAGCTACTTCAGTGGTTGTGCAAGGAGGAAGTAAGGTGATATTAATTTCTCTTCTCTGAAATTCTAGTTTGTCCTATCCTTATGATCCACATCTGTTTGTAAGATATAGTTTATGGCACAGCATCAGCTGCAGGAGAATTTTCAAGCAACTAGATTTAATTTTCTTTTGCTTCAACTTTCAAATTTTTGTGTTTCTCTGTGGACGAAAGACATCTACATAATCTTATTTGTCGTTGTGCTTGATGTCATTCTAACATGGTTGGTTAGCTTAGCTTTTCTGATTGTCTGTTCTCTCCTTTGCTTTCCTTAGGGAAAGGGATACAGACAAAGATGAAAAGATCAACTTCAAAGAATTCTTTCATGGCCTCTTTGATTTGGTGAGAAACTATGAAGAAGAAAATCACAATTCCTCACATCAGTTTGATGATTCGATGGAGGCCCCTGCTAGAAATTTGTTTGCTCAGCTTGACAAAGATGGTGACGGGTACTTCTTAAGCTGCTTTTATTTATGTGTAATTATTCTGAGCTACTTAAGGGTTTCCTTTTTGCTAATCATTTTACTTGTTTCCACCTTTCATTATCCGCAGATATTTGTCAGATGCAGAGTTACTTCCTATTATTGGAAAGATACATCCATCAGAACATTACTATGCAAAACAACAAGCAGATTACATCATATCACAGGTAATCATTTTACAAATAAAAACTATTTTCTTTCTTAGTTTTGATGGATCAATTAGTTTGTGCTTTGTGTTATATATATATATATATATATGCACGTTTGGCTCCTATGAGTTGATCTAGTAGCTCTTTTTATGTGGAAATAACATGAAATTAAGTTTGAGTCACCTCTCAGTGTTCAGCAAGGGCTTCCTCTCCTTGCTTACGAAGATGAATTAATCATCTCAAAACAAGAAGGGCTTGTGAAATTATACATAACTGAAGTATTAAAAAATGAATGACCTTCTTTGGCTAGTCAATATTTCTTTTTCTGGAGCATCTTCAAGTGTCAGAATTTTGTTGATTTATCTTGTAAGCTATGTGATATTCAAAGATTAGTGTAATCTTATGATGGAAAAGGCAAATTGAAGATCATTAGAGCTCTGAAGTTGCTTGCAGTTTATAGACTGGGCACAGCTTGAAATTTATATGTTGGTAGTTGGATTGTGAAGTTATGGGCAGTTCTTCTCTTCTTGCCATCAGGCTAGTACATATAAGATGGTGGTTTATCAGCTTATTAACCATGCAGCTGTTGTGAAAAAATTGGAGTGGTTGAGCTGGCAGAAAGCTTGGATAAGTTTTTGAAAAAGAGTACTGCAAGCACAGAGTTTGGCTTGCAATGCCTCACTTTGTAAAACTTTCATGCACTAGGCTCAAGAACTGCCAATATCTTATCCTTCTTGTGTCACTGAAATTTATTGAAGAGTTATAGATGAGACATCAGATGAAGTTTCACAGTAAAGATGTTGTGCCACCCCATCCCACCAGGGGGATAAAAAAAAAAGAGAGAGAAAAGATGGAAGTTGTTCTTTTATATTTTGGGGTTGCATAAGGAAGCATGGAAGGGTAGAAAACTGATGGTACCATAGTATATCTGCGCTTGTTTTTATGACTTGATAAGTTTTGGCTGGGGTTTAGCTAATTCTAAAGGTTGTATGTGTATTAATTTTGTAAATTGCAGGCAGATACAGATAAAGATGGGCGTCTAACGCTGACAGAAATGATTGAGAACCCTTATGTATTTTACAGCGCTATTTTCAACGACGATGAAGAAGAGGACTATGAGTTCCATGATGAGTTCCGTTAATCTCATTACCGGCTCTGCTGCCTTATTCTTTTAGTAACATACAGATGCAGGATACTTGCTGCCATGCCACAACTTGGGTAGGATTCAAAATCTTTGTTCTGGGTTTTTTGTTTGTTAATATAGGATTCGAGTATGAAAGAGATTGATTGGACCTCAGACTTCTTCCACTACGACCTCAACAGGGTTTGGTGCCTTTCCAAAGATATGAAACTACCATGGCTTAGTTATTCAGAATGAGGCCCATTTTGGAGTGATTTATTTCGTAGGCTGCTTTACAATTGTCATTACATGTAATAGATTAGTGAAGAAAAGGGTATCATGATTGTTATTTATCAGAAGTTGAGCTCAATTTTTATGTCTTGGCATGTTGGAGCATTGTCGTTGTTTTGGTTAGATTTTGTACGTTATGTTACTCGGGTTAACTGGGGCCAAAAAATCGAATTACAATTTACAACCACGATTCAATGTGTCATAATTTATTCATAAATCTAATGTATCAAATTAAATATAATAAAAAAAGAAAAAAGAAACACAAACACGCACAAAGTATTTTCCTATTTACGATCGGTTCCATTCCCCTTTAGATCGTCGTGGTGGTCGTCATCATCAGATTCCGATTTGTCTTGGTCGTCGTCATCGTCGGAGGGTGGAGAAGGGTCGAGGCGAGCGGCGTCCTTAGCCCAGCGTATCAACTTTTCAACTTCATCTTCATCGTCGTTGTCGTTGTGGATCTCGTAGTAGGATGATGCCGACGACCGGACGGCAGCATCGGAGGAGGGCATAGGAATTGAAGCCTTGAGGGCGGCGAATCTGGTGGAGAGGTCGTCACCGAGAACTGCCTTTAGTTCCTCATCCACTTGAATGGAACTGGAATTGGATTTGGAGACAGAGGAGGCAGCAGCAGCAGCAGGTTCTGCTCCTGCTCCTGGTGCTGCTCCAGTAATAACAGTTTTCATTTTGAGGGCCTCGAAGCGACGGCCGATATCGGCGTCATCGAGAGAAACGCCGCGGGACAAGTGAGAGTTGAGAGACAGTTTCAGGAGCATATCGTCCTGTGCTGCTTGCAGCAACTCTTCAACTTCATCCCTCTCTGTTTCTTTCTTCGTCTTCCTCTTCATTTCTCTCTCTTTCTCTCTCTCTCTCTCTCTCCGATTCATATGCTCCAATCCAACTCCGAGTCATTTATAGAAGCTTGCTTGATACCCTCAATTACCACGCGCGCCCCTCCCTCCCTCTCCTGCGTTAAATTAATCTTCCTTTAATAAATTTTTTTTTCAAAGCCACTTGAAAAACTCAACCCAAAATAACTTCTCAACAAATTAAATAGACGCTAAAAAATATATATTAAATAGACCCTCAAATGGTGTTTTGTGGATCACCAAATAAAGAAACCCTTACATAATAAAGACCTTTAAATGTTTTTTAAGTGTTTTTAGGGGGAAAATATATTTTGAGAGGAACAAAATTCTCAATCTATTTCATAAAAGTCAGAGACAGCAGTACCATACATACATACAACAATTCACCAAGTTCTAGTTATGACCATAACATGGCTTGTATAATTACACATATCTTGAATTAGTTCTGCCAACTTGAGCCAAAACATCTTCAACTTCCAGATGAGTAAAATACAAATCCTACCCCGAATTTGTAGTCTTTCTTCTTGTAGTAATTATGAGCTTTTATAAAATTTCATAGTAACAGCCCTTCAGCTTTTGCATCTATTCTCCTGCCGCCAACCCAAACCCGAATTTGTAGTCTTTCTTCTTGTGATCCATCTGCAAATAGAAATTTTGGAGATGCTGTTAATGTTACGAAATATGATTTGGAAAGATCAAGAATCGATGCATCTCCACCACATCCCCCTGTGCAAGTTTGCAACAAACCTATACCCTAACGGGACTCGACGCATGAGTGGCAGGACCCATAATAATGCAGTATGGCAGAAGTTTAAGTTTCAAACATTATCACCACATCGAAGACAAAGGCTCCAGCATCTATATGCATGCGAATTAAGCCAATTTCCTAGAATAGAACATTCAGCTTCATATGCTTAATAGAGTAATAACAGTAAGGAAACCACCGCAACAAATATCTAATCATAGCTGATGGATGGCATTTGGTTAACTGGGACCACGCCCCACAAAGCCTAATTACTCAATTCAAAGATGCAGGAGGCTGAAGACAAATTCAGGTCTTCCGTTTTTTAACTTTCCAGTACACAAACAAACTTCAACAGTTCCACTGCCCATGAATTTGAATGAAATGAATGGTGGGAACAGAAGAGCACACAACACAAGGAAAATCAGTTTGGCATGTACATAAACACACAAATACAGGCATAATAATCAATTCTTAGCCTCAAAATATCTATCGTCTTAAAATAGTCTATAAATGAAGTTAAACTAGCAAATTTCTCACCTCTGCAGAAAGAATAAACTTAAGACCCATACTTAATCTCTCTTCAAGAAAAGCAGCCGTGCGGCCATTGGAATCAATCTTCCCTCTAAGACGACTCTGAAAGAAACGGAAGAAATAGGTTAGGTATGTATATGATTTCTTAAATTCCAAATACTGCAAATAGGTAAATGTGAATTGGCATGGGAGAATGTGTTAAAGACCAAAGTCACCCACTTATAGTGTTTCCTGTCGTTAAATACGAAGATATATACGTGTCTTTCCATTTTTTAACGACTATAATAGCGTAGTCTACCTGTCTGAGGACGTAATCATAGCCAACACTTGCTGTGACATCTCTTGACGTGTGGTTGTACATGAGGTCTGATGCTAGTGAAACCTGCACAAATATGACAGTATAATAACTATATATAGATAAGATATAACCCAAAGTTCTGAATAACATAACTTTATGTACCTTTTCGGATAGTTTCTGAACGTAGCTCAAAGCAACCATTCCAGTGCTAGCAACCTGTCCTGTGGCAACCTGCAGGCAGAACATTGAGCATCACAAAAAATGCCTTCGCTCAGATTTATGCATGCCACAATTAAAACCAAAAAGAACGGGAAAAAGAAAAAGAAGTCTCTATGATTATAATGGGATGAAGAAAAATATATTTGTACACTGGAATGAATGAAAACTCTTAAAAGGAAATTTTGACAATGACCATTGACGAGGTTAGCAGAAAATACCAAACTCAACACCCCTTATCTTCCCTCCTTTATTTACAGAAACTTAATGCACAATCTTGTGCAGCATCACTGGGAAAGAGTAAGCAATGGTTTGCAACAATAATGACTTGACTTTTGAACCTATTAAGATGATTTGGAAGTCTGGTATCTGGTATGCCTACTAAGATACAGGCTTTAGTCTGTGTTTTGCATAAAGATTGGTGTTCCTTGTTGGCAGAGGATGTATGGGGGTGTAATATCCTGATTGTTCTCAGTTTGTGCAGTTAGTTTTTAGTTGTTCTCTTTTCTAAGGCCAACAAGAAGTTCATTATTTTCTCCTACCTTCTTTTTTTTCCTTTTCTCTGTAAAAGCTCTGTTATTTATCAAACAAGTATAATGATAATGCACAAATGATGATGCATAATGAAAGCATCATAAATCATCTGGCTTCAAACATGTGAGGAGACATGAAAACCAAGCTGGAATACCATTTTCTCAGTATTGAACCGCGCCGCATAACCGATGCCTGACTTTCGATGCTGACCAGCCCAGAATACTTCACCACCCAAAGAGAAATGTGGAGTCACCGACTGCAAGAATATAGAGAACGTAGACAGATTTATCAGACTAATCCTAAGAACATTTAAGGAATCTGCAGTGGCCTAGTTTTACAAAACATCTCCATCCTTGTAAAGTACAGCATTTTTGTGTTGACTATAATCTATTACCACAAGAATATTGAAAAATCAATATATAAAAAAAGGCGGCTACCAAAACAGAGCCTATTTTCAGTCAATCATGTTGTTGAGTTTAACCTTCGAGATCAATAAACAGACTACACTTACGATAAGATCAGTATCATACAATCTATTGTCAGTATCCCAATAAATCTGGACCCCTAAGACTATTTTAAGATATGTTTGATACCAAATGATTATCTCAACAAAAAAAAAACAATGGACACAAAATTAAATTGTTTGGTACCAGTGTCCACGTTATCTGGAGGGTAAAAAGAAAAGGAGAATATCCTTACCTGGATGTAACTTGCTTGCAATAAGGCCCCATTTCCCACTTGAATCTGGGATCTATAGTCTGAGCCCTGTACCAAGAAAGGAAAATGTCAAAACTAGGAACACCATATGACAAATGAGAACCACCATGTCCTTCTAAACCTAAACTTGTAGAATTATAACAAAGCTGAAGGCAATCTAGTATGTGTAAACTGAAATCTGTCATGGTTACCACCACATCAAAAATAAACTACTCTAGGAACAACAGACATGGGGAAATTAGTGTTTATCTGGTAACCATTCGTAGTGAGGCTAATGGAAGATAGATAAAGAATATACTCCTGCACCCCTCTGTAAACTTTTTTTCTGATGGACAAATTTATTTCATCTAAAATAGAGGTAGCCAAAGATGATTTTCAAAAGTAATGAAGTTCTACAAGACACATAAAATGCGAAGTAAATAAATAACTTCATATATTAAAAGATTAAAAATATGATGAGAAGAGTGACCTGACCTTGTAATCAAAACTGGCCATGCCATGAGACATGTTCGGCTCATTTGTAAGCTGGGAAAAAAAAAATTTAAATAACTAAGTTACATAAATACTTCCACTTTTTGTACACAAGAAAAAAAAGAGGAAGAGTTTAATTGAAAAAACAAATGAAAAATAGTTTCACCTGAGCATTAGCCTTCAAAGTGAGATTGTCAGTCAAGTCATACTTCACTCTAGCATTAAGTCTCCCATCTGTTAATACCCTCCCGAAAAGCATCAACTAAAAATTTACCCCAACCCCCACAAAGAAAAGAAATATAACCATCAATGCTTCTTCTACCATTTCCACTAGAGGTTTCTGGATAAGTAAAAATAGCAATGGCTACCTACCTTTGGGTGGTCTATAAAATTTGCACCAAACTCATAGTGAGCAGTAGGGATTTTTATGGTTTCAGGAGACTGAGAAGGAACTGTCATAGGTCCCATGAGTACACTGATGGGAGTTGAAAAGAGTAAATAAAATATACAAAATAATATAAATAATTGATATGGAACGCATAAAGGCTCAAAGAGGAGAAGACAAAAACCTGTGGCTAAGGGAAAACTTCTGATTGAGTCCTTTAGTGAAATCAAAGCGCATCCCTTCAAAACATTCTGGCCGTAAAGACACTGCCAATCAAAGATGGAAGTCAGCAAAATACTGCCAAGCCCCTTGCCAATATGCAATTTCCTTAATCAATGAATGCATTGCAACCACTATCTTTTAGAAATAAACTAAGGTAGTGCTTGGTTCATTGGAATGAACCTGGAACATCTATGCCACTGTTTGGTTGACAAAAAAGTAAAGTAATGAGAACCTGAAAAATATCAAATCCCCCAAAATGATGGAAAATACCCTACTCTAAACCCACCCAACACTGTACACTAATCTCACAAATACAGTCAGGCAGTAGCAGTACCACTGATGAGAGCACCCTCAACCAAAAGCATCAGGAGATGGTTAAATGTATAACATTAGGAATCAGAAAAGAATCAAAAGGCACCTTTGCTTTCACTAGAATAATGAACTTTTAATTACACTGTAACACATATATGAGCAATTCAACAGCAGAAGACCAAATGTTCCAACAGACGGTTCAGCATATAAATTACCCGAAACCAATACAATCATAAAGGTAACACCTTTGACCACGGTAAACAAAAACTTTTAAACAACAAACCCTGAGAAACACAAAGGAGTTATAAGCACCTACATGGGATTCAAAAGTTAGGCTTTTCGGCTTTTCAAAACCTGTACTAATAAACCAACTAATGCATATTCCTTCATTAGTCAAAAGTTTATCTTTTTTTAACAATCCCATACCTACACACTACACTACACAACAAAAGGCATACCAACAATGAGCAAACAGGAACAAAAGAGGAGCAACTTGGAAGCTTAAATTAAATTCAGCAGACTGGTACACGGAATCACAAAGGGATAGAACAAATTATAACCATGAGTCATTATCCAAAAAGTGGAAAAACAAAAAACGAAAAAAATTTGATACTGAACTGAGAGCTTCACGGTTGATTTCTTCATAGGGTATGGGGCAAGGCAGGTTTGTGTAGTCCAGTTTCTCGTTCATAGGCTTTGTCTCCGCAGCCTCGCTTCGCGTGGTAGTCCCAGGAGGTACAAGACCCGCCATTGCTTTGAGTTCCTTCTGATTCGAAGATGACCGAGAGAGAGAGAGAGTGAATTAGAGAATTGTGAGTTGAGGGTTTTGGGTTTTGGGTTTAACCGTTTAAAGAAAAGGCCTCCTTCATTCTTGGTGGATACGGCAGTGAAATCCTCACCACCGTCACGGTGGGATCCACATCCACCTCAGCTGCCCAGTGGGTGTTGCAGCAAAAAGGGAAAAGAAACACAAGGCGCAAAAATAAAAGGCTAAGCTTAATAAATAATTAATAAATAAAAGGCTATGCCAAACCAAAAAAATAAAATAAAGGCTAAGCCGAACGAACACCGTGAGGCCCAACCCAAACTAGGCGAACCATCAACCGTCCTATTTCTTTCTTTATCAATAAACATGAAGAAAAAAAAAAAAGTGTATTGATTTATACAAGTAAGAGAGAATGTTATGTTATGTGTAAAACTCGTAGAATTCTACGGTAGTACGTTCACGTGATATATCTGGTATATGTGTTATAATATAAGTATTTTCTTTTTTTATACTATTTCCTAAAAAAAGAAAAATAAACCATTTTGTCCGTCCGTTCATATTATAACACATGTACAAAATATACCACGACCATACCACTGTAACATTATTGGTAATTTAAATTTTCCTTTCATAAACTTCCTTTATATGAAATATGAAAATTTCAAACTTATAATGCATTTATGCAAAATAGAGAAACTTACCACTAGAAGAATAACTAGTTAGATTTTTGGCCCCAACCTATAATATCTTTTTGTAGCAAAACAAAAAACCCATGATATCTTTCCTCGAATGTATGTGTTGGATGTTTCTACCCGGGTAAGTTATTAAATACAAAATAAAAAAAGAGAGAGATAGATAGAAAATAGGTGTGTAAGTAACGAAATCATTTTATCTGATTCGTTTTTCTATATTGAAGACATTCATTAGAAGAGTAACAACATTTTTATTAGAAGCACTAATTAGTATTTTTATTAGAATATTAGAGGTACAATAAAAATGTATTAAATTCAATCGCTTTTTTTTTAATTGAAAAATTCAAGCGTTCTTTTTTAATACAAACTATCGGAGAATAGAGTTTACACATATATTCATTAGATGTTTAAGAATTTTGAAAATTTCAAGGGCTTTTATTTACCGTATAGTTGACAAAATAAAACGCGGTCCGAGTATTAAATAAAATAAAATATTTTAAAATAAACTAGACGAAAAGAAAAGAAAAACTTAAATTCGGTGAAAAATGCGAACGTCAAACGGCGCTTTATTTCTTCTCCCTCAAAATTGGGTCTGCCAGTGAGTGAGCGCGAGCGAGCGAAGTGGGCACCAAAACAATGAACTCGAGCCCGGCTTACAGTAACGGCTACCACCCACAGCAACAGCAGCACGGAATGAGCCAGAGGGATAAAGTCCGCCGGGGAACACGTGCTAGGTCGCGTGAGCTTAGAGAGAGCTTTGGTAGTGGTGGTAATTTTGGCGGGCTTAGGGTTTCTGAGCATAATAAGCAGCAGCAGCAGCAACAACAACAACAAGGAGCGCCTTGTACCGACTTCGACATGGCCTATTTCCACTCGTACGCCCACGTTGGCATCCACGAAGAAATGATTAAGGTGCATTTTGAAATTTTTTTTTTTTTCAGAATCGATTACGAAATTTCCAGTGTTAGTCTTGGATTTCAATTTTTTTTTTACCGCTTCTATGCTCTGAGTTTCCGTTGGGGTTCATGGCAGCTGGGGAAATGAAATTTAGCTTTATGGATATTCTATTGTTGTTACTGCTCATCACGTTGTTTTCTTCTTGTATGAGAATGCATCTCAAGTGGGAATGCGAATAAGAAACCTTGTAAAAGTATTTGGGCCATAACATCATTATGTGTTGTTTAAGGTTCTGTGTCTTTGTATTTTCAAAATTTCAAGGGAAGAGTTGCTGCCGTGTCATTGGAAACACATTGCTATGGTTTTTTTTTTCTTGGACAAACATTGTTATGGTTATTCTTCTGTAATTCGATCGTCATATAATTTATTGACTTATGTGGCAAAATTTCGTCATACAGGATCGTGTACGCACTGAAACTTATAGGACGGCAATCATGCAGCACCAGAGTTCTATAGCAGGCAAAGTAATGTAGCTGTAATTGTAGTTGACAAGTGATATGTTTTTTTTACTTTGGTATTGCCTTCTGTTTATATCTGTTTTGAACGATTTATAAGATGTACCTTATACATTAGAATATACTATAATGGGGATTCATATTCGGACATATATTGACCTTGTTTATACAATAACTTCTTCATTTTTATTCTCAATTGAATAATGCTTGCAGGTTGTAGTGGATGTTGGCTGTGGTACAGGCATTCTTTCTATATTTTGTGCTCAGGCCGGTGCAAAACGTGTAAGCTGTTTTTTAGATAATATTTGATAAGTTGGATGTGCTTACTTGTAATGATTATCTTTTTTTGACATGGGGAAACTTGCTGGGTTTGGAAGGATGTTATGTGTTTAATTTAACTGCGGGTTTAGTTTAGTGTCCAATCACTACGGTTATCAAATGGTATGATGCATGGGTTTTAACATAATGCTACAAACCCATAATGCCTTATCATTTCATGATTGTTGCTGCCATCTCTGCCTTTCCTTTTCCAGTGACATCTGATGAATAAAATTGGGTTTTCTTCTCCTTTTTTTCCTATATACTGGGGTTAATATTTGTAAGTTTGGTTTATTCACTTCCGTGTTGTGTCTCATCGTGGCATTATTGTTCCTTATGTATAAGATTCTCTTATGTATTGTGTTACAACCAACCAGGTATATGCTGTTGATGCAAGTGACATTGCAGTGCAGGTATGTTCTTGTAGTAATGCTTGTTACTTTTTATGCATGTCATTTTAATCTCTATTCATTTATTTATTCCAGCCTTTTTGCTCCCAGAAAGGAAAAACTTCTGGTATTTAAAGTGTGCATGCTTGATGTAAAATGTAAAATGTCTCATTATCCTTATGATCTGAAGCTCTGATGCAATGTAACCAGGCAAATGAAGTTGTGAAAGCAAACAATTTATCTGAAACAATCATTGTACTACATGGGCGAGTTGAGGTAAGCTTCTATGACCAGGACAATTTGTTGATTTTGCTTTTCAAAGAGTTGTTTATTATTAGAATTCTGCTCGCAAGCAGGGTTTGAAATATGATAAGAGTATTTTTAAAACTAATAGGTAGCATGAGATTCATACCTCACTTATGGGATAGAAGCGTTTAGTTCTTTGGGTGTTTCCTGTGAGTTTGCGTAGAAAATTGAGGCACTAAGAGATGCTAGTTGTTGGTTTAAACCTTCAATGTATAGCAGTATTTAATGTCATCTGCATGAGAGAGAGAGAGAGAGAGAGAGAGAGAGAGAGAGAGAGAGAGAGAGAGAGATTTCTGTTGATGTTGATTTGAATTACAAATTTAAATGCCAATATGGCTAAAAATGATCGTTCTGCAGGATGTTGATATTGATGAAGAGGTTGATGTCATAATTTCAGAGTGGATGGGCTACATGCTTCTGTATGAGGTAGATGTTAACATTTTTTTCGTGATTGCATATTGATGTATTGCTATGACTATGACTCATTTAAAATTGTACCTCAGCATACAGATACCCATGGGTATATTTTGTGGTTTGCAACCTTATGATATATTTCCTTTTCTTTTGTTGGCATGCTTGCTTATTAGAGTATGCTGGGAAGTGTCATCACGGCAAGAGATCGCTGGCTAAAACCTGGAGGTCTAATACTTCCTTCAAGTGCAACGGTATCTTTCTTTTCCTTTTTTTCAATTATTGTGACATTTGCATCTTTAGTTGTGAAACCTGTTACACTGGTGCTGCCTTGATATCATTGAATTTACAATCATGCCATATTTATTTTGTGCCAGCTTTATGTGTTGTTAACTTCTGTATTATCAACTTAAGTAGCTGGGATCAGTTATGGATTCATATTCGGCCTTGGGCATCCTTGTGGGCATCTACGTTTTCAGAGTTTAGGGAGTTTACCTTTTATTTAATCTATTTGGATTGGAAAGCAATGGTATCGTAGAGATATAATTTTTCAATTAAAATGTGGTAGAGAGGTGTCTTAGTTTTATGATTCTGGTTCTTATATATTTGATGGATTTCTTGTTCACCAATTTGTAAATTCTGGTTTTTTAAATAAAATTTTGGTTTCTTATAAATAATAAAAAACAAGTTCTTATAATATAGCAGCTTGTTGACAAATGAGTTTGTTTCTATCATGCTGATTTTTATTTTGTATGCTTGCAGTTGTACATGGCACCCATCACACATTCTGATAGATACAGTGAAAGCATTGATTTCTGGCGCAATGTTTATGGAATTGATAGTGAGTACACATCATATATATTATCATCATATTCTCAATTGTTATTGGCATATAATTGGATTCATATCGCATTTATGAACATTGTCAAAGTAAAATTTTCAGTAGGGGAGCACTATTCCCACACTCCAGTGCGGTAGTGTTTGTGGGGAGCCCGAATAGTGCTTCCCCTTTCCGGATGATAAAAGAAATGACTATCAACAAGCTCACTTAAGCCTTATGTTGATGGCTTTAAAATATATATATCCTGATGCGAGCTTAGTAGCAGAATTCATTTAGATACCCTTCTACTTGTATACATGGAACTTTTACTTACTAGTCAGTGAGTACATGTATAGAATCATTGATCTCTAACATTTTTATTTTATTTTATTTGCCTTGTTGAAGTGTCTGCCATGTTACCATTGGCAAAACAGTGTGCGTTTGAAGAGCCATGTGTTGAGACAATCGTGGGTGAGAATGTTTTGACATGGCCACATGTGGTGAGTGTTCTCAATTGAGTTGCACATATTCGTGTGGTGTATAGGTTTTTTTTCCCTTTTCTGCTTATGAATATCTTGATAATCATAATCTTTGCTACCAGTGTTGATGTTTTCCTTTTCTAATTTCCTGTTTGTTTTCTTTGTTTCTTTCTTTTTATGGGAGACTGTATATCTTCTTTCTGAAAATTTATAAATCCTCACGTTCTCTTCCATAGATGCAGTGGCAATTATTTTGTGCAAGAAGCTTGCAGTCTGAAACCAATTGCTAACAGATCAAAAGATAAATTATTAGTTCCAGAAGTGGGGACATTACTCATTCATTGAGTGAATGTTAAGTTATTTAGTCAAAGAAACACTTACATGACTTAGATTCCTTTTGCTTGATACTAGTTGGGACCATAAGATCTCTTTAATATAAGGATTTCAACTGCTATTTTGCTATACACTTCCCATTAACTCTTATAAGAAAATGATGCTTGTAAGTCAATGAATCAATTCACTGCTTCTCTTCTCGTTCTTGGACGAAGGAAAAAACAGGGTTTTCTCTAATTAGAAGATAAATATACTGTACAGTAGATATATCTCTGAAGAACTCCACTCATTAGTATTTCTATTTCTGTATGTAGAAAGTATACAATCTAAAGCATCATGCTGTTACTAATTGGTTGTAGGTTAAGCAAGTGGACTGCCATACAATTACACTTCATGAGTTAGAATCTGTTACAACAAACTATAAATTCAAATCAATGATGCGAGGTCTCTCTCTCTCTCTCTCTCTCTCTCTCTCTCTCTCTCTCTCTCTCTCCCCCTTCCCATATATGTGGGTGTGCGTCTGTGCAAGTGTACATATTTCAATTCTTTGGTCTCATTCTTGTTATCACTACATATTTTTGATGATGTTGGAAAAAAACAATTTGTTTTCGATTATCAGTTTCATCATTTCTGAACCCAAAAATTTCCATAGCTATTTCTTCAGACCTTTTAAAATTTCTTAAATTTTTGAAAACAATTAAAGAACAGTGAGAAACCTGGAAACTTCTATTGACAAATACTGTTTGTGCTATTTTCTGATAGTGCATTGACAAACCCTGTTCATGTTATTTTCTTGCTCATCTCAGTTACATGAGTTAACATGTGATGATTAAGGAAGGGAGAGTGAAGAGTTTGCAAAAGTATGATATGAAAAATGAGTCTCAAACTATCAAATTCGCTGTGTGTTGTTTTGAACACTTTCAGGAGGAACTTTACCATGTAGAGAGAAATTCGAGTCTAAAATTCATACTTTTCTTTTTTTTGCGAATCTCATACATGACGAGTATTTTCCGTTGGTTGGTTGATTTTTTTTTAAAAAAATTTAAACTAAGATGTCTAATCTATTACCCAGAATCTGTTTTTTCAAGAAATTCCCAGGAAGGAGTAATGGATTCTTATGATTTAAAAACCAGATTCTCGTCTTTGTGTGGTTTTGGGATTTTTCATTTGTGGGTTTTTGGAGGAGGGAGTTCTTATAGTATTTATCCCAGTTTATTCAGTAGACGCTGTTGTGGTTGTAACTATTCCTTAATTTACAGCTCCACTACATGGGTTTGCGTTTTGGTTTGATGTCGAATTCAGTGGGCCTGCATTAGCTGGTACAAATAATCATGCACCATCCTCTCTTATTAGCAATCATCCAGTGGATGGTCAGCAGAGGAAGAAACGAGCAAATCCCAATGAAGCGCTGGTTCTGTCCACTGCACCTGAGGACCCCCCAACGCATTGGCAACAGGTACAGTATCTTTACACTTATTTAACCCACTCTTTGGGCTACCCAGCTAGGTGATAACAGAACTTGTTAAGGTTTATGAAGCTTAAACATTCTCAGTACAAAATGGTGTTTAGTTTTTGCCAGGAAACAGAATATCATTCAGTCTCATCATAACTTGATAAGTTTTTTGTAGTAACCCCCTTTGCTCGGATCTTTCATATGTTACTGTGAACTTTTCTCAGTCTGTCTAATGAAGCAATATTGCAGACTGTGCTATACTTTTATGACCCAATAGAGGTGGAGCAAGATCAACTCATTGAAGGTTCTGTAACACTATCACAAAGCAAAGAAAACCGTCGATTTATGAATATCCACCTTGAATATGCGTGAGTCTCATCTTACAATTCATTAATACTTTAGTTCTTTAACCTCGGTAAAATCACAGATGTGTTGAACGTTAGCCTCATAATTAATCTCTGCTCTTGCAGCTCAGGTGGAAGATCCTTTGTAAAAGAGTCCGTAATGAGGTGATTCTACTAATAACTTCCTGTGTGGTTATTTCAAGGGAAGCATGGACAAGGCATTACATTGCTTAACCTGTGCCCTTCTTGCTGCCCCAAACTCTCTGCAGACCTGGCTTCTCTGCAGAACTTTCTGGGTGACCTTGCGATAACTTTTCCTTACAATTGAAGAAAGATTACTTAATAGAGAGAGATAGGCAAATTGATTTAGGAAAGATGTGATGTTAACCCTGTTTGTGCTTTAAGAATGTTAATGTGGAGTTAGTATATTGTTGAGGTTGAATTAGAATTGAGATTTGAGATTTGAGAGGGATATAAGTTGTGACAAGAGGGGGTCATGTACTTGTGACATTGTCAAGTTATTTGCGATTTCTAGTGTGCAATGGTGTACTAACCCTGACCTCACCAGTAACTAAAATTTTGTGAGTGGAATCATCTGTAGCAACTTACAATTATGCACCATTTGTTCTATTCTATTGATATTAAGATTTTGGAAGTTGATGTTCAATGTCATGGCCTGTGTTTTTTTTTCTACCCTGAATCCCCTTCTCTGTATTACATTTTACATTGATTAAAATTTAAAATTTTATATGATTTTTAAAAGATTTTTAAAATTAATATTTTTAAAATTCTATGTAATGACATGACCCGGTAAAAAATAATTAAACGTCAAAATAAAAAAGAAAAATTCAAGTTGGTTTTTATTGGAAAATTTACAATCTAAATATCGTGACTTATTATGAGGTGGAATTGGAAAGTGTAGGAATTTTCTTTTGACTTGGTTTCCTGTTAGTGTTAGGGTAGTGAGACTTGTTAGGCAAGGTATCAAGTACGATAGTTAATTAGGAAAGAGGCTAGAAGAAAGCAAACCAACTCCTGCAAGGAAACAATTAACCAAGTTTGCTAGAGTTAATTAGCAACGACTAAGCACAGAGAGAGAGAGAGAGAGAGAGAGAGAGAGAGAGAGAGAGAGAGAGAGGAAGAAACCTATATATATATGGGGGTAGGAAACCCTAATATATATATATATATATATATATATTTTTTTTTTTTCTTTCTGGTTTTCCCATAACACCCAGAAAGTTGTGCAAGGCTCCTTTTTACTCTTAAACAGCAGCAGGAGGAGCAGGAGCAGCTATTTTTCTAGCTAATCTATTCGATCTCTCGATCTAGATTCACCAGTATTTTATTAATTTCAAGATTTAAGGTACATACTCGATCATTCTTGTATTGGTTTTGTATGCCTTTTTCATTATTATGTGTTTATTAAGTAGTATGTATTCATGGATGCCATGACGCGGTCTGTTCAATCCGGCCCACCAAACGGGGCATAGGCATATATATTTTAGTTCTATCTATGCGCATACTATTATAAGTCTATAACTATTTGATATCGGGACTTGCTTGTACGTAGCCAGAATGTTCAAGCCTGTGCTCAATTCTCCAATAAAACTACCTTTTAGCTAGGTAGCTTTTAAGTTTGATAGCCAAATTATTTGTCCCAATTAATTTCTTCCCACAGTCAACAAATTATGGATTCATTATTATTAGGGTTGAAATCTTGGTAGGTATACATGGATTCATCATTAAGAAAGCTTATGATTATAGACTTGTGTTGCAGATAAGCTTAATTATATATTGATGGAGAAGGAGGAGGGCCACAAATTATGGATTCATTATTATTAGGGTTGAAATCTTGGTAGGTATACATGGATTCATCATTAAGCAAGCTTATGATTATAGACTTGTGTTGCAGATAAGCTTAATTATATATTGATGGAGAAGGAGGAGGGCTTGACTTATGATAAGGTTGTGCTGAGAAGTTGTGACTTGGATCTGCTTAGAGGCCCACATTTCTTAAGTGACAGCCTTATTGAATTCTACTTCAGCTATCTTTTTAATTCTCAATTACCAGATGTACATGATGATGATGATACCCAAATCCACTCGAAATCCAAAGATGACATCCTTCTGGTTCCACCTACACTCTCATACTGGGTAGCAAATTCCCTCGATTCTCAGAGTTTGAATGGGTTTGAGGAGTCTCATAAGGTAGCCGAAAAGCAACTTGTTATTTTCACGGTCAATAATAATAAAAATGTGAGCCAAATTGATGGGGGAACACATTGGAGCTTGCTGGTGTTTTACAGAAAATCAAATACATTTGTGCATTATGACAGCTTGGGGGGATTGAATCATTGGGATGCCAGAAAGCTTTATGGAGCAGTTAAACATGTGGGAGGAGGAATTAATTTTACCACCTCTTATTCTAATTCTAAAGCTACTGATACTACTACTACATCATCATCATCTTCTTCTTCGACAATTCGATTTAGAGGTAATCATCATAAAAAATATATGAAAAGGGCAAGGAATATCAGAAGGGTTGGGATGATGTGCAGGGCGCCGCATTGGTTTCTCTATAACTTGATGGTCAAGGGAGTTCGCGATGATGATGATGATGATGATGATGAAAGGAAAGCAGCAGCCCTTTGGGTGCCTCAGTGTCATCATGGTTACTTGAATACTCCACGTACTAGTAGTTACTATGTTGATGATAAAAATGAGCCTTGTTTTAGAGAATTACCGACACCGCGGCAGACAAATCTTTATGATTGTGGTTTATATGTGATGGCCATTGCTAGAGTCATATGTCAATGGTACTGCGCGGAGGCCTCTAGTGCTACTGCTACTGCTACCCACGTGGATGACGAAGACGAAGGCCATGATGCTCGGTTTCCAAACATCATGAAGCATGTTGATAATTCTTTGGAATCGACAATGCGTTCTGAGTTGTTGGTCCTCGTTGAACAACTCAAATCTCATATGAAGTCAAATTCTTTCTTTCTTTCTATATACAATACACATCACATACATACATATGATGCATATTTTTCTATCAATATATGCATTGCATACCAAAGTTATCAATATATGCATGCATGCATATGGGGTTTCATAATCATAAGCTGCATGACACCGAATGAGTGTGAGAGTTAGAAAAAAGAGAGATCACTTAGAGGAAGAGACGGAGGCGGCAGAGATTAAATTAAAGGATGATAAGACTACTAATTTTAATTAATTAAAAGTAAGGATAACTTTTAGGTGCTATAATGCTACAATTATTGGAATTAATGAATTAATTATATTCTGTGTGGTAATCCCACTTATTCATCGTTTGTTAATTTTCTATGCTATCGGTTTGGTTGGTGTTGTCGTATTAATTCATTATCCCTCCCTCCGTATCTAGTTAATCTCTTGTGGTCCCACAACCTCATCAGCCTCAGACTCAGAGGCTGAATTAATCATGTACTTGTGAATGAAAGAATGAGCTCAGCCGCCATTATAGTCGATTTATATACGAATTTGCTTTTAAACTAACAATCCACTCACTCGTTCATGGACAAAGGTCGTGCTAATTCTAAATTAACTTCAAGTGTTTGCAAGAACTTGTGTGCACCAGAAAGAAACTCAACTTTTCTAATGAGAATCTCTTGCAATCTTCTTTTGCAGGAATTTTAAAATCAAATCAAATCAAGGTACTTAATTTGTTAGTTTTTCATCCCAAGTGCGTTTAATTGAGGTCGAAATTTTATTCAATAGTCGTATTCCATTGCATGCAAAGTTCTTCGTGGAGAGTTTTGTTTAGTGGTTTGTAGGGGACAACATCTCTCTCTCTCTCTCTCTCTCTCTCTCTCTCTCTCTCTCTGTTTAGTAATCATATACTTTCCACTAGAATAATGGAATGGCCATGAATTGATGTTACTGTTGTGCATGCTTTTTTTGTTCATAGTGCGATGGAAAAGTTTGTCATGCATGGGGGAGTACTCAACTACTCAATGTACTCATGCATCTTATGCAATCATTATGCATATATATACAAAATGTGAGTAGCTGGTCTGGTCGACCCAAAATAAAAATAAAAATCAGACTCCTCGCCACTCACCCCCACAGGAGAAACTCTACACGAGTCAATCAATGGGGATTTGGATTTGGTCAAGAGTGCCTTAATTTTACAACTGAAAATTAATAATCGAATATTGAAATTGCTCGCTTAAGGATGATTATATATATATATATATATATATATTCTACCCTTGATTTCTTTCAATTTACATTTTGCATGCCCTAATACAAGGAACAAGAACATTTGCGTTGAGGAAGTTTACATAAATATTTGGACGTGTTATATATATATATATGTTCCTACTTTATTGAGAGATTCCTCAAATAATTTTATTTGACAGACACTCACCTTTTAGGGTATCTTATAATTTTTTTTCTTCCAACAATCCAAATCATTTATTTTTTAAGTCTGCATTCATAGATTATCCTTGCAACAAATTAAACAAATTAAAAACCGTTTCGACATCCAATATTATCCTACAAAATCAATGAACTCAATGCTTCAAGAAAGTACTAAAATTTTAATAACACAGTAGAGTGGTCAAACGATATCAGATTCAAGTAATTTTTTATAAAGATAATCTTTGAATGATTATCTAAAACATTGACGTTTGGATTAGTGAAATACAATACGGAGTGGGCCCTATAAAGGTGTCCTTCAAATGAGCTTATTTGAGAGATCCTTCAATAGAAGCTCTTATATATATATAGTCCCGATCTCTTGGACTACAGGGGTCCAAGAGATTTGTGGTCATTCACCATTGGATATTAATCCAATGGTTCAAAAAAGTTTCTTAAAATGAGTACAAGAGTGAGTTTACCGTTGAATTTATATCCAACGGTGAGTGACCACAATTCTCTTAGACCCCTGTAATCCAAGAAATCAGAACTATATATATATAACATGCACGTGCTCACACCTTTATTTTAAATAATGAAAAGCGTGAGTAAACCTTCTTATTAGGCTATACATAATCAAGCTTAGTCTAGCTACTACATAATAATGCATGCAGAGAAAGAGAATGTTATATATATATATATATATATATATCTCACTCATCTTTCTTTATGTTTTGCTTACAATTAATTAATGTCGTCGGTCTCACTCACTCGTCTACTTAATATTAATTAGTGTCTACCTAAAGTTAATTGAAAAGGTTAGCATGCACTACTTCATTATTTTATTTTATTTTATTTGTTTGTTATAAGCCTCTATAGGAAATAGTAATACTCATCTTTCCTATCGCACTTTTAAAAACTCCACTCAGCTCAAGGACCTTAACTAAAGTAGTAGAGAGAATGAATTCTTGGCTTTGGTCTTTACCAAGGAATATGCAGACACACAAATTTAAGATAGTTAGCTTAGCATATATACAACGTTAGTAACTATCAACTGATGATGAATGTGTGTCTCGTGACGAAATATAAGATATCTCAAATATCTAATTAATGTGTCTTTGAGAGTCTGAAGCTATGCAAAGGTTCCGAAATCACAAAATTGCAATTACGTACGACCCTTTTATCTAGATACACAATTCTTAATTGATTATCTGTTTTGATTTGATAATATTTATGCGCATGAGTGACTGATGCCCAAAAAGGCAAAAGAAAGACAATTAAAGTTGAAGAAAGCTAGCAAGCACAGGAGTCAAGACATATCGTACACTTTCCTCCTCTCATAATTACAACTGTCACAAATTAATCCAAAAACTAGAATACAAAAACAAAACCCAATCCTCTAAACGAAACACTTGTGTGTGACAAGAATAATACTGTTTTACTATTTTTGATCATTCACGTTATGTCACGGCAGTGATAATTTCTTCATTTAACATAATGTAATTGGCTAAAAATAACAAAACAGTATTATCCCAATATCATATAAGTTTTTCTGCCTCTAACCCGTGGACGAGGGGCAATGCCAATGGGGCCTCACCCTCACTCAATTATTCCAATGCTAGCTAGCTAGCCAGGCCTTGACCTTTTTGCTGCCCTCCTCCATCTCAATTCTCTAGTGCTATATATGTATAATATATTATATGCATATCCCAAAACGCAAACCGCCTCATAGATACAACCTATATTCCCACCTCCCAATTACTGTTTCAAACCCAAAGCAAGCAAGGTATAGCCAGCTTAATTAATTTACATTGTCAATTTGAAGCTAGCTGGCTAACAGAAACCATGGTAGCCGTACGTGTGAAGCAAGCAGTAGCGGTGCTAGTTAAAATGGCTGCAGTGCTGCTCTTCTTCTTCCTAATTAGCGGCTGCGCCACCACCACCGCCACCGCTACCTCCACCATCCGCAGTACTATTACTTACCCGGAGTTTCAGGAGTTGAACGTAAAAGAAACCATCGCGGGGACCAAAATGAATATCGGGCCACCTACGGCAGCTGCACGCAACGTCACAAGCAGCAGCAGCAGCAGCCCCACCACCACTGCCAGTACAAGCGATAGTGGGGGAGGAGGAGGAGGAAAATGGAAGGTGAAGGTGGTTCACAGAGACACGATATCATTACAATCTCACCGGAACGGCGGCGGCCATACCCATGCCCACCTTTTCCATGCACGCATGAAAAGGGATGCAAAGAGGGTTGCTAGCCTTGTGCGGCGCCTAAGTCATCGTATAAGCAGCAGCAGCAACAGCAGCACCATTGATGAGGAGGAGGAGAAGGAGGAGGAGAAGGGTTTCGGGTCGGAAGTGGTGTCGGGTATGGAGCAAGGGAGTGGAGAATACTTCGTTCGGATCGGAGTGGGGAGCCCTCCAAGAAGCCAATACATAGTGATTGACTCCGGAAGTGATATCGTTTGGGTCCAGTGTCAACCTTGTAGCCAGTGTTACCACCAGTCCGACCCGATCTTTGACCCAGCCCATTCTGCTTCTTATATGGGAGTCTCCTGCAGCTCCTCAGTCTGCGGCCACCTCCAGAACCCTGGCTGCCATGCGGGTCGATGCCGCTACGAGGCCTCCTACGGGGACGGGTCCTATACGGAGGGCACGCTTGCCCTCGAGACTCTTACGTTGGGGAGCACCCTCATCCAGAACGTGGCCATCGGCTGCGGCCATATGAATCGGGGCATGTTTGTGGGAGCCGCTGGTCTTTTGGGGCTTGGGGGTGGGCCCATGTCTTTTGTGGGTCAGCTCGCCGGCCAGACCGGCGGTGCTTTTACTTACTGCTTAGTCAGCCGGGCCCGCCGCAGTGGTACTGCTAGTGACACTGACGACGCAGCAGCAGCAAGCGAATTGGGAGGCGGAGGAGGAGGGTCTATTGAGTTCGGGCGGGAGGCGATGCCCGTGGGTGCTGCGTGGGTCCCTCTGATCCGGAACCCGCGGGCCCCGAGTTTTTATTTTGTGGGCCTTGCGGGTCTTGGGGTTGGAGGGATGCGGGTACCCATATCGGAAGACATATTCGGGCAAAGCGAAGGAGGGGTTGTGATGGACACGGGCACCGCCGTCACAAGGTTCCCGACGGTTGCTTATGAGGCGTTCCGGGACACCTTTGTTCAGCAGACCGCCAACCTCCCTCGCCTCTCCTCGGGAGTCTCCATCTTTGACACTTGCTACGACCTCAACGGTTTCGTGTCGGTTCGGGTGCCAACCGTTTCGTTTTATTTCTCGGGTGCGGGTGGACCCATCCTCACCCTTCCGGCCAGCAATTTTCTGATTCCGGTGGATGACAAGGGCAGTTTTTGCTTTGCATTTGCTCCTTCCCCATCCGGGCTTTCCATAATAGGCAACATTCAGCAAGAGGGCATCCAGATTTCATTCGATGGAGCCAATGGTTTTGTGGGATTCGGACCCAATGTCTGCTAATTACCATATAATATTACATTACGGTACCTAGCTATTAATACATATATGGTAATTAATATTTCCAGTTGAGTAGATTATATTATAGATTATAGATAGCAATTATCTTTTATTTAGTTAAACCTTGATGAAGAACTTACTAGAATATATCATGGAGGGGTGGCTTTTGTCCGTGTGTGAATGTGAATGTATGACAAATGTAATAGTCATATTCTTATGGACCAGGACCACATTTCTAAAAATAAACAAGTATTGCTTTTCACCTTTTCAAATTTTAACCTTTCACTTGAAGAGAAAACTGAAAAGGGCGGAAAATTAGGGGGGGGGGTAGTTATGAATTATTAAATGAATATGAAGACAGTCCTCAAAAGAATCACAAAGGTCATTCACTACTACACTAAGTCTACCAGACAACACTTGGGGTTGCCTTTCTTTCGTGTGTGTTTTGTGTGAACTACTAAAAGGAATGAGGATCCAAGAGAGCCCTTACTCAACGAGAAACAATTGTGTGAAACGGGTTGTTTTGCTAAACTCGATCTGTAATGACATGTCATGCGTGATAACTTATCTCCTTTACGGTATGTGATTAGTAGGCTTCTGGCATGTTGCTGACTGTTTGTAGTGTTGGAGTCGTGATCATGAGCTGAGGGAGCCACCACCGTTTCGGACATGTGACACCAACAATCAATCACCACCTTTGGCCTTTGGCTTTGGTGCGTGTGAGCCAAGTTGGGGTGCATTCAAGCAATGACTTTTACAAAGGCATTCATTCATTCATTGATTCACTCACTTTTTTCCTCTTTTTGCAACATTCATTATAAGTGAAGTGACTATATTATTTTACTTTTCAGATTAGGGCCAGGCCGGGCCAGGGATATCATATTAGGAACCAAAAATGAAGTTACTTTGTAATAATAATACCATAAAAAGTAAGTTGATCTTGATTTGATACTCCTAGCACTAGTACTAAACACATACCATTTCATTTTGATTTTAACGACTTAATTAATCAGGTTTATCAAGTATCATCAATGCAATATCAATACAGAAGAATGAATGAATGAATACAGGACATGCCTGTGAGACCACTTTCCCCACATTACTTATAGGCCCACCACCACTAAAGTCAGAATTTGTTGGTGAAATGTGGGAAAAAGTAAGGGAATCAAAATAAAAGTAATAATATGATTTGACTGACTGACTGGATTTTGTCCATGATCTGCTGCTTTCCTCAATCCTTCGGCTTTGGGTTGGGATATACTTGAATTTTTTCTTTCGGAATTAGCACAACCCAGTTTCCTTTCCACGGCACCCCACCCATGCACCCATGCAAGCATGTCATGTCAGTCTCCCTTTTTATTCACACAAATCTAATCCTTCAGCTTATATTCAATGCCTAAAAACAAACCAAATATGAAAAAAAATTACTTACTGTTATTGCTTAACTAGTGGTGTAGTATTTATTTCCAGTGGGAAACCAAACCACTAATAGCTACTGTCATCTCTTTCTTCGCCACTTTCCACTTTCCTCCACTCCACCCCGCATTGCATTGCGTCTCATTTCCTAAAACTCAACTAGACAAATCGAAAACGTCCCATCCCATTGCAAGTAACAACCAATGATGATGAGGAGGTCCTCTTCCTCTCCTGTTGTTCACAACATTTGATCTTCTCTCTTGTGAACAGGCAGCAAGCATTAATATCACATAAGCAACATTTTATATTCATTATTATATGAACAAATCTAAATCAAAGCAAGGTATACTACAGTCTTTTGTACAATAAAATAGATTAGAATATTTACAGCCACCCTACGGGTGCTGCTACTCAGCACTTGAGGGGAACAAAAAATGCCTTCTTTGGCCTGGGAAGTCAAAAAACGGACGCAGGTTAGGATGCACATCTGTCTACACCCATGACAGAGCCTACATCAACCGGCTCTGCTACCACATATTTCATGTATCCTTCATTAATCAGGATTCCGATTCATAATTCTCTATAATTGTTTCTAGACAACCCTTGATACAGCAAAAATACTTGAGCCTGAGCCTTCCTTGTGTTCTAAACCATAAATAGGTATCTGAGATCCTCAACGGTCAGACGTGCGGCAGAGCCCCCACTATGATCTTCGCCAAAAGCAGACGCAACCATTTTCCTCTTCTCTTCCTGCAGAACAGCGAGTAAAACAAAAATTATTAGAACTATGGGCTGACATATCTGCCTACAGTATTTCATCTGTGAGCCTAAAAGATACGTAAACATAACAGAAAAATAGTTTCCTTTTCTCTTTAATCTTTCTGGCTGCTATCTAAAATCATAAAACTTCAAAAGCCTGACTCTTAGCATAACGAATAGAGTAATGCTATCAATCAAGGCCAGACATACAGGACATGAATTTGATTTAGAGTTTGACAACACAGTAGCTTTTTTTTTTGGGTCCAAGACAACACAGTAGCTTAGACCATCTAACAAGAGATCTTACCTATTACTCTCTCCCTCCCCCTCTCTTACACACACACACACACGCGCGTATACATATGTATTCTCTTCTCATACTGATTTGGACCATTGATCAAATTGATTTTCACATTACAGGAATTGATAACAAAGGCTTGTGAAGGTTTCAGAAGACTTGCAAAGAGGTGAGAGAGAACGAAACACATGGAGAGCAACCAAAAGTAATTATGTTAAGTCCAGGAATTTATTTTTAATAATAGTAAAATGTTCTTGCACCAGATACGGTTTTAAGGAACCCATCCTATAGAAATCAGAATTAGAGGGGAAAAAAAATGCAGCAGCAGTACAAATCCAATATGCAATAGCAAGTAAAATATCATACCTGTAGAGCTAATATCCTGTCCTCCACTGTATCCTTAATAGTGAGACGTGTTACAGTAACAGGTCGAGTCTGTCCAATTCTATGTGCCCGATCAATAGCTTGATCTTCAGTAGTTGGATTCCACCACAGGTCCAAAAGGATAACATGGCATGCAGCAACCATGTTCAGACCAAGGTTTCCTGCCTTTAGGGACATAAGCATAACAGTGATCTGCAATATATTTCAACCATCAAGATGTTAAAATTAATAACCAGATTGAGGCGGTAAACGGGTTAGTCATGCAGTGTTGACAATTCTTCATATAAAAGTACAACACTAAAGCACGTATAGTTCAGTGCTATTTCAACATCTCACATCCACAGATACGCATTCTAACCAAAATATCCGTATGAGGTTCAGGTTTTCCCACCTTGCCCTTTTTTTGTCAAACCCAACTTGCACATTTAAAAGAAAGAAAACATGATGAACACAGAAGCAGTTATGGATTATTTTGAGCAATTTATCAAGGTAAGGACCAAAACCTCCGGATCAGTGTTGAAATCTTTGACACCCCTGTCTCTTGATGCCAGACTCATTGTACCATCAAGCCTTCTGTACTGTATACAATATTGGTTCAGTGATGTTTCAACTAAATCCAACATGCTAGTCCATTGGGAGAAAATAATTGCTTTTATTGGTCCATCATTTGGGGAGTTTGAAACTACTGTTGTGTGCTTTACAACATCAACACCTGAATAGCTACTATCTGTGATTTCGGTTCCAAAATAAGGGTCTCCATTGCGTCCAGTAGAGTTGTACGGTTCCGAATTTGAGTCGTTTAATTGGCAATGCGACTGCAAAATCTTAATAACAGCTCTAATTTTAGATGAACTATACTCATTCTGTACCACAATTGATTTCTCATCCGACTGAGAATTCATTGAACTACCATCAAGATCATTAGATAGGCAACTTATGAGAGTGGATTTGGAGAAGACGTTATCAGGACCAACTTGTTCTTTACATTCAATAGCAGGGCACATATTGTCATCACCCGTCAAATATTCTGATACACACTGATAGCAGAAAACATGGCCACACATAGTAACAACAGGGTCTTCAGGTGGATCCTGCGAAAAGCATTAAATACAAGAAGAATTAAATAGGCACACAATGTTTGCACAATATTCTTTTAATATTCTGACACTCAATTTTCAAAGAAAATCATCAGTGCAATCCCCAAAAATTAGTTGAACATGTTTTTTTTTTTCTTTTCAAAGTTACAAAAACACAATGGAAGAACGTTGGTTTCAAATATAAAGCATCTTGATGCAGAGTAATATTTATTGATATAAGTATTCATTACATCCATGTTTCTATATATAAAGGGAAAAGCACCTTTTGGTGAAACTCTCAAAAACCCATAAAATGCCCTTTGTTAAACGGAATATTAGACAAGAGAAATTTAGTTCTAAAAGGTAAAATAGTAAAAAAGCAAAACTAAGAACTGTCCTAGGCAATTTCTTAAAATTTAGAATTAAAAAATAAAAATAAAAACTAGAAAGAAGACTACGTTCTAACAACTAACAAGCTTGCAAGATGGTTGTTGTATACATTAACTGATTCTTGGGCAAATGGGTATTATCTACGAACAAAAATCTGACCCCAAAAAAAAAAAGCACGAACAAAAAAATATCAGTTAAATAAGCTAAGTGTTCTATCTTCGTAAAGCCAGGATAGGGAGAGAGAAAAAGGATCAACATCAAGAGCAAAAAAGCATCATATTTTGGTCTCAGGTTGGTATATTACTTTGCATCATTTTTCCCCAACCTTTTGATCAAAAATTGCATAAAATGTAAGAGGAAGTGTGAAGTTGCAGGTAGGTGATTCCAGGTGTAAAAGATCCATACCATCAATGTGAGATGTGACGTTGGAAGGGTAAACATTTTCCTATTGTCCCCTAATGCATCAGATTTTAGTTCTGTTATTTTGTCATTTGGCATGAAGATATGGTTGTCATGATTAAGAATGACACCATTCCATATGCTTACCAAATAGTTATCGCACAACCAACAAAATGTTAATTAGTGAAAGGAAAAGTTTAAGTCTATCAACCCATCAAACGTAATTTTAGTTTAATATTTGCTACTTATTTTTAATTTAATTTAATTTATATTTCTGTATAAGTAATATGCAATAGAAAAAGTCAATTGGCACACATGTTAGTGAGTGTCAAGAGACTAGTAATTTATAAGGGGAAAAAATAGAAAAGGAGAAAATAACTTTCTTTAAGTCCCATGCAACTCACATTACACTTCCTATAACCCAACATTTGCATCTCAATAGCATATATATTCACGTATGAAAAATAACACCGGAAAATAACAAAAGTAAGAAAACAAATCGCGTTGATTCAATTTCAAACTAACCTGAAACGCTGAGACCATTTTCACATAGGAATAACAAGCAAGCACTGTGTATCTCCTATAATTGGCTGATCCCCTAATTAAAGTATATAATACTAATACTATATCCTAGCAGAAGAAAGATGTGGAGTCATCACAAAAAATAACAGGCAGTCATCACAGCCTCCCTGCTGTGCACGATGTAGCTGATCAAATCCGAAAACAGATGTTTTGTAGTTTTCTTTAACATAATTTATGTATATAGATTTACAGGCTTTTATAAGCTACAAATGAAAAATGAGGGGGTAGGTTTAAAGAAAGCTCACATTGCATACACGACAAAGGGCCAAGGAAGTTTCCAGGAGATGCAGTAGATCCAAAAGCATATCCCTAGGAAGTTGCCTTGCCATTTTCACAGAATCTTTCCCAACACAGTCAGAGTCATATCCTTTAACAAGCAGTGGGTGGTCACAAGCCTGCCGGAGGCGCAAAAGCATCAAAAGGATATTTGCATAGTTTTGATTAACTGTCCCAGCAGCAGCATATGCCTGCAAGATACAATAGAAATCAGCATACTAGAGTGTATAAACCCGGATTGATCTTCATGAGATCACAACAAGAATCTTCCTCAAAACTGCAGGTTGGTTATATTTATACCATGGAGTTCCTACCCGTACCATTTTACAATAAATATAATTTTCCTCAAAAAGTCAACAAAGTAGTATTGGGCCCATTAGAAACATCACACATCTATTTTTCCTTTAATAAATCTATTAGCAGCATTTTCCAATTACAACTAAAAACTCTCAAAAGAAAAGTAAGATGAATACCTCTTAAAAAATAAAGAAGATGAATACAGTACAAAACAGTCAGACAGCACTGCCTCAAGTAGAATAAATAAAACAAAACTGAATGCACCTTGAATTTAGTGCGTGAATCAGCTTCTAGCTTGGTATAGAAGGCACGCTCCTCAGATGAGAACTCCACTTTACTCAAATGTATTGTTTTTGGCGGTAATTCAATTATAGGTTGCCCATCGATCAATGTTCCTATGTAGAATAACTAAGTATGATAAGCACCAAATAGTAATTCGAAGTCCAAAATTTCAAACTAGACAAGCACACCCACATTAGTTCGCAGTATTGGAAGAACAACATAGCAGACATTTTATTAATAGATCAACATATGTAGTCACAAAAAACTATCAATAACATATTTGTACAAAACAAACCAATATCTAAAGAACTAGAATAAATTTATTAGATGAAAAACTACACCATAAAATCAACTACTCACTATCAAGAAAATCAAATAACCAGAACAAAATTTTCACCTTTTGTTCGACGCAACATTATAGCCCTCAGAACTGCTTGGAGCTTCTTGTAACCGTGGATTGAATTTCTTGATATTGGAACCTTAATGGTACTGTAAAATGACTTATATACAGCATAGGGATCATATTTCAGAAATCTGAAGTAGCTGTATAAATCATCAATTGCATTTTGTATAGGTGTACCGGACAAACACCACCTTCTTTTGGCTCGAAGGCTACAGCAGGCTCTAGCCACTTGGGTTCTGTGATTCTTAATTGTCTGAGCTTCATCCAGTATCACCCTAAACCAACCCACTCTTGCAAGGGGACCAGAACTGCAATCAAAAGAGGAACTATCAATTCCTTTTCTGCCCTTCTTTCCCTTCTTACTAACAACAGGAGCCTTTTTTCTCTTCTTATTAATTGAAAATTCAGAAGATATTCCATATTTTTCCCCATTTTTCTCATCAGATTCATCATCATCAACTAAAGGTTGTTTCGGGACTTCATTGGTTACAATAGAATATGTCGTGAGAACCACATCATAGCCAGCCAGTTCTTCAGGATTCTTTGTCCTGCTACCTCCATGATAAATAAGGACACGCAGCTTTGCTTCCTCTGCGACCTTATCATCCAGCTCCCTAGCCCACTGTCGAAGAACACTTGCTGGACACACAACCAATGTACCCGCTGCTGGCCTCTGCTTTTTGAATGACCGTGCAGATGTACTAACTTCTGGAGTTGATCGAATATCATCAGATTCCTCAGTCTTGTTGACTTTATCTAAACCACCACTGCCGTTGTCCTCATCATCATCCAAATTTAAAGCTTCAGTTTTATGATTGCCTAAATCTTTAGATTTTGATTGTGAATCCAAAAACCTCTGCATTTGTATAAGGGCAATCATTGAGATAGTCTTACCAAGGCCCTGTAAGATAAAAGCGTTATGAATCCATGTAAAGCATACATATAAAATCGTTAGCCAAGTAACTAAAAATAAGCTAGAGCTACAGGTCAGAAGACTATTATTGAATTACCTGATCATCTGCTAAGATTCCACCTAGACAATGCAGACTTCTAGTTTCCTTCTGAAGCATCCATGCCAAAGCAATTTTCTGTGACGTAAATTTATTTGAGTTAAAAAACACATATTCATCAAAATGATAGAACGAATTAAAATAGATAGAGAGAAACACCTGATGTCGTAGAAGAGGGACCGACAAAAGACCATCAGGCAAAGTAGCTTCAACTTTTGGTTGATTGAGATCCTGCAAGAACCAAACTTCCTTACCACTTCAAAGAGGATTCATTGTGTCAAACTAGGATAAAAATATCTAGAACTAATCTTATTCCACGGATTATATTTAAGATATCACGAAAGCACACAAGTAACTATTGTGAACACTGCTATGTTCAGCCATTTCACAAAAGCTTGTTTGTCATAAGTTTACTATTTGCTTAACAAGTTCATTCTTCAGAGTCACAATTTAGTAGTAGCAGAAGGATTTCACCAAATTCTAAGGAGGTGGCATAGCAGTAAAAAGAAATGGGTAAAACGGGATTAGGAATAGACTGAGAAGTAACCAGATCTTCAAAACTCACTCTATGTAGGTTCACTTCAAACTGGCTTAGAAAACAAAAGAAGAAAGAAGGAAAGATGGAACATGAGAAAGGACCAAATTTATGTTCCCTTCCAAACTGGTTTTGACCCCAAAATTCGTACAATGAAAATGAATTTTTAATTACCATAAGATTACCAAACAGCATTCATTTTTTAAAACATGCGATACCACACATGGCTGGCCCCGTTCTTGGGTTTCCATACATACAAGGCTCTTCTATACCTAACCATTTTTATTTTAATATATCTCACAAAAGAATCAAGAACAAAACATATATCATACCAAAAATTACAAAAATAAGCCAAGTATGCAATGGACTCATATAAAACAAGAAAAGATCCAGATCCTATTTACACTGTGCAGGTATTTGAAACAATGTTATGCCTGTAGAAATACCTCTAGTGCTGCTTGATATATCAGTCTCTCATCACTATCAGTGACCCTTTCTTCACCTATGCCAGGATGGTATGCGGGGTCACTTGAACTAGCAAACTGTGAAGTAGAAAATGACTTTCCATGCATGAAAGTGGGAGGCAGGACCCTACTCCCACTGCTCTCAGGCCTAACAAATTCATTGGCATTGCCCCTGGTAGAATGGTCTCTCATAAATCCCTTGCCATTGGTTCCATAAGTATCACCAAACTGACTGTGGGCCATGTTATCTCTTGCATTCTGCAGAGATGGGGGAAGGGTCCTCTTCAAATCCCGTTGGGATGAGATTTTCTCATAGTCCTTAACAGAAATATTAGCGATTCGTGAATCCTGAGGCTGTTCCAAATTTCCAAAATGTGCTCGAGCAGCCTGTCGACTTGAGGTTCTTATGTCATCGCTTGAACTGGGATGAAACTTCTGTTTCACCTGTGCATGGTGATTAAAATTAGGAGAGCTTCCATTAGAAGCATATGCTCTTCTAGGAGAAGGCACCTTTCTAGACTGCCCAGCATAATCTGAAAATTTCATTAATTCTCATGTAATTAATAATACATAAACTTAACTTTAAACATGGGCAGGGCAGGCTCTTAAAATACAAAACCCAGTCTAACCTTTACTCGGATTTGAGCCAGTTCCAGATGCCCAAGGTGGAAGAATTCTACTGTTGACAGATTCCCTTTCTTCCCTCTCTGTTTCACTATCAGATGAACTAATATCTATAAACTCCCTTTGAGCCATGAAGGTTGAAAGTTCAGTTTCCCTTTCTTCAACCAATTTAGAAAGAGAGTTCCTTGAAGGTAAGCCAATCTAAAATCACAAAGTATTGCTGAAATCTCATGGTGCAGCAACATAACCAGAGGAGCAACATATTTATTCAAATGACTCACCACATCCGCGCAATTCTTTGAGATTAAACTGCCAACCAATGCACTTAAAAAGGAGCAATATCTCCAAGTTGAATAAAAAAAATCCTGAAGATAATCCGCATGACCAAACATCTAAGCAGCTGCATCCCCTCTTCCTTCAAAATCAGAAGATTAATAAGTTGAGCAGATTAAGCCGCAGTAAAAAACTTGATTTTGGAAACCTCTTGCATGGGAATTAAATATTTTGAAGTTCATAGAAACAGATGCAAAAAGGAAGGTGGATTAGTTTATCTGGAATCTTAAAAATACACCAGAGATTATATATATATATATAAAGTGAGCTTCTATTAAGGGATCCCTCAAATAAGCTTATTTGAGGGACACCCTTGTAGGGCTCACTCCGCATTGTATTTCACTAATCCAAACCATCTATTTTTTAGATAATCATTCAAAGATCATCTCTACAAAAAATCAATTGAATCCGATATCATTTGACCACTCAATTGAGTTATTGAAATTTTAGTACTTTCTAGAAGCACCGTGTTCGTTGATTTTGTAGGACACAATTGGATGTCTAAACAGTTTCCGATTTGTCTAATTTTTTGCAAGGATGATCTATGAATGAAGACCTAAAAAATAGATGGTTTGGATTGTTGAAAAAAAATTCGTAGGATACCCTAAACGGTGTCCCTCAAATAAAATTATTTGAGGGATCCCTCAATAGGATACCCTAAAGGGTGTCCCCAAAATATATGTATGAATGTATGTACGTATAACCACTACATATCAACAATGTATTTTACAAAGATAAGAACTAGAATACAACATTACATGGCTGTGCATGAAATTCAGGCAATCATTTGGACTACAAGTCAGTAGGATAAGGTCATAAATGTTATTGGCTGCACTGATAAGACTACAGCATAGGTCAGCACTAATTTAAGTTACACATGACATTTAAAAAACAAAAAGGAAATAAGTGCCATTTAACATGAATTTCAAAAGAAATGAAATCGAGTTCTGGATAGACTATAATATAAGCAGGTTGATTCTAATTATAAATGAAACTAGGTTGATTCTGATTAAATAAATAAAAAAGAAGTAGATTTCGACAAAGAGAATGCAAGCGGATGAACCCTCGGGTCCAGAGGTAAGTAGCATTACATAGGACCACACTCTTTTGCTGTTAACAGGATAAGAGTGATACAGAAGCAGGACGAAGGAAGGCTCTCCTACGACACAAGTATACCAAAATCATGTGCTAATAGAAAAAGCGAGATCCTTGAGGAAGTTGCATTATCAGTTGCTCATTAGTCACTACTTGACTTTATATCTAGATATCTATATGTGGTAAGAACTAGGCATATATCCACTAGAGTAATTCAATTGATTGACTAAGATAATATAGACAAACTTAATGTTTTTGCATTATCTCTGTAGTTTCCTAGCAGGAACTCAAAAAGTGTTGTAGACTGCTAACTAGTGAACCCTGATGTTAGTAAAACCAAAAGGCTAAAACTTTGAATAGGGAGAGAGATACCTAATTAAAAACCCTACAAACCTTTCAAGAATTCAACGATTTCCGTAGGGATAACAAGTGCCCAACAATATTTATGTTAAACCCATTAAGAAAAAAGATAAATTGAAAAAACAAAGCACGCAGTGGGTAAAAAAGAAGATGATAAGCGAAGCCATCTTGGTTCTTAGTTCATGAAACTGAACCCAAAGTTCAAAACTTTACCCGGTCAAATACAGAGGAAATAGGAATGAGGAAGGGAAACCATACCTGTAAAGTTGTAATGGCTGATTCTCATTGCAGTGCTCCCCACTGTTTATAGGGTTTACAGTGGAGAAGATGGACGGAGACAGAGAGCCAACGGTAGCGTTTAGAACAATGGAAGGCTGTTTTTTTTTTTTTTTTTTTTGGGTGAACTGGGATGGAAAGAGATCTTGTATTACGAACGAGAGTATCACCCAAAAAAAAAAAATTTAAAAATTAAAAATAGTGCCCAAGTTAATAAATACGGAAGGAAAAAAAAAAAGTCTTCAACGTGCTTCTTTGGTTCTGGTGTTGACAAACTTTGATCAGGAGGACCTTCAACATATTTAACTAGTGACTTTACTGCGAAAAAAGTTAATAAATAATTTGTTTTGTATTCGCATAATCCTTTTTTTTCACGCCTTATTTAATTCAATTTATATATATATAAAAAAACATCATAAATCCAGATCCGAACCATTGTTCGTTTGTTACAGTAGAAAAAGTAGATGGGCTGAGTCTAGAAGAAGCCCACTATCTGAGAGATGATGGGCTGAGTTGTGAGTTTGTGTCGTGTGTGAGTTCAGTTCAGTTCAGTTCCAACGACATTGGATTGTTACTTTACTTTTGCCCTTTCTTTCTTTCCGTTGTCTACTTTCGAAGAAGAAAAACCGACCGGTTCCTATCCATGATGCCATGCCATGCAAGCGTGGGTTGATGGGGCCGGGTATGAAATGAAAGAATGATGAACATCATAAAGCCCAGCCCAACCCAACCTAATGCATGAATGTCAGCATCAAGCAGCATTTAATATGTGCGAGAAAAGAACTCTAAGAATAGGCCCAACCCAACTATCTCATCAAAACCAGAGAGAGACAAGTCGTTAAATCTACACCGTCAGTCAATACACACTAATAGCAATTGGGGAAACGGACGGTAGAGACATACACAAGTCATCGATCCGCGCCAACTGAAGATGGCGGGGTTCTAATAATTGTTTTGGCGGCAACCAATTTTCCCTCTTCGGTTTTCATCGAATTTCAAACTGAAACAAATCAAAATATATATTTGCTTTGGGTTCACTTCACACTTTGATATTCAGGCAGCGTTCATACTTTCGTAGAAGAAGAAGAAGAAGAAGAAGAAGTAATGGGAGGTGGGTCAATGAAATCGAACCCAACCAAGGCGAGGAAGAGGGTGGAGGCCACTGAGGAGTCAAGTGTACCTTCTCTTGTTCGTGGCAAGGACGGCAGTGCCTTTGCCCGATGGTACCCATTCCCATCTCTCCTCTCCGCTTATCTTTCTTTTCCTTTCAAATTTCCCATTTCTATTTTTCTTCTTTATTTTCCATGTGTGATTACTTCTATTGCATTTATGACTTCCCTGGTTTTTTTCTTGGCTGTGAAGGAATTTATACTTTTTAGGGCAGATTGATTAGTCAACATATTTACTAGATTGTGGGTTATTTTGCAGCGAGGAATGCAACAAGAATGTCCCAGTGGCACTCATCAGCATGCACAGCTGTAGCCTTGATGCCAAAATCAAGTTGCATCTGAGTGGGTTTTGCTTTTTATCTTGTTTATTTATTTATTTTTGGGGGAGAATATTATATCATTTGGTTGATTTGGTTTGCTTTACTTGTGTATGTTCGTTCAGGCTCTCAAGTTGTGGAAAGGCCGCCTGAAGCGAATAAGAAGTCTCCCACAGAGAGGTATGCCCAAATTGCTCCGGCTCTTTCTCTTCCTTTGCGTTGCTCTTGCTCTTGCACTTGTGTGATTTACTTATCTCTTGATTTGGTTAAATTGTAATTTTTGTAGGAAGAGGTCCACTACATCAGAACCCACGTCAAAGAGAGCTAAGAAGGACAAAGATCCAAATGCACCCAAGCGCCCTCTCACTGCCTTCTTCCTCTTCATGTAAATCTCATCTCACCCTCTGTTTCTCTGTGTGTGTGTGTGTGTGTGTGTGTGTGTGTGTGTGTGTGTGTGCATGCAATAATGCAATTACCAATATAATACAATGTGCAGCACTGTCAGTTTGTATGATGGTTGCATGTGTGACGTTGCTTGGTGTTAATTGGGGAAGGATTTTGTATACTGCAGGGACGATTTCAGGAAATCCTTTAAGGAAGCTAATCCTGATTCAAAGCTTGTTAAGACGGTATGTTGTTTTCAATCTTATGTAACTCCATTCATGTATGGTATGCTATGTTTTGATGATTTTGGGCATTAGCGCTTTAACTTAAAAAACGGATTTCAGGTTGCAAAGGAGGGTGGCGAGAAGTGGAAGTCTATGACTGACGAGGTTTTGTTTTTTGTTTTTTTTTTTTTTTTGTATTCGTTTTGTCTTTTTAAGGTTTTGTTTCGTTGCTTGTCGACAGCAAATGGTGAATTGACTATAATTTCTTGTGTCGGATGTCAAATGTGTTTAGGAGAAGAAGCCTTATGTGGATAAGGCAGCTGAGCTTAAAGCAGAGTATAAAAAGGCATTGGAGATGGAGACTGATGATGCTGATGCCGATGCAGATGCAGATGCAGATGCAGAAGTTGGGGATGTAAAGACTCACTTTTGCTCATTCTTCAATTTTGAGTGTTATGATAATTGTAGCTCAGCTCTTGGGTTAAATTTTGATATATTTTCTTTTTGTTTCGTTGGTTATTCAGGATGAAATTGAAGGAGGTTCAGAGAAAGAAGCTTCAGAGAAGGAAGTTTAATGAATGTGTCCTCCATTTCGGGAAATGGTGTCTAATACATGTTTCTGGATTCTTGTAAATTCTCAGTCTGGTTTTGTTCGAATAGATATAATGGCAGTTTTGGTAGTTCTGTGTTGAAATAGGAAATGTTTAGTGCCTTGCTTACTCACTGTCTTGTGGGATTGGAACTTGGAATGATGATGAACAGTTGCATTTCGTAGCATTTTAAGTTACAAAGTGCATTTTTGTAGCATTTGAAGCAAATGATTTCTTCTATATGCTGTGTGTGGATGTTAAGCTTAAGTAAAACACCTTACGGATATGGAAACAAGGTTTCTTAAATTAAAAATGAATAGGATAATCATGTAAAAAGAAACAGATAATAAGTGACTATCTCTTGGCTTGGCTTGGCTCTTGCAAGTTGCAAGTTACAATTGCAGTAGACATCCTATTTCCTATATTAATTTATGATCATGTCTCAATGAAACTGGTGATATGGTATGGGCTGCTCCTGCTCCTGCTCCTGCACCCGAGTCAGCTTCTTACTGGCTCTGCCTGCAAGGTGGCATAGGCTTGCCACAAAGGCACAAATTGTGCAGATATGCAGCTGCAGGAAAAATGTTAAATGGTCTCCCTTGTGGGATCTCCCCACACAACCTGTTTGCCCTGAAGCTTGCGTGCTTGAGACGTTCAATCCCCAGTAGGCTGTTTGGAATCTTTCCAGTGAGCCCATTGATGGACACGTCAAGCCATTGAAGCTTCATCAGCAACCCCAAACTTGTGGGGATGGTGCCTGTTATCTGGTTTCTTGATATATCAAACCTCTCCAGTTGAGCCAGGTTTGAAACTGAGTTGGGGATGGGACCAGCGATCTTGTTGCTTCCTACGTCGAGCATTTTCAGCCTCAAGCCTTCCCTAAACTCTGGGATGCCACCAGAAATTTGGTTGTTGGATACATCTACAACCTCCAAAAATCTGCTTGCCCTGTCATTTAAGATTCCTGTCGACCCTGAGAGAGATCCGGTGAGCTGATTTGCGTGTACATCCAGGGATGAGAGGGTGTCGGGCAACTTGATTTCGGAAAGATCAGCCTTGAGTTGGTTGTTGGAGAGGTTGAGGTTCTGCAGGCTTGACATGTTGGCCAACAAGTTTGAAATTCCACCAGTAAAATGATTATGAGAGAGGTCAATGGAGTTGAAAGAATCAGGCTTTGCAAAGCTTGGGAGGGTTCCGCTTAACTGGCAGCCGGCAAGATGAACATCTCGAAGCTGTCTGCTCCTGATCCAATCTGGAACTTTCCCCAAACTGAGCTTGTTGTAAGACAAGTCTATTGACAAGAGAGAAGGAATGCCCGTGGCAAGGGTAGAGGGAAGAGGGTCTGAAAGCCCATTGGCAGATAAATTTAGGTACCAGAGGTTGTGCAACCTTGAAATGGAAATGGGAATGTGGCCGGTAAGGCGATTGGAGCTCAATGAAAGACTGGTAAGGGATTTGAGGCCCTCCACCTGGACTGGGATTATGCCGGTCAGCTGGTTTTGGTTCAGGGAGAGGTCCAAAAGCTTGGGCAAGCTGAAGAGGGAAATGGGCATCTGACCAGAAAACTGGTTATTGGAGAGGTCAATCAAAGTGAGGTTTGGTAAGTAGCGGCCACCAATGAAATCTGGAATGAGGCCGGACAACATATTGAAGCTGAGATCAAGATACTGCAAAGCATGAACATTTTGAAAAGTGGGAGGAATTGGACCGGTGAGGAAATTTCTTTTTAAATTGATTTGGACGAGATTGGTGAGATGGCCTAGGGTTGGGGGAATCTGACCCCTGAAACGGTTGCCGCTGAGGGAGAGGCTTTGGAGGGAGGACAACTGACCTAAACCTGGAGGAATGTTCCCTACGAGGGAATTGTCTTCAAGGGCCAATTGGGTGAGGTGGGCGAGATTAGAGAAGCTCTCTGGAATTGGACCCGTGATTTGCTTGAACCCACTGATTACCATTACCTCCAAGAAATTCAAATTGCCCAGAGAAGGGGAGAGAGTGCCCTTCATGTAAAGGCCAGAGTCTCTATCTGCAGCAGCATCACCAGTGGCCGTAGCTGGTCTCTGCAACTGCAACACAGTAACCCTCCCAGCTGGATTGCACTCAACACCTTCCCAACCTCCTCCACAGCAGTCTCTGCCTATCCATGAAGAAAGAATTCCTGTTGTGTCCTTGATGATTCTGCCTTTGAAGCTCACAAGGGAAGCTCTATCTGCTTCTGCGCAAACAGGGGATCCTCCTCCTTCTCCTCCTCCTCCTCCTCCTCCTCCTGTTTCTGTTTGAGCTTCAGACGAGGACACTAGCACTATTGACAACATACAATACAATATTAGTGATAATACTAGCATACTTTGGTTGGAGTTGGAAACCCTTCTCAGGACCACGACTGGCATTTTCATTTTCATCACTATGATGAACGATCTGATTATTTAGAAGAAAAAAAAAATAAAAAAAAAATAAGGAAATTTCTAGTGTATTGGGGATCTGATTGACAGGGGGGGTTTGAAATCTAGCTTGCTAGATGGTCCCCAAATTATAATTTAGAATGGAAAAGGTGGGAAAAGCTTGAAAGCAGCAGACACGGGCTTATTCTATTTCTCGAGGCCTTCCCGTAGACAGGAAGGTTTAATGATGAAAAAGATGGTGGAAATGGAAACAATATGAATATGGAAGTGTGTTTCAGAATACATAATAATGGTAATAATAAAAATGGATGGATTGGAATTTGGATATGTCTCAAGGGAACTATGTCCCTCTTTATTTATACTAGTAAGTACCAACCTAAAGAGCAAAATAGTTGTATGAGGGAAGGAAATAGAATGTTTCATGAAAGATGAGGGGGAAAATCAATTTAAAGACTTTCACATGTAAAATAAAATTGTGACCGTTTGATGATCACGAGGATCCTAGTTGCACTTTGAACGTTGGAGCGCACTAGATTCAAAATCTGCTGCTTAGTTTTTTTTGTTTTTTGAACTTTAAGAAATGAAATCAATCAACCCTTTATTTTGTAGCGCTCGTCGCCCTCCACAGGTTTCATGCTGCTGGTGCGTGCCAACAATCATTTCTTGCGCCAAAGAAGAAGGCTATAATTTCTGCTGGTTTGGCTTGGAGTTAAAGAGCGCCTGACTTCTGAGTTGTGAGGGAAATACTTTCATGTGACTTCGGGTTGGTTGGTTGCTTCAAATTTACTTCATATTGTATTGAGGGGCAAAAAAAAAAAGAGTTAATTTTAATTTAGTACCCTAAACTCTTACTTTTAAGGCACGTTTGCCCTTACACTCTCAATTTTAACGATTACATACCATAAGCTTTTTAATTTTGTGCAATCTGGTTCCGATGTTAACTTCATTGTCAAAATTTCTGTTAATTGCTTGTGTGACAAACATGCGTCCCATCTATTTACTTATTTCAATTCAGTTGAAGGGTATTTTGTTAAAAAAAGGGTTTGGTATTAATGTGTGCAATGTGTTCTTCATGGATGAGAAGACACCAATTATTCAAAAATACTCTTTAACTGACATCGAAATAAACAGATAGGTGAGACTCATGCCTGCCACACAATCAATTAACGGGAATTTTGATGTCCAAGTTAATGTCGGAACCAAATGGCAAAAAATTGAAAAGTTTTGGGTATGTAATTGTTAAAATTGAGAGTGCATAGACAAACGTGTCTTAAAGGTAAAAGTTCAGGGTACTAAATTGAAACTAACCCCAAAAAATGCCCCTTTTAAAAAAGGTATACATGAAAGTAATTTTCACCGTTTGTTAGCTGGACAATTTTCTCCTGAGCAAATCAATTGCAACATTTATAACGGTATAATCTGAGTTTTAATAGTTTGACAAAGACAAGTGATGATAAAAGAATGGTTAGATGGAGAGAAAAGGGAAGTGTGAAAATCACTTCCCTTGATCTACCTAAGATATGTTGCAACCACCTCCTCCTGGTCAGTACCACCATATCTATTTGCTCCCAAGAAGTTCCATTGATTGCTCATGATTATTGACTTTTCCTAATTTGGAAGATAGCTTTAGTGATTATAACCAGTAAAAGTGCTTTAATCTGTCTTAAATAGATTCTAACTAGCAAAAGTGATTTAATCTGTCTTAAATTGAATGCTAATGTTATCCCCACTATACATCTCTAATTTTAATTAATTAAGTTTATTCTGTTTTTATTTTTATTTTTATTTTTTTGCTGTGTCATGTTCTAAACTACTTTAATTAATCAGGAATAAGAGATTGAAATTCCGACACAAGAAAATAAACACACTGCTCTAATCAACTATTCTAATTCGCATAGGCTAGCCTATATACTACCCTAAACTATCCTAAACGCTTGTCCGCTATTCCAAATTTCCAAATGACATGCACATGCCTGCAGTGGAGAAGCTTTGACTTATTAAGGGGATGTTTGTCAAACTATCGTCCTTGAGTTTTGACTTATTTGGCCTTTTAACTTGTGTTTCTCTCCTAACTTTTCCCAAATAGAAATCAAATTTTATGTCTTCTCTACTGGAGGGCATGGCTGGAACGGGCAGGTGCAGTGATAGCTCTTCCATTGTCCTGTCCTACAGGAAGAAAATAAAATAAAATAAGCAATAACGCTAACAAACATTTATAGTTTGATGGTGATTGAAAATGAGGAATTCTAAAATAAAAGTTTCATATTTATTTCCAATCAATAAAGACGTGTTTCGGAGATTTTTGTTTTTTGTTTTTTGTTTTTTTTTTTTTGGAGAGAAAACGAAATTTGATTGAAGCATTATTACAAATCAAATTATATGTTTAAGTAATATCATGGACACCAAATTCATCCATGGACCAAATCTGTGTCTCAAATCAAATGATATGTTTTATTTGTCAAAGAACATAAATTCAATGATTTGGGTTTCCTCGTAAATGAGTGATCGAACCTGAATCAGATTAGGTTGCGTTGATTGCGCTTAAAGGGTAATTGGCCCCCAATGCATGTATACGGATCGACAATGTTGACTAGGATGTTGAATCTATGCGGAACTGGAAAACTAGATTTCGGAGTCTTTTTAAGTTGAAGATGATATTTTAGGCAGACATAGTACCTAATCTTGTAAACCTAAAAAACCTAGAGGGTCCTACCACATGATTCTTGTTTCATGTTCAAAGTTTATATGGTTCAACATGACATGTTAAAAAAGAAAACTTTATTAGCGGGGCCTCTTAGCTGAAATGATTAAGAGTAATTACCCTTACACTTGAGGTATTGTGTTTGAATTCCCCCTCCTCCATTTATCGCTTGGCTGGCCATATATGTACATGGTAATTTTCTCTTGCGAGGTTAAATTATGTTGCAAACACTGATGCTTATGTATTGGCAAGAGAAAGAAAAACATCACTCTTTTGTTGCTTGATGAACAACACAAAAACATCACTCTTTCCTTCATATATATGACACTAAACATTATTTGTAAACATCCACATATGTCCTGTCCTGGAAAACATTCATTCCTACACCCACACATACACAACTGATATACAGCATACCTGGAGCTGGAGCTGGTGGAGGTGCATGCCCTTTGTTGATTCAAGGTACCGTACAAGGACTGATTCATGACTCATGAGAGCTTTTATTTATTTGTTTATTTATATATGAAGATGACGGACGGATGGGTGGATGTGTGTAAAGAGTGGAGTGAGTGTCTACTTGACAAGGCCCAAGTTGAGGATGCCCCAGGAAGTTTGTGGCCATGATCTGTCTCTTGCCTTCATGAGCAGCACTCTTGCCCAAGCAATCCATCCTTCCCAAGACATCCTCTTGTCCCAAGCACTCCCCCATTCCAACATCAGAGTCAGCCCTCTCTCTGCCTCTCTCTCTGCCTCCTCAAACTTTGCTTTTGTCAAATAAACCTGAGCCAACACCACATGTGGCTCCCCAATAAAAGGGTTTCTCTCAACACACGACCTCAACAGAACCACCGTCGCTTCCTCATCATCAGCTCCTCTACCATCATCAACAATCTCTCTCTTAGACGACGACGACGACGACATTCCACAAACAGCTTCCCAGTACAAGTCCCTTGCAGCTAATTGCTCCTTGGCATCCAGAACACTTGTGCACTTGTCGAAAACTGCTGGCACCACCAGCTCAATATCTTCATCTCTAGATTTGTCCAACTTGTCTCCAGTTGCAGTAGCACTAGTAATTTTCCTCTCTTGAACAAAAATCGCTTCCTCTCTCACCATCAGAGTGTATATTGCAGCCATTCTTGATATGGAATTCATCCAAAGCCCCGGCTTGCCATCGCCCGGCCACAGAGCTGCAAAGTTGTTGCCCTTAAACTCAAGGCGGCCATCTATGTTATCAAACAGCTCGTCCTGGAAACCAAAAAGTTGGTCACTGAAATCTGCTATTGTCATCATAAGAAACACTGCAACTACCCTCCTTGAGACCAAGACATCTTCCCCGGTCTTTATGTGCTTCACTGTAATCCCATTAGCAGGAGCAAGAGTTTGCAGTTTCTTCCTCCAACTCCAAGGCGCTGCTGAGTGATCCTCCTGAATCTGATCCTGATTATTAGAATTAGAATTAGTGGCAAGGGCAGCAAGCGATACCTCAGATTGTTTGAGATGTTCAACGAGCTCCGAGTCAGTGTAGTGGAACAAAAGGTCATCGTGAATTAGAGACTGTCTTGGGACGACACAGAACAAGTGAATCAAGCGTTCTGCAGCATCCCCAACATGGCCGCGGACCACTTCACGGCCTGTTGAGGGATCAAAAATGGCGAGGTTGACATAGGAATTGGAATAAGCAGAGTGAAAGAGGCCGCAAAGGCAGACAGAATCTTGGGCTTTCCATATCTTGAGAATGCGGTATATGTCAACCAGGTGTTCAAGAAAGGTGCCATGCTTGTGCCAGCACTCACCTGCTCCAACTGAGCGCAGCACACCCACAAGTGAAGGCAAATTCTCGTCGATCGCCTCCAGCTCGCCACGGAGGAAGGGGCGGGCCGAGTCTAAGAGCCTTTGCAGGTACTCCTGGCTGCTGCTCTCCGACTCCGAAGAAGATCGAAGCGATGAAGATGGCATTATTGCTGCTGCTCCTCAATTCTATAAATTTGATTGGATAATCTAAATTCTTTCTAATCAGCAATCAAGCCAAGGGAAAAGCTACAATACAGCAAGCGAGAGAGACGTAAAAAGATTCGGTTCTTGTTGGGAAGAGATAAGATAAGGTTTTGTTTTGTTTTATGGTTGTTCTGTTCTGTTTTGTTTGTTACTTTGCTTGTCGGGATTTACGCCTTAGCTTTTGTAGATGACTCTATGCAGGTTGGAAAAGGATTCCTACTTCATAGATGATGACACAAACCAGAAAAACTTACTTGTAACAGGGTTCACTGCTTTGCTATTCCTGCTACTTCACAGATGGTGTTGGTGACACAAACTTAAAAAACTTACTTGTGATGGGAATATCACTGTTTTGCTATCTCTGGCCAATAATACAACAACACATAAACCCATTATAAATAAATTTAAACTTCTGAGAGATGCAAGGATAACTCACCCTCACAACTAGGGATTGTTCAGGATTAAAAGGACTGGTCGGTAAGAGGATTATGTTTTTCATTTTTTTCGGTCAGAAAGAAAGATTATTCCATGCAACCGAGACATACACCGAGGGAGGGTTGAACTGGAAATGAAATGTTTGAACTTTGAACATTAGGCCCATTTCACCTTCTTCTGTTCAGTTAAACGTTTAATTTCTCATGGCTTTCTCCTTCCATAAGTATATATGATTAACTGAACTGATCCAACCTTGCTAGTTTTTGAAAATGATTGTTTTGCTTGTGTAGTTGGATTGGCACTCGCAGAATCGCTTCCCTATGGTTAGTCGTTATTTCTGCCTAATAATGTCACATTCAACTTTTACCCATAAAACAAAAGTCACATTCAAGAGAAAAATGTAAAGAAGAGTCTCCAATGTAGGCCTATAAACGGGTCGGAGATGAAGTGGAGCACTTGAAATCCCACTCAACCCAAGTTTAAAATTTTTTTTGACCCGATCCGATTAGATTCTAACATCACCATACCGGACCAAAAAAATAGAACAAAAAAGAAAAGTGTTTTTTAATGTATTGTTTTGTGACGTGAATCCTATATTATTTGCACCACATCCTCCTACCTGGAGCAGTCTAATTAATTCAGCCCAGATCCTTGGGCAGGAACCATATCCAGAGCCTTCATAATGAAGGTATATATGAAGGCATCTTCTTGAAGCTTCTCAAATCTGCACCAAACAAACAAGAATGGGGAAGAAACACAAATTAGTTCCTTATAGAGAATGCATGGAAATACTTCAGACTTCAACGATCTTGAAGGCCATAGAGTTCTTGCTGTTTTTAATTATAAGCAATTGTTCCTCTCACCTTTGTGAAATTGTGACTTGCATTTACATCTAAAATGAACGGATAATAATATTTTATTTAAAATGAATAATCCACTCTGTTTCAGAAATTATAGCCAAAAGAATTTTACCTCCCCGACTTTGAAGAATGGCCAGCACCAAATTCACATTTAAACATAATGATGTTTTTATCAGTCTTCATATCCCTTAGTTTTGCCACAAATTTAGCAGGTTCTGAGTACATCACCCGTGGATCTGTTGCAATAAACCAGTGTCTCAAATGGAATGCCAGGAGAAAAAAAGCATTATCAAATATGAAATTATAATTTCCCTCTTTCCATTACACAGCTGAGTCTCATCCACGGGATCAGCCACCAACATCCAATAAGCCCTACCCATGAAGTCCTCTAAACATAATGATTTGACTTAAACATTAAAATGTGTTTAACAGTGCTCAGTTGCTGTTGGAGAATAAAAGTATTTCTAACTAGGATTCTACGTGAGTATTTGTTTAGCAGTGTAAAGTAACTTCCTCCTGTAAGTCATTTGATTTGATTTACTTTCTTTCTGTGATTAGGCTTAGACTCTATTTAAAACCTTCTAGGGTTAAAGTTAAGATCAAAGTATTACATTCTCACCCTACTTTTTCAACATGGTACAATATGACTTGATCTTTTTAAACAGGGTTCCTTTTTTCCAGACCGCAAGACTTCCAATAGATTTTAATTATATACATAATGCAATTATCTGACAATTTCTTATTTCAAGATAATAACGAACTATATCGTGGGAGCACCCTGCAATCTTTCATGGCAATGCCAACTATTTCAAGATAATGAAGAAATTGAAATTGCAGAAACAAAAGTGTTATGATATTGTGCCTACCATTTAGACCAGCAGTAACAAGAATGTTTGGATAATTTTGAGCCTTAACCTGCATAAAATAATGCCAAACTTAGATCATTAAGGTAAAAAATATTTTAGGAATGTATTACAATTCATGACTTAGTGCTTGGCAATTTTATCTGGGACAGAAGATTAGAGAAAAATCTTTAATTTTTCCTATTTGTCTGTTGTCTGTAAATGATCACTTTGATGATACCAAATTAGGGTTATTCTAGCTTACTTGTTATAACGATACTGATTAAAGCAGTACAGAACAGGTTATATTGTCCTCACATTATCAACAGGGGAATACGACTTCATGTAAAAGTAGAACTCCTCTTTACGTGGATCACCCCATTCCTGCAGAAACAAAATTATATCAGTGAATAGTACCTAAACATACATTTTGAAAAGAAATAGCGGCAAGCTGACTGCAGTCACCAAGAGTCACCTAAGATCATAAAGATGGGGCAAATGGATATAATTAGGTAGATCTGGAAAACCAAAGAATATTTCAACAAAGTTCAAGCGAAGAACTCCAAAAATTTTGTAGCGCAAAAATAAGAAAAGAACAAGGAAAAATCGTGATGTCAAGTTCGCGTTGACCCATACAAGGATACAAGTTGCATTTGATGACAGTATCAATTAACTAGTGTTGCATTTATGTGATGTTTAAAATGATGTGATCATTATATTATTATCCACCCCAGTTAATCATTAAATCCCTAAGGAGATTAAGTTAACAATGCCCAAGTGATGGTCCATAAAACTAGATGTTCATCACATGCAAGCTACGGCATCCAAGAAAATTCACCAATTATAGACATAGCAAGAGTATTTCTGCATTCATAACAAACAATTTTACTAGGGAATTTCTTCTTCATTTCTTTCATCTTGTTAATGCTTCAACGTAAGAATCTCATGAGGAAAAGAAAAATACCTCCCACTCTGAAGTTGTGAGAGGGATGGTTGGATCAAGCATTGTCGTCAGAACATCAACAAAGGGCACTCCAGCAAAAGCAGCCTTGAATAAATCAGGCCTCATATTAAGAACAGCACCAATAAGCAATCCACCTGCACTGCTTCCATCCATGCATAATCTTGCTTTTGAACAGTACTTCTTTTCTATCAAATACTCAGCACAAGCAATAAAATCGGTAAAAGTATTTTTCTTCTTCAGTAACTTTCCATTCTCATACCACTGCCTCCCCATTTCACCACCCCCACGAATGTGAGCTATAGCATAAATAAAACCATGATCCAGCAAAGACAGCCTTGAAGCTTTAAAACTGGGATCTATGCAGACCTGTTGACAAGATAAGGCTCTGAGTCATTGAGAGAGAAATGAATACAAGTGAAGAAAAAAATATTCCCAATGGCTTCATATTGCCTCCTGCAGCATTTTACATGAGCTAGACTAAAGTCTATCTTGACAAAAGTCAGCAAGTTGTTACACCAGAGTGATTAGAGCAAAGCCAGAAGAGTAACCTGACATTAAGAAGTTCAAGGTTCTGAAAAGCTTAATATGTGGCTTTACTTAGGATCTATATTTTGTTTTTGTAGGAAACAATAATCTTACAGAAAAAATAAGTTATAAAACAGGGTAGACAAGAAATCCATCAGAAACACAGAAACAAAAACCTTAAAAAGCACCTTCTCCCAAGATGTTGGCTTTAAGTAGGATTTTAACGCTTTTTCTCACCAAGAAATTAGGATTCTAAAGATTTTCACAAACCTGTAGAAGAAAGACGCCAAAAGGACCACTGACAAACTTCAAAGTATATGCACAAGAATTACTGAACTGTGATCAGAATTAGGCATCATAGGCCAGAGACAAAATTTTACATGCTAATTACTAATCCAAACGGATGCTATAAGGCTATAACAAGAAAACTTGTAAGCTTCTTAAGAAGACATCTGATGTTTATATATTAAAAAAGGCAGACAAAAAGCCATGGGAATCAGGACTCATCTCTCGACTCCTGATTCTTTCGAGGTGTATGGCTTTAATGTTGTCGAAAAGGAAGATTAGAGCAGTTACATATAAAATTCAGAAACTTATCTTTCTGCCAATCTCTAGTACTATAACGCAGGGAATGACTGCAATCACAAAGATGGCTCTGGTTACATATCTTTAAGGGCTTCAGATTTCAGGGCTGTACTTTGATAAATTGACCAATTAGAAGTTCTCAAGGGGTATTTTGAAACATCTCGCAAATTTTCTATAAGACATGCTTCTCAATGTAATCACATTTGGAATATAATGATTGCAGTAAAAACAAAAAAAATATAAATATATCACTCGTGCCTAGTTTAATCTATGAATTCTTTTGTTACCTCATAGGAGCCATAGCCATAGAGTAGCAATGGATCCGATCCATCAAGTTTTATGAGATCCTTCCTGTAAACAATTGATATTGGAATCTGAGTACCATCTGGAGCACTAGCCCATTTCCTTTCAGTAACATAATTTGATGCTTCAAAACCTCCCAAAACCTGAGAAACAAAATTGACAACAATGCTTCTGAATTACAATATTGAAATTTTTGTCTAATTTGACAGTAAGAAAAAGGCAACACTTGACCAGGCATCAAATAACTCAGGAAGATGCCACACAACCCAACTTTTTTGCCAACTCTCTCATGTACGAGGTTCTGTGATATCATGGATCTCATTCCATGCAAGACAATTGCGGGGACAAAAAACAAAGCAGACAAAATTGGGGAAAAAGTCAAGTGTAAAGCATTTTCCAATAACGTAATCAATACAGAAGTGACTACTGTATATGAAATGGAAATGAAAATGTGTAAAAGTTCCACTTTAAATATTTAACTTTGAAAACCAAAATAGTCCTTCTACACAGTAAATAAACTTCCTGCGGTTGGAATTTCATTGCTATTTCCCCCACAAAATCTCACATCATCATACTAATAAGAAACCCAATTGCATACCCTTCTTTTTTCAGGAAAAAAAACTATGTTGTGTTAAGTTTATACAATTTTGAACAATGACCGTACTGAACCAACTTATGTTCTTTCTTTTAGCTTCCTTATACAAACTACAAGTTCTTGGTTGGTATAGTATATGGAGTATTCGAAAATGAAAGAGAACAAAAATATAAGAACGAGATAATATGAGTGAATATTATGATCATGTCATGCAAAACCAGCATTCTCCCTAGACCTACAATAAACTTCGCATTAGTAAACAGATATGACCATTAAAGAAGGTAACATTTTCACACAACACACACACACATACACTCATGCACACGCAAAAACACATTTACACACATACACTCACAAAGGAACCCTGAGGCCAGGTATATATATTAAAGGTAATAAACGAAATCTTAATATCCAAAATAAAATAAAGTATAAATTCATTACTGTTGCAAGTTGAACCAATAACATTCCTATAAGGAGAGTTAAATAAGACACAATAGCAAGCTTTGAAATGCCAATAAAAACGACTTACTGTTTCGATCTTCTTCAAAACAGAAATGCCTGTCTTCATATCATAATCATATACAGACGGAGGTGTTTTCATCGAGCTATAAGAAAATCTTAAAATTCTGGAAGAAAATTCTGATCCTAATAGATCCACAGAGTATGAGGGATCCGAAAAATTAACAGCTTGACCACCATCAAGGCTTTTAAGCGGTTGTCCAACATCTGGAAGGTGATAGATAGTGACTTTTGGTAGACCCTCTTCACGCTCATTTACAACAAGGTGATCACTAAAAAGTTGCATATCCTGAATTTTTACACTGAAGAAAATTCTAATTAGTATGCTTAAAATAAGAAAGAAAATGTGCCTGCTAAAAATAGTGTGAAGGTCAAAAAATTGCCAAAGATATTTCACGCCCTGAGAAAAATTCTAGAATGAATATGCAAATGCATAAGCAGCAATTGGACAATATGGCATGGAGGACTGAACAACACATCTAACTCCGTCCATTGTTATAACTCTCTTATTTACAGTTAAAAGAGCACATCAAAGGAAAATAGCTAGAGAAAGGCTCCAGAAAAAAGTTCAGTTTCATTTCTAAAAAACGTATTGCAAATCACATTTGGATATCAAATGTTTTCAATCATGCATATCACATTCAATTTACACTTAAGCTGATAATGCCACAACTAGGACATAAGACATAATTTTCATAGTTCTTAAAATTTTTAAAAATGACAAGTCAATTCATGAACATTTTAAGGTCATGAATGAGGATGCGACTACCAAATTTGATGATTACCTTTCCCTGTGTGGAAGAAGAACAGTAGTTTCAGATGTATTTTCCAGTGGACAAGCAATTACTTCAGAATTAAAACATTTATCGCTTCTCCTCATTATAAAAAAATGATTTCCTCGATGACTAACAAATGTATCAATGCCATTTACACGAGGTGTCAGAACCACAAGCCCATCTTCAAGCTTTGCAATATCAAGGTAAAAGTTGAATCTTGTAATTTTACTTTCAGATCCAACAAATAAGAATTTTTTGCTCTCAGAAGCTTGAAGGTCAAGAGAAAACATATCATCCTTTTCATGATAGAGGCACGAGTCACTTGACTGTTCTGTTCCCAACTTATGTAACCATGCCTATTAAAAAGAAAACACGCTATAAGCTAAACAAAAAGGATTAAGCAGCACTTCACTCATAAAAGTAAACGATCGAACAGAATGCATGTAAAAGTTCTCTTCTGTGTGAGTGAGCCAGACAGGGGTAAGGCATGACCTCCTGGCTCACTGCAACAAGACAAACCAGCAAGAAAACAGAATGGACTTATACAGAAATATAGGAGGATGCATCCTAACGAGGCATTGTCACCAGTTCTCATGAAAAATTATGTAATCATTTGTATTCTCAAGTAAAAGCATGGAACTGTGGTCATTGAGCACAATATCTAATAGTCAACAAAAATAAACACAGGAGAGCCTCATACAGAGGATGTAAACAAATGGGGGGAAGCGCGGTAACAGAACCACTGGTAAGTTGCTAAATTCTAAAATTTACCCGAACATGAAGATCTTCAACACCAATAAGATAGCTAAATATCTTATAATGCTCTCTAGTCCTTGAATAATGACAACTCAAAAATTAATGGCACAAAGAATTGAACATGCAGGCGAAGTGGGTGTGTGAAACATGCCGTGACATGAGAAGCAGAGGGCTTGAAGCAGTAGAATCAAACCTTGTCAGGCCGGAGAGTTTCATCCATTGTAATATAAACTAAAGCCTCATCACCAGCCCATTGAAGATAGGATGTTGCATCAACTAGAGGCAGTCCCACAGGAGCACCTGTCTCAGCATCAATGACATGAATTGTATAAATTTCATTTCCTTTGGTGTCTTCTGCATATGCCACCAATTTATTATTTGGACTAACCTGAAGAAGCAATTACAACAAAGTGGAGAACTTTGTATAATCAAACAAGAAACCACTGCAATATCTGTTATAATCATATACACCATTGTTGCGGTTACCTTAAAAGCAGCAATGCTATAATAGTCATGATGTTGAGCCTTAATATTCTCATCCAAGATTACATGCTCGGGAGGAGCATCAGGTCCGGTGGGCATTGTATCATATACAGAGGGTGGGGCCTCAGCCTCGAAGTTGGGTATTAAGCGGCGACAACGCTGAACATATTCCTTACCCTTCAACGTCCTTCGATAGTAATAGTAGGGGCCTTTTCGTTCAGGTGCAGATATATCATCCTCCTTGATCCTCCCCCTTATCTCAGCGTACAGTTCATCTTCAAATTTCTTAGTTCCTAATGTAAATAAATCAATTAAAAAGAAAATTACATTGCTTTGCTACTAAAGTTAGAAACAAGCAAACAATAATAGATTAAAGGGTGTTGAATGAAGATCAAATCAAAGTCGAAATACAGACAATTAATAGTTGAATACAAGTAACAAAGACAAATGAGACGGGAAACGAAGGGATAAGATGGAAAGAACAGATAGGTGGATACCTACCGGACATGAGGAATTGGGTGTAAGCGTTCTCTTGTTGAAGGTAAGAGAGGACGTCGGGGTTGGAGCGAGAGTCGTCTCGAAGCCAATAGTAGTTGTCCACTCTCACGTCTCCGAACATCTCCATCTTATGCTCCACCTTCTTCGCCATGGGAGGGGGAGGGGGAGGCTCACTCTGGCTCATCCTCACGGCTGCTGCTTCTGATGATGACGATGACGCTCGGACGGTGATGGATGCAGAGGCACCAACTGACGACAATACAACTGCTGGAAGGAACACAAGCTGCTGAACCAGGTTTACAAAGCTCACACTCTTGCTGGCCCTGTGGCTTTGCATTCTCATCTGTGCTATATATAATAATCCGAATTAATAATAGTCTAGTAATTAATTATTTTTTTTAGTAAACAAATTTAATTGCTTATTTTTATAATCCATTTAAGATTTCACAAACTCTGATATTCTCAAAAATGGCATCTGTATGAATGATTTGCCTTGTCTTGTGTTTACATGATAAGATGATGAGTTGAGAATTTATTTGTGGTGAATTAGACTTCAATATTTGGATTTTGGTATTGTCGTTTTGCCCCGTCCATTTTAACATGTATTTATCAAATAGATTCCATTTCAACATGTAAAATCTATTCGCAGTGTTTCTCTAAATGCAAATCAAGCCGGGGTTTTTATTCGATTCGACATTTATTTAACATTATGCCGGGGTTTTTTCATCGAACGCATTTGTAGTATATTTATGTATAGTGAGAGGGTTTAGGAGCTGGTGGAGGTGCATGCCCTTTGTTGATTCAAGGTACCGTACAAGGACTGATTCATGACTCATGAGAGCTTTTATTTATTTGTTTATTTATATATGAAGATGACGGACGGATGGGTGGATGTGTGTAAAGAGTGGAGTGAGTGTCTACTTGACAAGGCCCAAGTTGAGGATGCCCCAGGAAGTTTGTGGCCATGATCTGTCTCTTGCCTTCATGAGCAGCACTCTTGCCCAAGCAATCCATCCTTCCCAAGACATCCTCTTGTCCCAAGCACTCCCCCATTCCAACATCAGAGTCAGCCCTCTCTCTGCCTCTCTCTCTGCCTCCTCAAACTTTGCTTTTGTCAAATAAACCTGAGCCAACACCACATGTGGCTCCCCAATAAAAGGGTTTCTCTCAACACACGACCTCAACAGAACCACCGTCGCTTCCTCATCATCAGCTCCTCTACCATCATCAACAATCTCTCTCTTAGACGACGACGACGACGACATTCCACAAACAGCTTCCCAGTACAAGTCCCTTGCAGCTAATTGCTCCTTGGCATCCAGAACACTTGTGCACTTGTCGAAAACTGCTGGCACCACCAGCTCAATATCTTCATCTCTAGATTTGTCCAACTTGTCTCCAGTTGCAGTAGCACTAGTAATTTTCCTCTCTTGAACAAAAATCGCTTCCTCTCTCACCATCAGAGTGTATATTGCAGCCATTCTTGATATGGAATTCATCCAAAGCCCCGGCTTGCCATCGCCCGGCCACAGAGCTGCAAAGTTGTTGCCCTTAAACTCAAGGCGGCCATCTATGTTATCAAACAGCTCGTCCTGGAAACCAAAAAGTTGGTCACTGAAATCTGCTATTGTCATCATAAGAAACACTGCAACTACCCTCCTTGAGACCAAGACATCTTCCCCGGTCTTTATGTGCTTCACTGTAATCCCATTAGCAGGAGCAAGAGTTTGCAGTTTCTTCCTCCAACTCCAAGGCGCTGCTGAGTGATCCTCCTGAATCTGATCCTGATTATTAGAATTAGAATTAGTGGCAAGGGCAGCAAGCGATACCTCAGATTGTTTGAGATGTTCAACGAGCTCCGAGTCAGTGTAGTGGAACAAAAGGTCATCGTGAATTAGAGACTGTCTTGGGACGACACAGAACAAGTGAATCAAGCGTTCTGCAGCATCCCCAACATGGCCGCGGACCACTTCACGGCCTGTTGAGGGATCAAAAATGGCGAGGTTGACATAGGAATTGGAATAAGCAGAGTGAAAGAGGCCGCAAAGGCAGACAGAATCTTGGGCTTTCCATATCTTGAGAATGCGGTATATGTCAACCAGGTGTTCAAGAAAGGTGCCATGCTTGTGCCAGCACTCACCTGCTCCAACTGAGCGCAGCACACCCACAAGTGAAGGCAAATTCTCGTCGATCGCCTCCAGCTCGCCACGGAGGAAGGGGCGGGCCGAGTCTAAGAGCCTTTGCAGGTACTCCTGGCTGCTGCTCTCCGACTCCGAAGAAGATCGAAGCGATGAAGATGGCATTATTGCTGCTGCTCCTCAATTCTATAAATTTGATTGGATAATCTAAATTCTTTCTAATTAGCAATCAAGCCAAGGGAAAAGCTACAATACAGCAAGAGAGAGAGACGTAAAAAGATTCGGTTCTTGTGAAAGCTCTGTTGTTGGGAAGAGATAAGAGAAGGTTTTGTTTTGTTTTAGGGGTGTTCTGTTCTGTTTTGTTTGTTACTTTGCTTGTCGGGATTTACGCCTTAGCTTTTGTAGATGACTATGTAGTTTGGGGAAAGGGGATAACATTGTTTAGTTATCCGTGTTACTTCACAAATGGCGTTGGTGAAATAAACCATAAAAATTTACTTGTAATCAGGATATCATTGTTTTGCAGTCCTCTGCCAATAATATGACGACATGTACAAAAATTATTTTATCTGTCATTACGTCATTGACCGGAATAACAAGGACTGATATTCCAAACACCTTCAACCATCATTCAATCCTCACTCAAAATAAATAAAAAATATAAAAAAGCCAATTATATATAAATTTAAACTTTAGAGAGGTGCAAGGATAACTCACCCTCACAACTCGGGTTTGTTGAGGATGGGGACTGGTAGGTAAGAGGATTATTTTTTATATTTTTTTGGGTCAGAAAGAGAAGATTATTCCATGCAACCGATACATATACCGAGGGTGGGTTGAACTGGAAATGAAATGTTTGCACTTCGAATATAAAGCCCATTTCACCTTCTTCTGTTCAGTTGAACGTTTAATTTCTTATGGCTCTCTCCCCTCCTATAAGTATGTATGATTAACTGAACTGATCCAACCCTGCTAGTTTTTGAAAATGGTTGCTTTGCTTGTGTAGTTGGATTGGCACACGCAGAATCACTTCCCTACAGTTGGTCGTTATTTCCGTCTAATAATGTCACATTCAACTTTTGCCCATAAAAAAGGGTCACATTCAACAGAAAAATGCAAAGAGTCTCCAATGTAGGGCTGTAAACAGGTTGGAGATGGAGCGGAGCACCTGAAATTCCACTCAACCCGAGTTTAAATTTTTTTTGACCCGATTAGATTCCAACATCACCATACCGGACCCAAAAAAGAAAAAAGAAAAGTGTTTTTGTGACGTGAATCCTATATTATTTGGACCACATCCTCCTAGGAGCAGTCTAATTAATTCAGCCCACATCCTCGGGCAGGAACCATATCCAGAGCCTTCATAATGAAGGTATATATGAAGGCATCTTCTTGAAGCTTCTCAAATCTACACCAAACAAACAAGAATGAGGAAGAAACACAAATTAGTTCCTTACAGAGAATGCATGGAAATACTTCAGACTTCAACGATCTTGAAGGCCATAGAGTTCTAGCTGTTTTTAATTATAAGCAATTGTTCTTCTCACCTTTGTAAAATTGTGACCTGCATTTACGTCTAAAATGAACGGATAATAAAATTTTATTTAAAATGAATAATCCACTCTGTTTCAGAAATAATAGCCAAAAGAATTTTACCTCCCCGACTTTGAAGAATGGCCAGCACCAAATTCACATTTAAACAAAATGATGTTTTTATCAGTCTTCATATCCCTTAGTTTTGCAACAAATTTAGCAGGTTCTGAGTACATCACCCGTGGATCTGTTGCAATAAACCAGTGTCTCAAATGGAATGCCAGGAGAAAAAAAGCATTATCAAATATGAAATTATAATTTCCCTCTTTCCATTACACAGCTGAGTCTCATCCACGGGATCAGCCACCAACATCCAATAAGCCCTACCCATGAAGTCCTCTAAAGTTCTAAACATAATAATTTGACTTAAACATTCAAATGTGTTGAACAGTGCTCAGTTGCTGTTGGAGAATAAAAGTATTTCTAACTAGGATTCTACGTGAGTATTTGTTTAGCAGTGTAAAGTAACTTCCTCCTGTAAGTGATTTGATTTGATTTACTTTCTTTCTGTGATTAGGCTTAGACTCTATTTAAAACCTTCTAGGGTTAAAGTTAAGATCAAAGTATTACATTCTCACCCTACTTTTTCAACATGGTACAATATGACTTGATCTTTTTAAACAGGGTTCCTTTTTTCCAGACCGCAAGACTTCCAATAGATTTTAATTATATACATAATGCAATTATCTGACAATTTCTTATTTCAAGATAATAACGAACTATATCGTGGGAGCACCCTGCAATCTTTCATGGCAATGCCAACTATTTCAAGATAATGAAGAAATTGAAATTGCAGAAACAAAAGTGTTATGATATTGTGCCTACCATTTAGACCAGCAGTAACAAGAATGTTTGGATAATTTTGAGCCTTAACCTGCATAAAATAATGCCAAACTTAGATCATTAAGGTAAAAAATATTTTAGGAATGTATTACAATTCATGACTTAGTGCTTGGCAATTTTATCTGGGACAGAAGATTAGAGAAAAATCTTTAATTTTTCCTATTTGTCTGTTGTCTGTAAATGATCACTTTGATGATACCAAATTAGGGTTATTCTAGCTTACTTGTTATAACGATACTGATTAAAGCAGTACAGAACAGGTTATATTGTCCTCACATTATCAACAGGGGAATACGACTTCATGTAAAAGTAGAACTCCTCTTTACGTGGATCACCCCATTCCTGCAGAAACAAAATTATATCAGTGAATAGTACCTAAACATACATTTTGAAAAGAAATAGCGGCAAGCTGACTGCAGTCACCAAGAGTCACCTAAGATCATAAAGATGGGGCAAATGGATATAATTAGGTAGATCTGGAAAACCAAAGAATATTTCAACAAAGTTCAAGCGAAGAACTCCAAAAATTCTGTAGCGCAGAAAAAAAAAAAAGAACAAGGAAAAATCGTGATGTCAAGTTCGGGTTGACCCATACAAGGATACAGGTTGCATTTGATGACGGTATCAATTAACTGGTGTTGCATTTATGTGATGTTTAAAATGATGTGATCATTATATTATTATCCACCCCAGTTAATCATTAAATCCCTAAGGAGATTAAGTTAACAATGCCCAAATGATGGTCCATAAAACTAGATGTTCATCACATGCAAGCTACGGCATCCAAGAAAATTCACCAATCATACACATAGCAAGAGTATTTCTGCATTCATAACAAACAATTTTACTAGGGAATTTCTTCTTCATTTCTTTCATCTTGTTAATGCTTCAACGTAAGAATCTCATGAGGAAAAGAAAAATACCTCCCACTCTGAAGTTGTGAGAGGGATGGTTGGATCAAGCATTGTCGTCAGAACATCAACAAAGGGCACTCCAGCAAAAGCAGCCTTGAATAAATCAGGCCTCATATTAAGAACAGCACCAATAAGCAATCCACCTGCACTGCTTCCATCCATGCATAATCTTGCTTTTGAACAGTACTTCTTTTCTATCAAATACTCAGCACAAGCAATAAAATCGGTAAAAGTATTTTTCTTCTTCAGTAACTTTCCATTCTCATACCACTGCCTCCCCATTTCACCACCCCCACGAATGTGAGCTATAGCATAAATAAGACCATGATCCAGCAAAGACAGCCTTGAAGCTTTAAAACTGGGATCTATGCAGACCTGTTGACAAGATAAGGCTCTGAGTCATTGAGAGAGAAATGAATACAAGTGAAGAAAAAAATATTCCCAATGGCTTCATATTGCCTCCTGCAGCATTTTACATGAGCTAGACTAAAGTCTATCTTGACAAAAGTCAGCAAGTTGTTACACCAGAGTGATTAGAGCAAAGCCAGAAGAGTAACCCGACATTAAGAAGTTCAAGGTTCTGAAAAGCATAATATGTGGCTTTATTTAGGATCTTCATTTTGTTTTTGTAGGAAACAATAATCTTACAGAAAAAATAAGTTATAAAACAGGGTAGACAAGAAATCCATCAGAAACACAGAAACAAAAACCTTAAAAAGCACCTTCTCCCAAGATGTTGGCTTTAAGTAGGACTTTAACGCTTTTTCTCACCAAGAAATTAGGATTCTAAAGATTTTCACAAACCTGTAGAAGAAAGACGCCAAAAGGACCACTGACAAACTTCAAAGTATTTGCACAAGAATTACTGAACTGTGATCAGAATTAGGCATCATAGGCCAGAGACAAAATTTTACATGCTAATTACTAATCGAAACGGATGCTATAAGGCTATAACAAAAAAACTTGTAAGCTTCTTAAGAAGACATCTGGTGTTCATATATTAAAAAAGGCAGACAAAAAGCCATGGGAATCAGGACTCATCTCTCGACTCCTGATTCTTTCGAGGTGTATGGCTTTAATGTTGTCGAAAAGGAAGATTAGAGCAGTTACATATAAAATTCAGAAACTTATCTTTCTGCCAATCTCTAGTACTATAACGCAGGGAATGACTGCAATCACAAAGATGGCTCTGGTTACATATCTTTAAGGGCTTCAGATTTCAGGGCTGTACTTTGATAAATTGACCAATTAGAAGTTCTCAAGGGGTATTTTGAAACATCTCGCAAATTTTCTATAAGACATGCTTCTCAATGTAATCACATTTGGAATATAATGATTGCAGTAAAAACAAAAAAAATATAAATATATCACTCGTGCCTAGTTTAATCTATGAATTCTTTTGTTACCTCATAGGAGCCATAGCCATAGAGTAGCAATGGATCCGATCCATCAAGTTTTATGAGATCCTTCCTGTAAACAATTGATATTGGAATCTGAGTACCATCTGGAGCACTAGCCCATTTCCTTTCAGTAACATAATTTGATGCTTCAAAACCTCCCAAAACCTGAGAAACAAAATTGACAACAATGCTTCTGAATTACAATATTGAAATTTTTGTCTAATTTGACAGTAAGAAAAAGGCAACACTTGACCAGGCATCAAATAACTCAGGAAGATGCCACACAACCCAACTTTTTTGCCAACTCTCTCATGTACGAGGTTCTGTGATATCATGGATCTCATTCCATGCAAGACAATTGCGGGGACAAAAAACAAAGCAGACAAAATTGGGGAAAAAGTCAAGTGTAAAGCATTTTCCAATAACGTAATCAATACAGAAGTGACTACTGTATATGAAATGGAAATGAAAATGTGTAAAAGTTCCACTTTAAATATTTAACTTTGAAAACCAAAATAGTCCTTCTACACAGTAAATAAACTTCCTGCGGTTGGAATTTCATTGCTATTTCCCCCACAAAATCTCACATCATCATACTAATAAGAAACCCAATTGCATACCCTTCTTTTTTCAGGAAAAAAAACTATGTTGTGTTAAGTTTATACAATTTTGAACAATGACCGTACTGAACCAACTTATGTTCTTTCTTTTAGCTTCCTTATACAAACTACAAGTTCTTGGTTGGTATAGTATATGGAGTATTCGAAAATGAAAGAGAACAAAAATATAAGAACGAGATAATATGAGTGAATATTATGATCATGTCATGCAAAACCAGCATTCTCCCTAGACCTACAATAAACTTCGCATTAGTAAACAGATATGACCATTAAAGAAGGTAACATTTTCACACAACACACACACACATACACTCATGCACACGCAAAAACACATTTACACACATACACTCACAAAGGAACCCTGAGGCCAGGTATATATATTAAAGGTAATAAACGAAATCTTAATATCCAAAATAAAATAAAGTATAAATTCATTACTGTTGCAAGTTGAACCAATAACATTCCTATAAGGAGAGTTAAATAAGACACAATAGCAAGCTTTGAAATGCCAATAAAAACGACTTACTGTTTCGATCTTCTTCAAAACAGAAATGCCTGTCTTCATATCATAATCATATACAGACGGAGGTGTTTTCATCGAGCTATAAGAAAATCTTAAAATTCTGGAAGAAAATTCTGATCCTAATAGATCCACAGAGTATGAGGGATCCGAAAAATTAACAGCTTGACCACCATCAAGGCTTTTAAGCGGTTGTCCAACATCTGGAAGGTGATAGATAGTGACTTTTGGTAGACCCTCCTCACGCTCATTTACAACAAGGTGATCACTAAAAAGTTGCATATCCTGAATTTTTACACTGAAGAAAATTCTAATTAGTATGCTTAAAATAAGAAAGAAAATGTGCCTGCTAAAAATAGTGTGAAGGTCAAAAAATTGCCAAAGATATTTCACGCCCTGAGAAAAATTCTAGAATGAATATGCAAATGCATAAGCAGCAATTGGACAATATGGCATGGAGGACTGAACAACACATCTAACTCCGTCCATTGTTATAACTCTCTTATTTACAGTTAAAAGAGCACATCAAAGGAAAATAGCTAGAGAAAGGCTCCAGAAAAAAGTTCAGTTTCATTTCTAAAAAACGTATTGCAAATCACATTTGGATATCAAATGTTTTCAATCATGCATATCACATTCAATTTACACTTAAGCTGATAATGCCACAACTAGGACATAAGACATAATTTTCATAGTTCTTAAAATTTTTAAAAATGACAAGTCAATTCATGAACATTTTAAGGTCATGAATGAGGATGTGACTACCAAATTTGATGATTACCTTTCCCTGTGTGGAAGAAGAACAGTAGTTTCAGATGTATTTTCCAGTGGACAAGCAATTACTTCAGAATTAAAACATTTGTCGCTTCTCCTCATTATAAAAAAATGATTTCCTCGATGACTAACAAATGTATTAATGCCATTTACACGAGGTGTCAGAACCACAAGCCCATCTTCAAGCTTTGCAATATCAAGGTAAAAGCTGAATCTTGTAATTTTACTTCCAGATCCAACAAATAAGAATTTTTTGCTCTCAGAAGTTTGAAGGTCAAGAGAAAACATATCATCCTTTTCATGATAGAGGCACGAGTCACTTGACTGTTCTGTTCCCAACTTATGTAACCATGCCTATTAAAAAGAAAACACCCTATAAGCTAAACAAAAAGGATTAAGCAGTACTTCACTCATAAAAGTAAACGATCGAACAGAATGCATGTAAAAGTTCTCTTCTGTGTGAGTGAGCCAGACAGGGGTAAAAAATGACCTCCTGGCTCACTGCAACAAGACAAACCAGCAAGAAAACAGAAGGGACTTGTACAGAAATATAGGTGGATGCATCCTAACGAGGCATTGAGCACAATAACTAATAGTCAACGAAAATAAACACAGGAGAGCCTCATACATATGATGTAAACAAATGGGGGGAAGCGCGGTAACAGAACAACTGGTAAGTTGCTAAATTCTAATATTTACCTAAACATGAAGATCTTCAACACCAATACGATAGCTAAATATCTTATAATGCTCTCCAGTCCTTGAATAATGACAACTCAAAAATTAATGGCACAAAGAATTGAACATGCAGGCGAAGTGGGTGTGTGAAACATGCCGTGACATGAGAAGCAGAGGGCTCGAAGCAGTAGAATCAAACCTTGTCAGGCCGGAGAGTTTCATCCCTTGTAATATAAACTAAAGCCTCATCACCAGCCCATGCAAGATTGGATGTTGCATTAACTAGAGGCAGTCCCACAGGAGCACCTGTCTCAGCATCAATGACATGAATTGTATAAATTTCATTTCCTTTGGTGTCTTCTGCATATGCCGCCAATTTATTATTTGGACTAACCTGAAGAAGCAATTACAACAAAGTGGAGAACTTTGTATAATCAAACAAGAAACCACTGCAATATCTGTTATAATCATATACACCATTGTTGTGGTTACCTTAAAAGCAGCAATGCTATAATAGTCATGGTTTTGAGCCTTGATATTCTCATCCAAGATTACATGCTCGGGAGGAGCATCAGGTCCGGTGGGCATTGTATCGTATACAGAGAGTGGGGCCTCAGCCTCAAAGTTGGGTATTAAGCAGCGACAATGCTGAACATATTCCTTACCCTTCAAAGTCCTTTGATAGTAATAGTAGGGACCTTTTCGTTCAGGTGCAGATATATCATCCTCCTTGATCCTCCCCCTCATCTCAGCGTACAGTTCATCTTCAAATTTCTTAGTTCCTAATGTAAATAAATAAATTAAAAATAAAATTACATTGCTTTGCTACTAAAGTTAGAAACAAGCAAACAAAAACAAAAAAACAAAAAAATTGCATTTTATTTATAAGAACATGTGTGTGTTGGTTAAGTTTTGTAAGTAATAGATTAAAGGCTGTTGAATGAAGATCAAATCAAAGTCGAAATACAGACAATTAATAGTTGAATACATGTAACAAAGACAAATGAGACGGGAAACGAAGGGATAAGATGGAAAGAACAGATAGGTGGATACCTACCGGACATGAGGAATTGGGTGTAAGCGTTCTCTTGTTGAAGGTAAGAGAGGACGTCGGGGTTGGAGCGAGAGTTGTCTCGAAGCCAATAGTAGTTGTCCACTCTCACGTCTCCGAACATCTCCATCTTATGCTCCACCTTCTTCGCCATCGGAGGGGGAGGGGGAGGCTCACTCTGGTTCATCCTCACTGCTGCTGCTGCTGCTACTGATGATGACGATGACGATGACGCTAGGACGGTGATGGATGCAGAGGCACCAATTGACGACAATAAAACTGCTTGAAGGTACACAAGCTGCTGTACCAGGTTTACAAAGCTCACACCCCTGCTGGCCCTGTGGCTCGGGATTCTCATCACCATTCTCATCTTTGCTATATATGAGTTCAGAATTTATTTTGTAGTGAATGAGACCTCAACATTTGGATTTTGGGAGGGAGGGAGGGGCCAACTCTCAACTCAACTAGAAAAACGAAAATTGGTATTGTCGTTTTGCACCCTCCGATAACATCCATTTTAACATGTATTTATTTTAGGCTTATTTACTATATTGCCCTCTGAAACTTCGATCAAACTTCATTTTACTCTCCTAAAGTAAAGCTGACCCACTTAATATCTTTGACCGTGATTTCGTATTCCACTTTACCCCCACCATTATCTCCATTAATAACTTTGTTAGTTTTGATTATGTGGCATGACTATTTTAGTCTTTTTACCAAATGTAATTAATTATTTAATTAAAAAATTAAGAAAATTAATAATTAAAGATATTGCTTCTCTATTCTTTAAAAAATATATAGGCTTATTATCACAAAACGTCCCTAAGGTTTACGAAACTATCAGATTGCATCCTTAATGTTTTTTTGTGTCACTTATGGTCCTCAAGGTTAGTATGTGCAATCACAAATGGTCCCTGACGTTAGTTCTGTCAAAAACTCTGTTAGTTTGCTGACGTGGCATACATATATATCACAAAACATCCCTGAGGTTTACACACTTATCACAAATGGTCCTTACGAATTTATTTTTTTTAAAATTTAAAATTCATAAAGTTTTGGTTTTCTTTTTAAAATTATTTATAAATGAAAAAACAATTTATAGAAGGATTTTAATCTTGAGGACCATTTATGAATCCTAAACCTTTAGTTTTTTTTTTTCATTTTTAAATTTTATGAATTTTAAATTATTTTTTAAAAACTTCATTAGTTTGTTGATGTGGCATATATATGAAGCCCACATCTACAATAATATAGTGTCACATGTATTTAAAATTTAATATATATTTTAAAATAATTATAATTCATAAAATTTTAAAAAGAAAACAAAAATTTTATGAATTTTAAATTTAAAAAATTTAAAATTTTCGTAAGGACCATTTGTGATAGGTGTGTGAACCTCAAGGATGTTTTGTGATATACATATATGCCACGTCAGCAAACTAACGGAGTTTTTGACGGAACCTAACGGCAGGGACCATTTGTGATCATGCATGCTAACTTTGAGGACCACGAATGACAAAAAAAAACATTAAGGATGCAATCTGATAGTTTCGCAAACCTTAGGGACGTTTTGTGATAATAAGCCAAATATATATAGTAAAAACTACCCAGATCCAACTCTGGTTAAAGATCCATATCCTCCCCAAAAATGGCCTCATCCTTTCTTCTTTCTCCTCTCTCTGCAACAAACCACCACACCATCATCCACAACCATCCAAACCCACCCACACCCCCCACCGGCCATACCCACCCAATCCCCAAAGATTATGACCCTGAATTTGGCATCCATTGCAATTGGTGTCATTCCCCTATAGAGGAATTAGGGGAATTGACTAACTAAAAAATTAAAAACTTTTTTAATGGCAGAGGTTCTCTCTCCGTTGGGGTGGGTGGCTATTAAGGTCGAGGAAGTTCCGGGGGCAGCTGGTTATATGGTGTTGGTTTCAGATGATTTGGGGTCGGGGGAGTGTGGATGGCTTGGGTGATTGTTTGGTGGATGGGTAAGGGTGGAGCTGCACTGTTTGCTTAATGTTTTTATTTTATTTATTTTTTAAATCTGTTGTTTTATTTTTTTCTTAATCCTTTCATTTTCTTTTGTTAATTTATTACAATTTTACGATTTTTTTAATTTAATTTAATTTATTTTTAAAGCATAGTGAAGAAAGATTTTTATTTATTAATTTTTCTAAATTTTTTAATATATTTTTTAATTAAATAGGTAATTACATTATTTTATATTTAATTCAATTTAAACAAAAAAAGTAGGTTATTCATATGACACATCATCACTTAAAAAGACTAAAATACCACTGTCACGTCATCAAAACTAACAAACTAACAGAGTTATTAATGAAGATAACGGTTCGGGATAAAGTGGAACACAAAATCATTGTCAAGAGGATTAAGTGGACTACTTTAACTTTTAGAAGGTAAAGTGAGATTTGACTAAAATTTCCAAGAGTACTACAGTAAATAAACCTTTATTTTAAGTAAAATCTATAACATTATGCCCGGGCTTTCATCGAACACGTGGTACATTTATGTATAGTTTGATGGCTAATCAAATATCTCCTGACCAATTTTCGAAAAAAAGATGGCTGAACAATTTTGACATTCTATCAATTATTCATATCGCTCATTTGTCCTTGAAATCTTGTAACTTAATACAAACTTGTAATTAAATTACTCATCTGTTTTACGAGCTATAATTTGCTGCTCCAGAAAATTAAAAATGACAATTACTTCAACCTCAGAAATTCAGGTCACGAATAAAACTGGGTTCTAAATGAAATGCGTGCCATTAGACATAGGCATAAATATTAAATAACAAAATGCTAGTTGTAATTTGGGCATTGCTGCATGATACAGTAGACATGTATTCCAAAACGGGGCAGACACGAAGAAACATAACGAAATGTAACGGGCATGGATTAAGAATTGAAAAAGGGTTTAGGAGCCATGAGCAACCTAGTAAGTAATACACACAACCCATGAATGTCAAATTGTCTAGCAGCCAGACCAGATGGAAAACCTCAATCTCAAGGCAGGATCTCCAGCCAAGTATTAAAGGAGATCCACCAGACCGCGACCTATTCAAGGCTCTTCTCTGTTACAGTACTCTCAACACCTATACCAAGACTTAAATGATTATACAAATGACGCAGCCAAATCACTCCAACTGATCATAAGAAATAAGGTACTCCTGTCCTGGGTCCTCTCATCTGGTTGTTCTCCTCTGTTTCTGTGAAGAACTTCACCTCTCTCTCCTGTTTCAAATGAAAGAAGATGAAGCCTCATCAACGGCATGGTTTTACACTCATAAAAATTACCAGCTGAGGGATCCTTGGTTAAGCCTTAAATTCCGGCTAATCGTTTGACATCAAAATTACTAAAAGCATCATTTCCATGTGAAGACAGCATTCAAGATAACAATCTCAATAAAACGCAGCAAAAAGAACAAACAAAACAGCAGCAACACCAATGCCGTTGCCACCACCATTACCAAAAATGTGGAAGCACCATTTAGAACTATGCTAAATGCTTAAACTTGCATTTCCAATAAATATATACACGCAGATACAAACCTATAAGCAATCCATGTAAGTATGGCATATATGCGGACCTATCTTTATAGGAAGGATGTGGACATATCTCATTAATAGGTTTGACTATGAGTTTACAAACTAACCAAATTAGGTAGAGATTTAATTCATTTCTTCTAATGATCCAGAACCAAGTACACCTACTCCAGAACTGTTTAGAATCTTAAAATTGAGAGAGTGCTCATGGATGTTAAAAACTCTCTCAGAACTAGTTTCAGGTACTAGAAACAATCAACGTTAAATATGCATGTATCCTAATTAGACATATCATACAAGTTTGCTGCATCTGATAATTTTCCATTAATCATTAAGAAAAAAACAGAAGGCATAGGTGAGCTCGTAATGTTTACCATATTGTCGTTAAAACTCAAAATAGAAGCTACATTCCCACACCGATAACAGTAATTTGGTGCCGACCAGACCTGCAAAATTCAAGAACCCAACTACTCAATCCAACTTTTACAATGTTTACCCAAAAAAAACTAATATAAAAAGTTCAGAATCTCACAGTTACAAGGCCTTTATCTTGAAACATGTACTTAAGACCTTCTTGAACAAGTTGGTGTGCCCGACAAACCAGATCAAGATTATTTATGTGGTTGAACTGGAGAAAAAGAAAATTCTTAAGCTTTTGTAAGAGAGAGAGAGAGACAGAGACAGAGACAGAGACAGAGAGACAACAAGCAGGTATGTATCCTACTTAATTTGAAATCAGATCGAGTTACCTCAGAAGTGACTCTGGATCCAAAAAGCCAACCTGCTCCACGTGGACTTACTGCCCATGTTTCAATATCTTCAGGATCACTCCACATGAGATCACAAAATGGCCCCTCGTGTGGAATTTCACAGTTTCTCTCAATAACCCTTATCTGTTTGGAAAAAGCATGTGCAGTGATGATGATGCTGGAAATGGCAAATTATAATGGCAAATTGTAACCCAAAAAAATAAGATAATTCATACAAATGGTAGCATTATCATATCATGGGTATAGGTGCTTCAAATAGAGGGAACCGAGTTAAAAAAATAAAAGCTAAACTTGTTTGAGAACAAGGCCATAGGATAAGTGCTTCTTTGAAAAGCTAAACTAACATTCACGGGATAAGTGCTTCTTTCAATTGATTAACACGCAAAATTACAGAATCAAAGAAACTGTTAATCATATCCATGCAAGAAGCCTCCATGCAAAGTGTCTAATGCAAAATTGCAGCTGTAGCAACATGCATGAAAAACATAAATACATACATATACCAACAAGTTAAAATGCATATCAAGAAGGGGTTACTTGATCAATTGTTCGGATGTCAGGAGAAAGTCCACCATGGACACATAGCACCTGGGATGACAAACCAAATAAACATATTTACTATCAAAAAGTACACCACAGATAAGAGATACATACTAACACAAACACACAGACATATACATAGAGAGAGGGAGAGAGGAGGTTTACAGTTCCATCTATAATTGCTGAAAGCGTCAGATAGTCGAAAACATCTGTACAGTACCGCCATGCATTAGCATTTCCATACTTCCTCTGGCATTCATCATAAAAGCCATATACCTAGCAGGGATGAAAACTATTGATTAAGACCCATCACACCATCAATGCCAACAACCCCAGCCTTATTAAAGCCTCTGGTCTGAGAAGAGATACTATGGTTAATGATCATCAATGCTGTGAGCATCACTACTCAGACCATGGGGTGCCAAAACCAGAGGGAAGTGCTCCTGCCTTCCAGAATAGAGTGATGAAAATAATGTCCAACCGAATGTCTGAATATGAAAGGTTTCAAAAAAAGTATTAATTCCTTTTCTTTATACTTGTTTTTTTAAAATACATTTTTTACAACATATTGACCCCAAAAAAAAAAGAATTTTACTAAGAAAAAACAAGTGTTCCCAGTTCACCGTGGAAAGGGGGTATGCATTATGCAATGAGGAGCAGTAGAAAGAACTAGCAGGTAAAAAGTAGAAACCAAAACTCTTCAATAGAAAGCCAAATTTAAGGCCGCTATATAAAAGTTCTAAGGACAATGGACTTTTTACTGCTGGGTCATATCCTCCTAATCCTTAAAGTTCCTATCATTGCTCCCTTCCCATAAACACCACAATATCTTACCGCTATCCAATTCAATATATATTTTCAAAAGGCTTTATTGAAATAAGCTCAGGGAGTTATATATTCAGATGTAATTCATTTATCAACTCAATTTTTTGCACGCAACAACTCTTGCAATTGACTCCATTATATTAGGCCTCCATCACATGCTAAACTAACAATTCCGTTACAGTGCCCTAAAGTACTTCTGAATACAAAAAATTATGACTTCATTTCAGCCACCAACAGCTTTAACCAAATAATGCTCACATGAACGAGATGTACTTTCTGGCTTTGAGCAAAGGAAAATAGCATGGAAACTCTCAGCCTGAATTTGAGTATTTAACATACAATTCAAGGCAGTCATTAATAATTGTCTGTTCCAAAACACTATACAATATCTACCTGGGTAAGTTGCCTGCTTTCATGATTACCACGCAAAAGGGTAATATGAGCTGGATACCTATAGGCCACCATCAAGAAAAAAGGAATATTAGCTTCTTGAAGGATGAGAAGAAAAGAACAACAGCAATCACACATTCACTTCACCATAGCCGGATGCAGATATTAATTAAAGCTTTCTTTCGTAGTACACAAAATAACTTTATAGAAACAGAAATAGTAGAAAACAATAGACAAGATGCCCTAAAAACATAACTTTTAGAAACAAACTAAAATTAAAGAGAAATAAATAGTACAAAACAATGGACAAAATGTCCACTAAATCAAAGATCTAGAGAGCTCTAAAGCAGCACCCAAAAAAACATGAGCCAGAAATGAAACAGAAGCCAGCAATAAACAACTGCTTCCAATTTTAAAATAACAATAATAATAATAACAATCCTTAAACTCTGAAGATATCAAAGCCCATGGAGATGCCAGGTAAGAGTTTATATCTCCTATATCGTGCAAAATTTCTCATCAGCATTCTTTTTTACCAGGAAATTCAAATTACAAAACTTTGTCTCCACTAAACCAGTAAGAAAGTTGTTATAGGAAAAAATAAAAATAAAAACAGATATAAGCACATTAAGCAATGATGATAACCACAGAGAGAGAGAGAGGGTGAGAAAGAGAAAGAGAAAGAGAGAAAGGGTAGAAATACAACAATTTTTGTATGTCTACAACTTAGTCTATATGATATACAGAGCTTCCCTCCTCAGCTAATGACACTTGGCAGTCAAAATAACATTTAAATACAATAGCCTTTTAAAACCACACACACTAACATTTCAACATAAGTACCTTGGAGCAATGCACTCAACTATCAACTCCACATTGTACTTGTTCTACCAACTAAAAGAACCAACATATTTGTGTGCATCTATCTATAGTTATATACAATAGTCCTTCACAAGTTAAATTTCTAACATAAATGCCATAAGCAAGGACTCTACCTTACTGAAAAGGATAATTTAGTACTGACCCAAACGACAACTGAACCATACACCGCATATCAGAGGGCTGCAATGCATGTTAAAGGCATACTAACATGGTGCATAATCATAAGAACCAAAACAGTAAAGAAGTGGGTTTGACTGAAGTACTGTTTTGAAAAGCATGTGCATGACTGCAGTTAACCATTGACCATATAATTATGCACAATCTTCCAACAAAAAATCTATGGTATATGTACCTCGCTTTAAGAAGCAAAAGGATAGTGAAAACTTCAAGGCTATTGTAACCTCGATCAACAAAATCTCCCTGCCAAGAATTCAGGAATATTAAGCACCCCAAGAAAACAGGCAAATGGTATTTAATGATGATGGGTAGAGATGTAATCACAACTTTATAATGAAAAATAAAAGCATACCATGAATATGTAATTCGTCTCTGGTACATGGCCTCCAGTCTGGAAAAGTTTCATTAGGTCGTGGAACTGGCCATGAATATCACCACAAACAGTGACCGGACTGTTTACAGGTTGCACATTGGACTCCTCAATAAGAATCTCTTTTACCTGTAATAGTTACAATGATAAATAAGGTCAATAAAAAAATAAACCTCCTCTTGACAAGGAAAACCTGAAATTATTCATGGGAATGTTCATATTTCCCTGCAAACAGAGCACCAGAGGAATTCCATACGACACTCTGAAGAATAATACTGATCCAAACAATTTTCAATAACTACCTTTAATGTGTGTGTGCAAAAATTATTGCATGAGACCATCATAAGTTACCTCCCTCTCATAACATTTACGCAGGGCCCACCAGGACTTGCGTGCTGTGTGAGGGAGGTCAGAATTGATGGGCTCGAATTAAAATTCCTGGGGTGCTCAGATGCAGCCATAACTAATACTTATGCATGAGACATTCCATATCATTAAATCAATGTGCTAATTTTTGAAAAATAACGATAACAATTGAGCATAAAATCACAAATCATAAAACTTTTTGCCACTTAGGTCACGGACATGTAATGAAACAAAGATTGTTTAAACCCTGGTGAGCAAGCCTAAGAGAGTTTACAACGTTCAATACTGTGTCATGTAATGTAGCATGCTCTCTGTGATAAACAAAGACAACCTAAACATATGCAGGCAGTAAGTAGGGAACAAGGTCATTTCTTTCTATTTTAAACAAAAGGGTATTGAATCTTGAAGCATATCCGTCTATTAGCTACTCAAGCTCAACCAAAGGGCAGTCAAAAATCATTTGTGGACAAAATTTGAGTTCGGAAGTTTCATTTGTTGATCTTATAGCGCAGAATTTTAAGAAAACAATATGGAAATCGGATTTCCGATTTGTTCGAGGAACCAAAGTTATCATACAAGGCGAGTAGTAGTGGGGAGAAAGATCATAAAAACCAATTTGAATTTAACACAAACGCTAGATATAAAGGAAAGAAACAAATAAAGATACGGACGTATTCGCATAGGAGTTGAAGCTCGTCCTCCAATAGATGCTGTCCTTCCTTCACCTTTGAGATCCACTGGTCCAAATCCATATCTTCTCTTCCTTCTCTCTGTTTAGGGTTTTCAGCAACAAACCCAAACGAGAGACGACAATTACGAAATTACAGAAGCAGCGTGTGAGTGTGATGCCAATTACGCAATTACCAAACAGACGGATGGGATCTGCCCTCTTATTTATTTATTTATTTATTTCGAATGGCTTCGCCAAAAGGCCAATAAGCCGGAATTTTTATTTTTATTTTTGTGTGGCTACCGGCCCCGATTATCAATACTAATTAATTATTTAAACAACAGAAATGTTATTTAGATCGATAAAATTGACCGCGATCATTTTATATGACTGTTGATTTGGTCATTTCATAGTAAATAATGAGCTCTTGACCACGATCATTTTGTGACTGTTGATGTGGTCATTTCATAACAATTATTTAGCTCAGTTATAATAAAACTTAGAAATAACATGTTGATGTAACACCTACTTAGAAGAAACTTATAAATGAATTATTTATTTATATCAATTTGTAAATTTAAAGTCATAAAATTAAAGTGCATATTACAAGGATTTTGTAAGATTCATTGATGAATATTAGAAGTTAAGATAAACATTTGGTGAATTATATAGGGTCTAGAATGTTATGGGGCCGTGATTCAATTTCAAGGTTCCATATATTTTGAATGTATTATGAATGTTTACTCAAGGATTTTTGTAGAAATGTCACTTGGACTTATATTTCAGTTTTCATTTGTCATCTTAAATTTTTGAAAAAAAAGAGAAATGTCACTTAAAATTTTCAAAATCCATAATTTGTCATCTCACTTTAAGGGTATTTTAGTCTTTTCGTTTTCAAATGTATTTTTAAAATGGAAAATTCATTATATAAAAAATTGTATATCTTTTAAACAATAAAAATAGAAAGGGAAAAAAAAAAAAAACCTTCCCTCATCCCTGTGCGCCACCTATAGGGATGGCAAAAATCCCCGTAGGGGCGGGTCCCCGTCGGGTCCCCGACCCTAACGGTGGGAGATTTCGGGGCTAAATGGGTATCGGGTACGGGGATCCCCGAACTTGAAAAATCCCCGACGGGTATGGGGAGGGGATGGTATCGACGTCCCCATCCCCGAACCAGTCCCGAAAATATATATGTTTATATTTAAATAAATAAATATATTATTATAATATTTATGTTTAACCCTAAGTTAACTTCCCTCTCCTAATTTTTCATAATTTTCTATGGAATTTCATATTGATGTGATTTTGAATAGTTGAGTTGAACTTTATAATTAATTTGGATGTGTTGAATGATAATTTAATATGAAACTTAATGTTAAAATGTATGATAAATATTTTTTTATGCAAAAAATTCGGGGATTCGGGGCGGGTATGGGGGATAATCCCCCGACGGGGACGGGGACGGGGATTCCCCGAAACCTAATAAACGGGGATGGGGGCGGGGATGAAGAGCGGGGATGGGGATGGTATTGTCATACCCGGCCCCTACCCGACCCGTTGCCATCCCTAGCCACCTACTGACAGGACCCGACCCAATTTTCGCTTTGGAAACCGAGCCGACTCCTGTATGTGTCCGACACCTGGCGGATGTCGGGCACAAATGACCTTTTTGCCCTTTCCTTAATTACTTTTCTTAAAATTTTCTCCCGACTTCTGCCGAAAATTCGGCAGAGTCTCCCCTGTATTTTGACTATACCCAAAGTCTTCCACCTGTCAAATAATCTCAAAACTCCTACCAACAGCCAGACTAATTCAACAAACAGATCACAACTTCAGTTTCTTATGTTCAACAGGATATCAGAGCATGTTCATACAAATTTACAGGATTAAGAAAAGTTACAAACGAACTCCTACACTTTGGTGGTGGGTCGGGAGCTAGGATGATGGCCCGGGTGGTTTCCTTCGTTCTTCTACGGCCTGGGGGCGAAAAACAAGTTAAAAAGTGTGAGTGGACAAAAATAATGTTCGAGAAAACCATTTAGAACATAATAACCCCCGTTTGAAAATAATAGGGATAAAAAAACTAAAATCTGAGCATAATCAATTCGAGATATTCAAATAAATATAGATAACATGATTATAATCACATACTAGACAAAGATATATCAGTATAACTCAAAAGAATTTACTAATTAAAATGAGTAAACAATAACTGCATTAAAAGCTTTAAAATTCTTTAAAACTGCCACCTAATTGTACCCCTGATAACCGTCAATTCCCTGGCAGGTCTCGGGCGTCACACAGGCTACCCGAGCTGCAAACTGGCGAAATCAGGGGACTATGATCAGCCTGATCCGCCGGCAGGTCCTCGATGACACCAAGTCACTCGAGTCGCTCAGGCAGGATACAGGGGACCGTAGTCAGCCTGATCCGCAATCCTGGCAGGTCTCGGGGACACAGAGTCAGCCGAGCCGCAATCCCGGCAGGTCTCGGGACACCAAGTCTGCCGAGCCGCAAATCCTGGCACTCACGGTCCGAGCGTCCCCGGAACTCGTGAGGCAAGTCAAGTGCACTGACTAACTGAAATCGGCCCGGATGTCCGTCGACATCGGTCCAACTCTGGGTAATCACCAACTGTAAGGTGGGTACATGGTGGTTTAAAATCACTGTTTCTGATAAAATCTGCTATCCTCTGAATTCTGCTAACTCTGAGCTAAGCTACTGTTTTGGCTCAAAAATCTCAAATCTGTTGCTTAGCTAATTTTCATAAAAATAAAAGTATTTGCATAATAAAATTCATGCTAAATCACTTATTCAAGATCAAATATAAAATATAATTATAAAATCTTTTTAAGAAAGAAAAGTCCACTCACTGCTGGTCCGAGCTAGCTGGACCTCTCGAAGGTCCCTCCTGTGGATTAGCTGGGCTCCTGGTGCCTGCTTGTCCAAGAATAATAAATTAATAAACTGCTGGATAAAAAGAAATTTAAATTAAACACCCTGCCCCCGGCTCCTAGAACTGCGTGCATTTTATCCCGAGTTACTCCTATGCCCACATAATCTCTTACAGACACTCGGACCAATTTTGGAAGGTCCGACACTCGGCTAAGCGTTAAACTGCCAGATCGGCCGACCCGGGACCCGTGGGGTCCACGGTGTCCGATGGCCAATCTGATCATCCCTGAAGGTTTCTCATGAAGGAGGAACCATGTTCTGCGAATTTGGTCCAATTCGGACGGTCGGATTGGCCAAAATCGCGTTATCGCTTAAAACTCAAACCCTAGCCCCAGGGTTCGCGATTCCGGAGTATCCGGGACTCCGATTCGTGATCCGTCGAATCCTACGCGGTCCTGAAATCACGTAGACCGACATATCCGAAATTCAGCCCGATCCGACGATTAAACGACACTGCACCCACGGATCGCGCGACATGAAAAATCCGTTCAGGGCTCAAACGGACTCCGAATCGAGATCCGCGAAATCCCACGCACTCATGACGACACGAGGACCTCAAAACTGGCCAGAGCCATGCCACTACCCTGGCCCACGCACCGCCACACACGCGGGCAGTTCGGGTGTCCAAAGCGATTCGGGTGTGCCGAAAAAATCATGGAACCGAGACTCCAAACTCCTACACTAGGTAAAACACCCCATTTGGAGTCACTTTTGTTCTGGGACAACCTCCAAAAAGTGGCCGAAAATGGCCGATCACGGCGGCCAAAGTTCGGCCTAATTTCAAGTTACAAATCGAGTGATCTAGAGATGAAATTGATCAAAACCCAGCCTACCATCAGTTAGAGCATGAAAAATAGGTGAAGATCCATACCTCACTCGAAAGATTTGGTGAAGAAATGAGAGAGATATTCGAACTGAAAGTTCGAACACAACCGACGGCAAGAATGGCCGATTCCGGCCAGGATCCGGCGTGCGCAGGGCTGGGGTTGGTCGGGAAATGTCGGCGGGCGAGCTGCGGTTCAGATGGGACCGGTGCCGGAGATCGGGTCGCGGTGTGGTGGCGGCTAGGACGGCTGGAAGGGGAGGAGGTCGCACGGGTGCTGTGCAATCGGGAGAGAGGAGAGAGAAATGACGGGGGAGAGAGAGAAACAGGGATAAAAATCTGACTTTTGTCCAAATTACAGTTTTGCCCTTCGCGATGTTTTGATCGTATTTTCTTCGTTAAAACTCCGATTTGGGTATACTTCGCGTCTACGGACTCGTTTCGCCGTGCTCTACGCAACGGCGGAAACAAAATTCCCAAATTCATTCCCGATCAAAAAGTCAAATTTTCCCCTAATAAAATATGCGAGGGCAAAATCATCTTTTGGCTTGAATAAAGAAATCTTAATCTTAATTTTTTATTTTTTTTATTTTTTATTTTTATTATTATTTTGGTTTGGGTTCTTACACCTACGGCTCGAACCAATCCCGCCGCTACCTTGAAATCCATTCTCCCTTCTCTCTTCCCCTTCCTCTTTCTCTCTCTACACCATGGAACACCCCCTACACACAAATTCTCTCAGCCCACCCAAACCGAGTCCACCTTATTCTTCTTTTTTCTTGTTGAAAATTGTAAACATGCTCAATGAACACCATAAATAAATTTATACATGCACATAAGAGATAGATAGAGACAGGGAGAGAAGAGGGGGGAGCCGGGTCATGTGTTTTGGGGACCAAAAAAAAAATCTTAAGTTTCCCAATTCCTGATTTTTCCACTCTTATTATGTAAATATATGCGATAAATGTATAGCGATTTAAATTTGGCAAACGAGGGAAAAGAAAAGAAAAAAGAAGCCTTCCAAAATTGTTTAGAAAAATAATAACTATTCTTTATTTATTATTTTTTTTCTTTTTTCATTAAAAGAAAATTAGAAAGAAACCTATAAATTATCAAAATGGGTTAACAAAAGCACCTTAAAAGCAAACTATTCTCTGTTTTTATTTTTTTCTTCAAATTTTCGATTATTATTATTTGCATCGATTCAGTTTATGATCAAAGAAGATAAATAACAATTTATGAATTCTGAACCCGTACTCGTATCACTAACAAAAAAGAAAGAAAAATTTGGGGAAAAGCCATCATGGGAGAGGACGAGCCGGTGACGGTGGGCTCATCTTCTTCAGGCATAGACTCCTCCAATATTGGGTTTCAGGTCCTCACTTATGGGCTTCTAGCTGTAGGGTTTATGCGAAATTCGAATTCGAGTTGTTTTGTTGTGTTTAATTTGATAAAGAAAGTGATATGTTAGAATTTGAATGCAGCTTTTGAAGAAGCAGGGCTGGACACAAGGAACGGGTCTTGGTGCTTCCCAGCAGGTACCGTCTGTATTTGCTACTTTGCTGTATTATTGTTTCTTGGAAGTAGAATATGGAAATATTGCTGTATTATTGTTGCCAATACCACCTCTCAACAATCAACAATTAATACTGATTGATCGGTTTACAGATTTCTCTGCCCGAGTGTTTTAACCAGATTTGATTCCACAAGCCGCTTGGAATGCATGGCTTAAGTTTATCATCATTCTTGTGAACAGGGTAGGCTAGAGCCTGTTAAAGCTTACTTGAAGGACAACAAACGAGGCTTAGGAGCAGATACATCAAGAAATAAATTCTTTCCGGTTTCTGAAAATTCAGATTCTAGTGGAAACGATGAAAAGGTTATCCACATTGCCTTGGCTTGTTTGTTCCTAAACTTAATCCTTTTTCCTTTTTAGCAAATGAGAGCCTGATTTTATGCTGATAAATTATGCACAAGAAAAATCCTAAACAAGGGCATGAGCTAAAGGAATTTAAAAGACTGGTCTTTGAATCCATTGTAGGAAAAGTAAACTGAACGAGAGTGTATTCTATATTGAAATGTACATCAATGATCTAAGTGATACTTTCTTTGTAGATCTGAGTGGAAGAGAATTTTGAGGAAAAGGAAAGAGGAGAACATAACCCAGTCCCAGTAACAATATTTCATTCCTCTAATCGTTAGAAGTTGTTTGTATGTCTAAGCAGAAGAAATAGAAAAAATAAGGATTTTAAGGAAAGGGGTAAGAAGGGAACATAACTCATATAAAGCCCTTTGGAAAGCTGACAGAGTATTATAATATTTTTGTTGTTGTTTTCTTTTATCTTCAGAACAATAGCTTCGTGCATTTGGTTCAGGAGGAAGAAGGTATGGGAAAAGGCATGGTGACTTCAAGTGGTTCATCAATAGCCATCAATCCCTCCAATATAGGCTTTCAGGTATTCCCCCATTGTTTTTATTTGAAAAAAAAATGTTTTCGGTGTTATCTCTTCCTTTTGCTTTGGTCCTGTATTCATTGTCCTTTGATTGGTCTTATGCAGCTTTTGAAGAAACATGGTTGGAAAGAAGGAACTGGTCTTGGGATTTCTGAGCAGGTTATTATATTACTATCTTTCTCACTCTTATTTTTCTTTACCAAAAAACAATATAATCATAAACTTTGAATCAGTTCATCTTATTTTGTTTGTGTGAGCTTTGTTTTCTGTTGACTCACTTTTTCCTGGATTCCTGACCATGAATGTAGAGTGTTCTGAGCAGTTATAAAATTGACACATAATCTCTTTATTTGTGTGGATTTCTTTCTCATGTTGGCTGAAAATGACTGTTTGTTAATAATTAAATATGTCAATTCTGTTGAGAGATGTTTATGTAACAGGGAAGGATAGAGCCTGTACAAGCATACTTGAAGAATAATAAACGGGGCCTGGGAGCAGATAAATTACAGAAGGCACTAAATCCCCCTGATTCTACTGTCTTGAATGGAAAAAATGACCAGGTGAGTTCATTTGCATGTATAGTAATAATTCAAAAACCCAATTCTTTCTTGTTTGGTTTTTCCTCTTTTCCAATCAATGAAGATAATTAGAAAAATATGAAGTAATATTGAAGCTATGAATAAATTGATAATCATGTTATTAGTCTGAGCATGGGACTTAGATGATGGAGCTTCTTTTGGAAAATATATGTTTGACCATGTAAGGGGCTATAAATATTGTTGGATGTTGTTTATGAACTCATCTTCTGCTGAGCGCATTAGAAGTCTGAGGCAATGGAATTTGATCAATAAGAAGAGCTCTTTTTAGAATTAGTGAAAGAGAAAAGTGAGGTCTTTGGTTTTTCGCTTATGCCATGTTGTTGGATCAATGATTTAGACAATACATACATAGAAGGAAGAGAGAAATTAAGTTGACCATTTTAACTGGCTACACTATCGGACTGCTAATTATTTGCTATTTCTAAATACAAAAAAATAAATAAATTAGATTCGTTCCTTTTTTTCTTTCTTTTTGTGGTAAAAAGGGAAATCAAGTACCATTTTTGATGTGCCGTGGAACGATATCACCTACATCATGGCGATATATTACCGAGAGGTTGATGGTTTTAGTGCTAGTGTGAACTGTTTAGATTTGTGTGTGTGTGTGAGTGGTGGTTATTGTTCATGTTAATTTAATCTAATTAACGAATTTGGTGGTAAGAAGGCTAACTATGAACATTTACACAAGTTAATATAAATTTTCATAATGTGTTTGTGTTGTATGAGAAAATAAATTTACCCATTTTACTGCTTATAAAGTTATACGGGATCATGCTTAATGTACTAAGATGTTTTTGGATGCTGGCAGTGACCTGCACCATTTTGATTTGATCCTGCGTATCATACTTATCATGGATATACTACTTTAAGAAGTTTACATGTTTAATTGATGCATTATTGATTGGTTTAGAAGTAGCCGAATTTCATACGAAATTATGCTCTAATATTAACTTCCGCTGTTTAATTTTACCATTATTGTCCTCAATATTGTCATTTCTACCAATATTTTAATAAATATTAACTGTTGATACCTATGATATGACTAACCTGCATATATCAGTTATATATAACCGTGCTGTTGGTTTTTAGGAGCTGCATTCAAAAAAAGGCAAGGGACTCTCAAAGAAGATGAAGAAAGAGCAGGAGTTAGAGAAAAGATTGCAGGAGAGGGAATTTGAGCGTGCCTTTCATAGGGAGTTTTGGCCAGATAACGTTTGATGTAGGAATGGCATAATTTCTATTCACACTGTCTTTGCCCACCCCCTGCTTTTCATATTTTAGGTTTTGTACAGGGATTTACCTTTTTCTTTTTGATTCTTGAGTGTTAACCCTAAAAATCTGAAGTATAGTTCCAATCCAAGATTATTTCGGAGTTCATAGAGTTGTATTCAACAGCATAAGGTTGAGCCATTGCTGATAAAAGCAATCAAATATATTCCAATTCCATGCAAGCAAACGTTGATTAAGCTGGAGTTCATGTCTCAACTCTTTTTCTATCCTTTCTCTTAATAGTATCGAACTTCGAGCAGCACAGTTCTTTGTGATAGTTGGTTAAATACTTTAAGATAGATAGGGGACACATCGCTTTTAAGCAATGAAATTCCAATGATATGATATCATATACATCATAAATTGACCTTTGCATCAATTCTATTATATTAATAAATTAATTAATGAAAAGGAATTAAAAACAAGTAAATTTATCTCCCTGCTGGATATATGAAAATATTTTCCCCAAAAAAAAAAGGTTCTGGAAAACCACAACTCGTATATATACAAAAGGGAGCCAACACAAATTTAATTGGAATGGAAATAGATTCACTTGGCCATTTACAATTTGATAGCATGGTACACAATGTCTATGATTTCTTTTTCTTGTTATCATCAGGTTTAATGAGTTGAACGGGAGCTGCTGGTATCCTGACCCACCATTCTCTAATTCGCCTCACCCACCTGTCACTGCTTTCTTTTCTATATGGCATTTCCCTTGTAAAAGCCTCTACAAATACTACCAGGATTATATATCTCAGAGGCACAAATGCAAACACTGCTGCCATGAAAACCAGCAGTAAAACAATTCTGTCCGTTGCCTGCAGAAAGATCAATTTTGAATATGTAACACATTGGTGGGAGAGCGGAAAGCAACTCCTAATAGAAATTTAAATTCAAATGACCGATCTTATTTCAAGTTCAATCTGTTGGTGCAACCTATTGTAAATACCGACAATTCAATCTATACTACAAAATTATGAGAGCTGAAGAATAAAGAAGAATACAGGACTTCAACAAGTTTAACTGGATATTTTCAAGATTTTAATAACACAGAGAACTTAAGATGCAGTTTTCTTAATATATCTTTTTTCATGGATTTTACAAAAACCATGTGGAGTTATTTTAAGGTCCGAAACAAACATCCAACTATCAGTTCGTCCAACTAAGGACAAGTTGTCTTTTACCTCACGACTTGCCTGCAGAGGGAAAGGCCTTTCAAGGGCCTCCCAGAACTGAAGTTTCAAGAGAACTACCTAGTAAAGACACTTGTAATGAGGAAACTAGAAAACTATTATAAACTTATCGCACCCCCAATACCTGTGATATTGCTTCTTATGGCCAGGGGAAAAAAGTTAAACTGGCTCCAAATTCTCCCGCTAAATGCACTTAGAATTATTTGTATCCTATTGTTACAAGTTTTGCCTAATGGCAAATTGGCATCGCTTTGAAACATACCTGTGGAAGAACCGCAAACAGGAGAGCTCTTAGCTTCAGGAGAACAATATTCCCAGCTCGAAGTAATGCTTCAACTTGAGTGATGGCTTCTTGCAATGTCAGCAGCTGCTCTACTGCATTTCGGTTATGGGGAGGTGTTATTTTGAATGGTTGTAATGGTCTCCCTTTGTTAAAATGCCTGCACCAGAGCATAAGAACTGCAACGAATACAAAAATTGATGGCAATATATATCTGATCCAACCCCTGTACATCAAAATCAACATAAAATTACTTCTGTCCATCCAAGCTAAAGCTAATATTTAAAAAAGAAAAAAAAAAGGGAAACAATGCTAATATTTTGGCTTGAGAAATGTGGAAGACATAGCAAGACAAGTACTCAAAGTTGACATGTCAACTCATGATGGGATGATGATATATACCAGAAAGAAAAAACAAAGAAACCCATCTTAACTAGAATGCAAAAAAAAAAAAATCACTTGATAGTTCAAAAGAGACATCCCAAGTGTCAAAATCAAAGGGAAAGTGTAATGCTTGGGCCTCACCCACTTGACCCTAATATGATGTGTGTCCCCTACTTCGGACCCAAGTAATGTTTCAGTAAGTTTCCACCAAAGAGAAGATCATTTGATCCTTTCTAAGGCATATTTCCCGTCAATGAGGGAAGACAGCAAAAGTTATTGCTGACTGTTGGAATGGCACCAAGGATCATGGTCCAGTGGCCGGGTTATAGGTATGCCATGGTGATCTACATACCCAGTTATCCAACAGTAGGGCTTCTCTGACCTTCAAAGGAGGCAAGAATATCATAGTCCTGAACATAGGTGACCAGACACTTAAGTCACACTATTCATGATTACCATGGACACTTTAGCTTGCTTATCGATAATGCCCTAAAACCAGCTGTCTTTGACATTGTGACTGGTGATGCCAAATGTCACAATTATGTTATTTTTGTGGCATGAAAAAGAAACTTTGGCGACAAAACCTTCATTCTCAGGCGGAGGAATAGAGTTTGTTTAAGAGAAAACAGGAATTAATACCAGAGAGTGCACATATCATATTGAGTTACATGTTCTTATAATTTCAAATGGCCCGGGCATTTTCTGTTTCCAATTTAAACCCTCTGGGAGACTTCTTTCAGCTGATGGTCCATAATCATAATCCACTGGTGAAATATCTAAAATTAGTCTGCTAAAATGAGGGAAGATTTGTTGAAATCATACTTACACGAAAAGGCAGACCTTCAATCTCTTCCAAACTAATTACAGTAAATCCAATTACAAGGATAACTTCTTTGTTACTCAGCTAATTACAGCATTCAGAAAAAGGACTAAAGACCTGTGAGAAATTTTTCCTGGTCCTGGCACTGGAACATCATAATAAAATTTGAAAGAAAACTAAAAAGTTTCAAACTGAATATGTAAGTCAGACCTAACAATTGTCTTGATTAGATTGGTGCATTAGGCACACTCTACTCATAAATTATAGCATTAATAGAAAAAGATTTGATCAGAAGCCTTCAATAGGCTCTCAATTTGCACCACCAAATTGACAGGGCCAGTGAACTATAAAGTTCATATGGAGCATAAACTATAAGGGGCCCCATGCTCTACAAGTCCAGATTGACAGCCAGCCCAGTAGGGTAAGTGAAGAAATTACTAATACTGTTGGCACCAGGCATGAAAACTCCAGTCACAGACTAAGTTGCCTTAACATAGAGTAGCAGATTAACACCAAACACCATCAATAGGGTAATCTCAGCTCCTCTCCATTTGCAGCACCAAATTGAGAGGACCATGCAGTTATAAAGTAGAATTGTTCTCAAGCAATTAATAGGGGAACCCAACTCCTCTATATTTCCAGCACTAAACTGAGAGGGCAACTTAAGCCCAGACTGCAAAGTCCACAAGGGGACCAAAGCTCTGGCAGTCCAGGTTTAACAGCCAGCTCTCTGTTGCAAATGGAGAGGAGTATTTTCCCAGTAAAGGACAGTGGAAAATTATTAATACTTTCGGGGCCAGGCATGGAAAACTCCACTCAACAAGTTACCTTAGTATAGAGTAGCATGTCAACATCAGAAATGCCGTTGATTTACAAGGGTGTTCCCATGATGCCAAAAGTTGAACACGGGTAGCTACTTCAATAACTGGAAACAATAGTTCCTACAAGTAAAAGCCAATAATTTTTATACATAAAAACATAGAGAACTAAACGTGTAACAAACCTTATATCTTCAAAAAATAACAAAATCATGAAGCCATGCACTTTTAAAGAAATAAAAACTACCGGGGGAAACAAAAACTTAGTGACTGCACATAATCTGTTTAAGTCTATCTTATCTCTATCCACATTATAATATGGGGTTCTATTAAAGCAGAAACAAACAAACAAGTATAATGAAAAGATATCAGAGAATTTAGCCATAAGAAGCTGTTTTCGCATCAATACAGCTTGCTCGAAGTACTGCACTGGTTCAGTGGACTTTTCTATTCTTTGGTTGAGCACAATACACTTATCACCTGTTCAAGATCAGATTTAGCAGCTCCGAGCCTGAAGAAGGAAAAATCCCTTCATCCTTCCCTATCTATTAAGAGAAAAATAAATATAATCTGTCTCACAAACTAGAAGCAATATAAACAGATTCATCATTAAAAGGCACTTTTATAGATTTCTATGCTCTTTTTGTTTCTCCCTAATATTATTATTACTAATTTAAAGAATGGTAAGAGTTACATTGGCTTGGAAAACCAAATTTAACATGTGAAACTGAAAACCCACCTTCATTATAGCAACATTTGTATCAATTCCATCCACCTTCACCTGTTCCACAGTTGCCTGTGCAGCTTCAGCCCTCCCTGTGTCCAGTAGTGACTGTTTTACTGCCATTTCCAAGGGATTAATCTCACCAACACAAACATCTCCTACTATTATTGCTTCTCCCTCAAGGTTTCCTTCTTTTTCTAATATAAAGCCAAGTTGAGTAAGTGCTATAAGTGAAACTGGAGAAAGTTTTGGCTGCCGTTTTGCATAAGGACTCCCAGAAACATCATGTTGGGCAGCACTGGAATTCAAAAGAACCAACCGACTTGACAAAGTTTTCAAAATCAAGTCTCCCCCTGGAAGACTTTCAGCAAGGTTAAAAGCAAGTAAGGTTTTATAATGGGATGAAAAGAAGTGGAAGGCTTCTCTAACTGCACGATATCGACAAATGCCTAGAATAGCTCTTGCCATTACTTCTGATTTCTTAGTCTCTTTAAAATTGTTTTTCCGAATAAACCTGTGTGCACGCAAGATCTCAAGACAAATATCCAACCAATAGTCCCGGCGAGAATTGCCTTTGAACTCAGGAAATTCCAAATAAACTGGCTCTGCTCTGTAAATAAATTATAAAAGAGTTAAATCAAAAAATGGGTGAGCTCATGATCATATTAAGTAAATAAGTTCCATACAGGCTACATGGGTTATATAGCATACATAGATGTTGATTTGTACATAATGGCTTTGTCGAAAAGACGAGCACCCAATGGTCCAGTCAATTCAGGTTTTATGACCTGCTTCATATCTGTTGCCAGATCGTACCTAACAGCTTTTTCATACAAACCAACTCCCAATGATTCAAAGTACAGTGCAGAATTGGTCAGTGTCAACCGCCCTAGATAAAAAGAGATCGGATGAATAACACATTCCAAGTTTATATAATGCGAAAAAAAGAAGAAGTTATTAGAGCCTGCTATAATTGACAATATGACCTGAAATAGTCAGGCCTGCTTTGAAATGTTTTCAGGAAAAAGAACATAAAGAATCTGTTAAAAATATTAAAAAATTTAAAAGTGGGAAAGGTATCCTAATCTATATGATGCAGATCTGGTTTTAAGTTTTAACCAGCCAACCCAGTACAAGAGATATTTTGAAGACCACCTGGTGAAATCATGTTATAAAGATAAACAATATCACCAAATAAACTGGTTCTTTCTGAATTAAAAAAGAGGGGGAGGGAGGAGGGAGGGGGGTGAACTTAACCATACCATCTGAACTTTGACCCGCTATACCCCTTACCTTCTCTTCTTCTTTATTTTCTTTTCATGAATTAAAATCTGAGACTTATGATGCTTCAAATGTGAAGAACCGTTCAATCTTTGTTCATATTGAAAAAATATATATATATATATATATATATATATATATATATATATAGGAATTGATGGATTCTGAAGCAACTTGGAGCTGTGGAGTACTTTGATGAAAAATTAAAGTGAAAGGAATCCACATGGATATGGTTATATATGCTCAAAAGCAACAAAATGGGTAAGGAATATGTTATCCCAATATTCACTCACAACAAAGACGAAGATGAAAAAGATTAAACTATCACTTGGCCCTGAGGGGTTCTAGAAAAATCACTCCCATTCCTCATTAAAGATGAAGAAGACTCGGGCAGTGATAGTTTCTGGGAAGCGCCTCTTGACGAATGGGAGTGAAGATATTAAACTATCATTGCCTGAGTCTTCTTCATCTTTAATGAATGGACATGAAAAGTTTAAACAACATATTTCACTCCTACTCCTCATTAAAGATGAAGAAGACTCAGGCAGGTGCCTCTTGACGAATTGAACGCTACCTTGGAAAACTCTTTGAGAGGATCCAGCGCTCCATTTTCTCTGACCAAATTGAGAAAGGGAGACAGAGACGAGAGAGAGGTGTATCAAAGTGCACCAACATACCCGTACCCAATCACCGCTCATGTGACACCCACACCCAACCGAGAAAAGGTAGATGGCATACCAAGCAATAGGAAGCCGGAGAAGGTCAAGATCGAAGTGTTGAATTTTAATTCTCTAGTTGATCTTGTTTTTTGATGGACTCCGATGTTATGCAAACAATTGGGGTGATGATATTAAAATATGCAGAATAGTAATGAAGGAGAAAGTAAACATGAGTCATGACACACAAGCACAAAGAATTTTTCATTGATGTTCGGCTAACTTTCCCTATGTCCTCGTGTGATCTCTCTTGAGAGAATCAGTACCACTATGGAGAAGGACAGGTGAGTACGCGGACTTATTGAAACCCCTATGCTGACCCCCAAACCTTAACCTATGTCTGAGCCACATGTAGGCATGTATTTGGTGTGACTGAATCACCATCTTTACATGAAAAACACATCTGGTGTAATCTTCATATATATTTTATTGGCACCCACGAAAGAACAAAATTAATAATCTGTATAGGAAATCCAAAAGGTTTGGGTTTTATCATATAATCAGTAGACCAATTCCAAGGTTTAGTCATGTCTCAACTGTATCATCTCTACAATTTGTGGTTTTAAAAACTGAATTTACTTGATGCAATAATATCTTGATGTGTTCGTTCAGGAGTACAATCACTTACCAGGCCACAGAGATATACCAATATGTTGCAGCACTGGTTGAGTGGGAACTGTACCATCAACATCAAGGACCATTTCTCCCTCTGTGAGCTGAAGGTTTCCAATGGAAGAGGTCAATGCATTTTTGGAAGCCTTTATAACCCTGCAGAAGAGCCATATGAATATATATATTTAAATTGATAGAGCTGTTTATAGCATTAGAGATACAAAGAAAAAACAACAGGACAAGAAGCAATAACACAAAAGAACACACACATACACACAAACTTTTAGCTATATAGTCCACATGCCACCTGGACATATGAGTACAGTGCACACATGAGCAAGAGAGAGAGACAGACAGAGAGAGAATTGTCTACAACCAAACCATAAACTAAAATTATCATTGAGGAGAAATAGAGAATTCATTTCTTACTAGCAAAGTATACACCATTTTAGATCATCACGAGGTGTAGCGCATGCATGGCCCGACCCAGATGGTTGCACCATTTTGAGCAAACATATTTTATAAATGATTTGCATGTATAGCATATAAAAAAAGTATGTTTGGAACTAAGGCAGGATACATATGGTTTATGCATGCTCCAAATTTAAGTTAGCATTCAATGATAGAACATGCCTCTAGGATTTAAACTTGCATGTGATTTGGGGTAACAGTTTTACTACAAAAAGGAAATAGAAGTCACACAAATGAGAGCAATCGAGGACCAAAATAATACTTGTCGAGGCTTCGTATGTATTTGTCATATACAAGGAAATGAAGTCGATGGCCTGAAGAACTTGTGAGTGCATCATAAAGATTGTGGACGGTTATTATATCTGCAACAGCGGCACAAGCAGGAGCTATTCGTGCAAAGGCCTCTAGCCCAACAGTTTTCTTGTCATCAACCTGAAGGTGAAAGCCCCCCAAAACAAAAAAATAGTTCTTAAAATTAGCAACTAAAAATGACTAAATAATTTGAAATTAACCCATTCTATGCACAAGAGCCCATAAATGGGTACAATGTGTTACTTGCAGAAAAGAAACAAGGCAACTGATTAAAAAAAAAGTACCTGCATAGCCATATTTGTAGAACTTGAATAAAAAAGTGACCAGCCATCTTCATCCTCTGAGTCCTGGTTACTGCAAGAAGCAGTTTCCTACAGTTGAAGATTGTTCACAAAAATAGAAGATAAAACTTAGGACCAACACTTTAGAGTTTCTGACCAATTATTGGGAAACAAAATTTTTTTTAAATCTTAAATAACAATGAGGGGCTGCCTCACTTTGTCTTGTGGTTTACTCTCAACACTGGGCGACTCCCATGCAAGCATCATATCAAATGTCATACAACGGAACTCCTTGTCACTCAAATAATCTGGGCGACAACTCACTATATGGAGTGCTTGGTATGAGCAAAATTCCAAAAAATTCCTAGCATAAGTCAAAAGTTCCTTAACACTCTCAGGAAGCTGTGTGTCAAAATGATGCTGTAATTCTTCAGTAGGAATTTGAAGAATCCTGCAGCAGCATGAAATGCATTGAGCTTCAAGATTACTAGGAGACAGATTGCTATAACAGTTGGGGAGAGTATAATACAAAGGGACATAATGCAGATGTATACGGATGTCACCAGGAGATCAAGGTTAGACAATAAAGCAATACAGAGCAGTACATGCTCACTATCTTAAGGAAATCTATGGATTTCATTAATGTAATGCTTAGCGTTTGATGAAGATGATGATGACAATAGTAATAGTGGCAGAAGTAGTAAAAGGGAACATTTATTGTACCTTTTTTTTCTTTTTATAATGCAAACGGAAAAATAACAAGAAAAAATGGTTAGTTACTCTGCCGAAAGTGCAGGTACAAGTTATGGAGTGTCTGTAAAAAATGGTTTTAACTCAGCCAACTTCTGTTGTGCACTGGGATTTGAAGATGTAGTTGACATAGTGCAATACCATTAAGCAATCAAAGATAAAAACATCAAAGCATCCATTTGGTTATGATGCAAAACATTTCAGAAACATCTTTTCCTTCACCATGTGAAGGCACTCTCCAGGCATAACAAAGTAAAGGGAAAAGTAGTTTCGATGTTCTAAAGCGACCCAATATTAGGAGAAAGAAATTATGGGGACGTGCAATGTTTTAAAAGGCATAAGAGACAGATTTAGATGGCTGGGAGTTTGATGTAAGATTGCATGTAATCCAGCACACAACGAATCGAAATCAAGGAGGAGGTATTCAGATACACAATTTGTAACATCCAGACAACGTAATGTGTTATGAGACACCCAGCATTCTTAAAATCAAGGAAAATTTATTAAGACATTCATAGCCGCATTTTGTTTATATACAATTGACAAAACAATCGAAGCCCAAATGTGGTGCTGGTTCTTAGACTCAGAACGTAGCACAAAATGAAAAACAACTGCGACCCATATGACATGCATGTAACAGGAATGAAAGCAATCTTTGTTTCTCGATCTAATGTAAACGAAAATAAATACGCAAACCAATAGATATAAATGAATGAAGATGAGAAAAATAAAGGCGGTATATACATATGCAGATATGAGAAAACAAAAAGAGGGGAGAAAGAGAATGACTTGGAACAGCGGGAGACGACGGAATTGGCCAAAGTAGAGAGCTGAGGAATGGGTTTTGGAGAATTGACAGCGGAGGAAGGGGAGTCTTGGTCATCTCCATTGGACTTGTTGCGGCTGAAAAGGGATTTCAGGGACTTATGATGGCTTCTCGTCGTCGTCAAGAAACCGTCCAACATTCCCAACTTCACATTCTCCATGATTTTATTTATTTTATCTTCTTCTTCTTCTTCTTCTTCTCATCGATATAATAATCTAAATGATATCATCATATTATATCATCCTTGCCAATGCCGACGTTTCTTGATTCGTTTGCAGATACCTCCTCCGTCCCTCTTCCCTTTCCCACACTTTCCTTCTTTTTCCTTCTCGACGTCTTTTATTTTATTTTAAATTGTAACCAAAGTTTAGCTTGGAGCCTACACGGAGGGGCTTCAACGCTAAACGCGACGGGTTCGGACACTGCTTATGTCTAAGAATCTAGCGTACGGTATAACCTAATGAAAAAGAATATTAACTTGCGGACGAATGTCCCAGGTTTGAATTTCTACAACATTATAGTTGTGTGTGTAAGAGAAATATTCATGTCTTATAATTCAGACTATCGATTGCACTATTAAAGAAAAATTTCAGATGTTTTAAAAATTGACAATGTATATCTATTTTCAAAGTTTTATTTGTATTGTTATGACTTGATTTTTTATAAACTTTATTTATTTTTGGTTATTATGAGTTTGCACTCTTAGTTGGGATGCTTATACCAGAGTTTCTTCGATCATGTGTAATCGTTAGTGGAGAAGCCCGAAATTGTCTTAATTTTGATGTTAGATTGCTCTGTTATTGTAATTGCACTTTATGACTAGTTTGTTTTGGCCTTTTTTGACTAATGTCTTTTTTGGCTAAATTATGAATGCAATTTCAAAATTTCTCAACCAAAAATAAATTGACAATGTATGCAAAACGCTCTGTTGCATTCTACATTATTTATCACTATTGGTCTTGATTTTTTCATAAATTTTCATTTGAGTCTTTCAACTTACAATTTTTTTGGTTTATGAATTAGTTTGATCCTTTTGAATCTATACACGTTTCGTCAAAATCTTTGTTAAATTTACTTATAACACTAAATATCACGTATTTTGCTCAATAAATAATAGATGATCTCCTTAATGCACCCTAATGTGAAATCTCAATTTAAGAAAATAAAGCTTGAGTTTTAGGACTAAAATGAATTATATTTAGATGAAAATAGACCAACGATGACAAGAGACAAAATTTATCAAAAGTTTTGTCGAAATATGACATCATGGACTAAATTGATATGTAAATCAAAAGATGAAAGATTATATTGATTGATTTGAGAGTTTGACAACTAAAAGATAACTTTTAATACATCGGGTTGAGCGATGACAACTCTTAATCATTTCAGTTACAACTTACAAGTCCCTTACTATTTCTCTCCTATTATGATAAATAACATGATGAAAAAGATAGGAAGAAGGGGCAATACAACCATGTAGGGAAGTGTTTCTAGCAAAACGGTTAGCTTTAAAAAATTTATTATTTTATTTTGAGATTGATAATTTCAATCCATTTATTTCAGATGTGGGCTTTACAACTCATCTGTAGGACTAAATTATTAATATACCCCCTTAAAATCATCAATTTTGGTATAGAGTTGACGGCAAGGGGGAAAGTGACACACCAAATATTGGTAAGGAGACAAAGTAGATTACTTTAACTTTCACAGGAACAATGTAAGATTTAATCAATATTTCAGAGGCGTTGTAGTAATTAAACCTTTATTTAAATGGATTGGGGGCTAAACCTGATGACAGGCCCAACCCTTTCCTTATAAACAAGAAACAAGAGAAATGATAATACTGGGTGGGCTAGAAAGCCTGGTATATGGGCTATCAGCTGGATCAGAAAACATGTAGGATTTGAGCGGGATACGATCTCTTGGTTAGTTGAGTCTCGATCCATGACGTTTTTTGGTCAACTCGATCCATGACTTTATTAACTGGAAGATTGCTGCTGATTGTAGTAGCAGAGACGGAGAAGATGGGTCAAGTTCAAAGCGAGGCAGCCACAGTGGACCAACAAGGCCACTGGGGCTCCTCTGCTGTACCGTCCGCTTCTCCCTCCTTTTCTTCCATGGACTCTCTTATCGCAGGTACCTCTCTCTCTCGTTCCGATCTCTGTAAATTTGTGTGTTATACAGCGTTTCTTGTCACCGTCTCTAGTTTTGAACTGTTTGATGATGTGATAATAATTTTCGGTTTCTGATTGTGCTTTGATAATAAAGGGTGACTTCTATTGCTCTTCTATCCTCATTTATCCGGAATTTGTAGGAATTGATTTATTATAGCAATCTGAATATTTGCGGAATAAGTCCTTTATGTAAAATTTTTACTTTGTCATAACATCTAGGAAAGACAACCATAGGCCACCTAATAGACCAAAATCTTGCAACAGACGAAACTCTTATTACAACCCTTTGCATGATTAGTGGAACAAAAAAGGTGGATCCTTTCTTTCATTTAACATAAGTTTTGCAACTGATTTCGCACACTAGTAAATAGAGACAGTTTTCTTTAATTTTGCCCCTACACCCTCCTGTATAATGTTTTACTCTGAGACCACTATGTTAGGGTTAGGGTGTTTTCAGCTCGTATTATAGTATTCGAATCAATCCTTAATTTTTGGAACATTGTTTCTTTCACCATCTGCTAGTTAATACTTGACATTCCTGCCATGTTGTGCATTTTCAGAAGCTGCAGCATATGGCAATGATGGGAATGAGGTTGGTCCATTTTAAAGACAAACTTGTTTCTGCTTAAGGGGCGGGTGGGGTATTTGTAGGTCATAGGTTTATTAACTTATAAAAGTTAGGGTGGACATTTGTTTTCGACTTCCTTTTTAATTAAGTTTGGCTATCTTAAAGGAGTCGAACTATGCATTTTGCAGTCTCTTGATGCCAAGGCTCAGAAGGCACTGGAATGCCCTTGCATAGCTGACTTACGAAGTGGCCCTTGTGGGCATCAGTTTGCAGAGGCTTTTGTCTGTTATCTTAAGAGTACGGTGGAAGAAAAGGTAACGTCCAACTATTACTGAATAAAATTTCTGGGCTCTTTGTTGTGCAAACAGGCACAAGCACAACGTTCAACTCTTTTGTATCTCATTCTGGCATATTATTCCGCATATTTATCAACTCTTATTTACCTACTTGAGTGTGGTGTAACAAGTAACATGTAACAGAATATGTCATAACTAGAAGGTATCATCATGACGAAAGAAAAGGAAAAGAAGAAAGTAAAATTAGAATGCCCGAACCAAATTGCCTCAAAATTGGAGTTGGTACTAGGACATGCTTCTAAAAACTATCGCTTTTGGCCTAAATTTCTAGACTCTCAGCTTATAGTAATCGTAAAATGGAAAATACATCCATTTGGTTTGATTTAACGGTCCATCTAGCCACCAAAGAGATTGGAGATCAGGAGTAAATTTTGAGAAGACATTTTTTATGTTTCACTCTCTCTTTTCTTCCCTTCTGCCAAATGACAAATTCTTGAAATTTGATCTTTGTCAATTCTGATTATGGTGTGAAATAGATTCTATTGCTTGGTTAGTTACTATGTTGATATTCTACCTACTGATAATGTAATCAAGTGGATGTCTTTTTCTCCATTAGTTATTACCATTCTGATGGTCATAAGTTGGAAATCCATAAAGTTTACTATCATCAGATGGTTCTGTTTCAGGTGGAAGTAAATATATAAATTCTAATAACTATTGCTATTGAATCTCTGAATTCTCCCCGAGTGTAATTAACATGAATGATTTTTCATTTTCCTTTTTTTTTTCTTTTTTCTTTTTTTGTAGGGATCAGATTGCGTGCATCCGTTTGTAGTTTTGCAGAAGTGTATTAAAGCTAATCCTCATGCCTTTTCGAAAGACGTTTTAAAAGAAGATGAAGTCAAGAAAGAGGAAAAGCTGACACAGGATTACAAAATCATCCCCCCAAAATGGTCCAGGGAATCGCCAAGTCCAAAATCCAAGCTTTAGGGGAAAGATCTAAACTTCATATTTTTTTTCCCTCGCAACAAGCAGTAGTCATTGAATTTTTTATTATGAATAAAGTTGGCCTTCACTGGAGATGCTCAAGCAGGTTTTTGGAATGATTCTTCAGCATTCTTCCACACATATATTTGATCTAAAAATAAGAATCCGAAAGTTGAAGCTATTTACCGATTTATTAAAGAGATGGGGGAAGATGATCATATCTTTGCTGAATTTTCTTTGAGGCTTTTTTCGAAAATACTTTTTTTTAGGGGTTTCTGGTTGTATAAATGCAAAAACTTCTAGCATATATTATTAATGAATAATGCGACTCTTACCACATTTGTATACCACATTCTTATGCCATCTTATGTGGCAGTTGAAATGGACATCCACATCAATTCAAATTATTTAATATTTTTTTTTATTTTATGATTTATTTCAGTATTTGTTTTTTTAATTGCCTTAATTAAAATACACTTTATTGATTAAATTGATGTGGCATATAATATGAACATGTCACATCATGTGGTATAGAAATGTATGATAAAAATGTGGTAAGTGTAGCATTACTCAAGATTAATAAATGGATTCACGTGTTATATAGTATGAGTGAACTTATAAAATGACTGACGGTTTTTATCCTCTGTTTATTTTTTAATAAATAGTATAGCCGCATGGCTATATTATTTAAAAATAATATATTTAAATAGTATAGCCGAGCGGCTATCCTCTTTCAATTTTTTATATTTAAACAGTATTACCGCCCGGCTATACTCTTCTTAAAAATAATAATAAATAAAACCCAAGTACAGCCGCGCGGCTATATACTAGTAAAGCCGTGCGGCTATACGGTTTGAAAGTATTAGTATAGCCGACCGGCTATAGTATTTATTTAAAAAAAAAACCCCAAGTATAGCCGCACGGCTATACTCTTTAAATACCCTTCTTTTTTTCTTTTTCCCGTTTATCAGTAATTTAAATCCCAATCTCTCTCCATCCGTCTGCCAAGTTGTAGAAAAGGGGCAAACACATGAAGTATAATGAAAACAAAAATAAAAATAGACAGTAAGTTTAATGAAGTACAACACCCATATAATCACAGAGCCTCAACATACAACAAATCAAATTTTATGATGACAATTACGGATTACCCAATTGAAGCAAATGATTCAATTTCTGGATTCCAACTAGCATAGATAAAAAGGAAAACATGATCAAACATTCAAGAAACCCAGAACTGAAAAGCGTTACCTAAGAGGAAAAGGAATTGCAGGGTGTCTCGCAAGTCTTGTTCATGCTTTGGCAAAGTTAGAAACTAAAGTAAAACCATCTGCGGATGCCAAAAAACAAACGAAAATTAGGTGAGCGAAAGCAGAGATGGAGAGAAAAGGAAACTTGTTATTTTTGGGAGAGAAACCATGAATAAAAATCAAATTCTATTAATCTGTTTCAGTTTGCTAAAAAAGAAAATATCCCTACAAAAACCTGCAATGAAAAATGGATCAAAGCCTCCCCTCCAAATTGAAAATTATCAGACCCTAATAACCAAATCAACAATTGAAGATTATCATACCCTAGTCAACAATTTAAATGACCGTACGATACATACGGAGTCCAAATTCTAGTTCATACAGTCTCTTGGAAGTCTTGCTTTGCTTCATCAGCCCCTGCCAGTGTCAAATGTAATTCACATTGCTGTTAACATCAAAACAATTGTATTACACCAAAATGGGAACTTATTGAAGAAAATAGATTGTGGAAAACAAGAGAGAAGAGAAAATCCAAACTTGTAAAAATGTGCAATTCAAACAGCCATAAATAATTTCAAAAGAAACAACAGCAGAACAATCGCAATACACTAAACATGGAAATGGTAATTGCATGGCTGATTCTTAAAGACATCCTTAAAGCTCTTGCAATGAGTCATCCTTGAAAATTTTCAGGGTGTCTGGAGTGATTAGTGTGATGTGAAATGTTGAAGAATTAGGCGTACCAAAAGTACAGACTCGTCCAATATCAGTACTCCTACAGCACCACCCACTCCCGCCATCTCTCTCTCTCTCTCTCTCTCTCTCTCTAAATATAATAGCAATGGAAGAAGAAACGAAATGTGAAGAAACTGATTTGGGCAAACTGAAAGGAACTGCTCCTTTCTGATGAGGCACCATAGTCAAGGCCAAGATTTAATGAACAGTCACTCTAGTATGGCCGTGCGGCTATACTATTTATTTAAAAAATAAAAATAAAACCCAAGTATAGCCGTGGGACATATTATATTTAAACAGTACAGCCGGTCGGCTATACTCTTTGAAAATATTATATTTTAACAGTATAGCCGTACGGCTATACGACTATAAAAATAATAAAAGTAAACCCATGTATAGCCGCCCGGCTACACTCTTTAAATACCTATTTTTTTTATATATATTTTTTTTCTGTTTATCGATAAGAGTAGTTTGGAGAATTTTCCATTATTTGGCCATTACCCGAGTCTCTATTGTCTCTTTTTGAGTTTTTACGCCTATAAAGAATTTAACATTTTCCAGTTTAATACTCGTATTATACATGTACATATGTATTTTTTAATAATACTTTGTATTTTTTGTACATATATATTAAAGACTAGGTAAAATACACGTTTAAAAAAAAAAAGGAAATGTACAATACACATATTGTACATTTACGTACATATTTTCATGTCTAATACACATCTTTTTTACAAAATTGTTAATAATACACACAAAATTCACATATTATACACATTATTCTCACATATTATTGAATACAAAAAATATATTTTAAAATTTTAAAATTTTAAATAAAAATATTATATAGTGACCGAACTTTTTCAGTTCTAACTTATCAAATTCTTGCCAAAATTTTGCCAAATAGAATACTCTAAGATTATTTCTTATTTGTTGGAACAAAAATAAAAAATGGTTATTTTGCAATCTCTTTGCAAACAAGAACAACAATTCAAATAAAGATTTATGGGTATAGTAGTATGAGGGAGCCGTTCTGGGTTTTGAATGAAAGTGAAGTGGACCTTAGGAATAATGTGATATATTATGAGTTTTTTATTTATTTGATTGTTTTCTAATAAATAGTATAGCCGCGCGGCTATACCCTTTAAATATAATATATTTAATTGCTTTGATGACCTTAATCACTGTTACTTTCTCTCCCTCTGCTATTTCTTGTGTCATTGGTAGTCAGACATCTCAAGACATGTGGATGAATCTCAAGGAACGGTTTGCTAATGTTACTCGGACCAGTATTTTTCAGATGAAGACTGATCTTCAGAATATGAAGAAGGGTCTTGAGTCTATTGATCAATATCTTCAGAAAATCAAGGATTCGAGGGATCAATTGTCTGCAGTTGGTGTTCTTATTTCTGATGAAGATGTTGTTATTCTTGCTCCGTGAAAATGTCATTTCTTTGAAGGAGTTTCGGTCCCAGCTCAAGGCTGAGGAGGCTACAATTGAAGAGACTTTTCGACAGATCTGTCGAAAATATGGGTTTCTATGGTGTCATTCAAGAAATTTGGGACCTTGACTATCAAAAGTTTACAATCCCAGTCTTTAGGTGTGATTGGATAGATAGTTCTGGTCTTGTAGTCGACGAACTTGGATTTACCCTTGTAGATTTGAGTAAAATTGGACATAGGAATGACCAATTTGTTTTGGCTTCTCAAGTCAAACAAATATTTTTTGTTGACGACCCGATGCATCGTGGTTGGTCGGTAGTGTTATCAATGTCTAATAGAGAATATAATGATGTCATTGGTGATGAAGTCTTAGGTGATGTGATAATTGAGTGTGAGCCATTTACTAGAGGGATGCCAAATGTGGACACATTTGATGAACTGGTGGGTGAGTTAGGTGGTCAAAATATTCGAGGTGGGTGTGAAGATATATGGATTGAATGATGCTTATGTAATTGGCAGTGTATGACATTAATTTTGTAATATATTGTAATGTGATTTCTTCACTTTCATTATGCAGGTTTTGGCCATAAAACAATCAGTGCAAAAAATACTTGTTCCAGATTACATCATTATATTCTGCATAAAAAATGACGTCTGTTCAAATAAAACACGACGTTATGGTGAACCAGTTATTCAGCATATTTACCGACGTCTTAAAGCAACGTAACAATGAAGAACCACGACGCTATTGTGAAGCAATTATTCAGGATATCACGTCGGGGAAGGATTAAGAACCGCCATGTAATTCTAAATAACACGACTCCAATCCCATAATACCGACGTCTAAAAAACAAGATAAATAATCTGAACGTTAAAAAATACGACGTCATCATACATTTTCCACGTCGCAAGTTCTTTTATAAACGAAGAGGAACGAAATGAATTCCGACGGTAATTCATTATAACCGCCGTCTAATATCAATTAAACGACGTTATTTGTAATACGGCTCTCATCATAATCAACGCCGTCTATATGTTCTGTAATACGGCTCTCATTTATTTGGAACCGACGTTGTTTAGAAGTTCAACGTCGTCTACATTAATAAGTGCGGCGTGAGTAATGAATACATATAAATACAACGTCGACTATATAAATGCCACCGACGTTGTTTCGCATTTCAACGTCAACTATATAAATACATACGTCGTAAATAATGACACTGACAACTATTTCCACGTCATCTTTTTTAGAAAAATCGAAGTGGAAAATTTATTTCACGACGGTTGTTTGTAAATAAGAGACGTAGTAGATTTCAATAACGTCGTCTTCTCATGTATTTAAAGACGTCATATTTTTTCTTGTCGTGAAAATTATATTTAACGGCGTAGTGTTTTAGTTGTCGTCGTTGTATGTCTATCTTGCTTCCTTGTTCTTTTAATATGTGTCATATTTTTCCTTTTTAACGACGGTGATTTGTTTGAGTTGGTCGTCTATTCTCATCCTCGACTATTTTTTAAAACTTTAGCAGACTAAACACGTCTGTTTTTATTTGTTTTCGACGTTGTTTTATTTAACAACGTCTAATATTTATCGTCGTTGTTTGTTTCTGAAAATAGGACGTATAAATTTTGTAATACGACTCTCATATATTTGTAACCGACGTTGTTTCGTTGTTCAACGTCTACTCTATAAATACATACGTCGTAAATAATGACACTGACAACTATTTCCACGTCATCTTTTATAGAAAAATCGAAGTGGAAAATTTATTTTACGACGGCTGTTTTTATATAGGCGACGTAGTAGGAATCAATAACGTCGTCTTCTAATGTATTTAAAGACGTCATATTTTTTATTGTCGTGAAAATGATATTTAACGGCGTCTTATTTTAATTTTCGTCGTTGTATGTCTATCTTGCGGCCTTGTTCTGTTAATATGTGTCATATTTTTCCTTTTTAACGACGGTTTTTTTAGAGAGTTGGTCGTCTATTCTCATCCTCGACTGCTTTTTTAGATCTTTTTGCAGTACAAAGATGTCGTTTTGTATTTGTTGATGACGTTGTATATTTTAACAACGACGGTGATTTAGCGTCGTGGTTTATGAGGGAAAAGATGACGGTGGATTCCACGACCATTGAAAAACCGAATACACGACGGTGATTTACCGTCGTCTTTTTGCTTTTTTGTAGTAGTAAGATTACTTTTATTTCTGCTATCGCTGCTACGCATATGGGCTCCACTTCTCCTCAGACTGATTGCACGCTGTCAAATCTGTTGGAAGAAAAATCATACTGCTGTCACTTGTTTTTACAGAAATAGTGGTTATCCATCATCCTCAAATGTTCCTCCCATGAGTGCTATGACTGTTGAGGCTAATTCTCCTCAAGATTTTTGGATTGCTGATTATGGTGCAACAAACCACACATGACTGCTGATATGAATAATTTGTCTGTTGCTTCTCCTTATACCAGTTCTGATATCTTTATGTATATTTGATGAGCTATCTTTATGCATACATGACAAAATCACAGGGAGGGTTTTTTTTCTGAGGCCTGAGCAATAATGGCTTGTATCCACTACCATAATCCATTTCTCCTTCCTCATCTTCTTCTGCTTCTTCAGCAACTGCATTTCTTGGACAAAAAGTAATACTTCCACTTTGTGGCACTCCACCAATTCCATGGTTCAACTTGCCTTGGAGAAGTCTGGTTTCTCCTCAACTAGTTCAACTGATTCTGTTGTTTTGTCAGTCCTGTTTAAAAGGCAAATTTACTAAGCTTCCTTTTTCTTTGGTGTCTTCAAAGTCAGCAACACCATTTGAGGTTGTTCATAGTGATCTTTGGGGACCAGCAACACCATTTTTTCTTCCTTTTTTAATTAAATAGTATAGCCGCGTGGCTATACCTTTTAAATAGAATGTATTTAAATAGTCTAGTGGGGCGGCTATACCACGATTTTTTCTAAAAAACTAGTATAGCCTAAATACTTTTTTTTACACGTGGCACCTAATCGCTATGGAGCCGTCTTTTTCAAACAAAAAATTTGTATAGCCGAGCGGCCATACTTGGTTTTTATTTTTTTTAAAATTTTATAGCTGCGCGGCTATACTCGGTATACCGTTTTTCACACGTTGGCAACTAGGCGCTAAGCGGCAACTCTATTTTTCCTTCTTCCATAAATAGTATAGCGGGGCGGCTGTACTCGAATTTTTTTCCAATTTTTTTTAAAAAATAGTATAGCACCCAGCTTTACTTTTTTTTTTTTATTATTAATTTTTTTAAATAAATAGTATAGCCGATTGGCTATACACGTTAGATATATTTGGATCTTTTTTCATTTAAATTTTATCCCCTATTTTTGTTTATCAATAAGAATAGTTTAGAATCCATTACTATTAGGCTATTACCCGAGTCTCTGTCTATTGTCCCCTTTTAATTTTATACTTTCCCAGAGTTTTTACCCATATAGAGAATTTGCATTTCCACGTTTAATACTCTATTGTACACGTATGTACAATTTTTCAATAATAAATTCGTGTTTTGTACACATCTTAAAGACTCGGTAAAATTTATGTTTTGAAAAAAGCAAACATACTATACTCGTATTCTACATGTACGTATGTATTTTTCATGTTTAATACACTTATTTTTAACAAAATTTTCAATAAGTCACACAAAATTCACATATTATACAAATAATTCTCACATATTCTTAAATAAAAATAATACATATTAAAAAAATTTAAAAATTTATATTAAAATAGTATATAGTGGCCAATTAATATATGCTTTGGATATGTTGAAACTAGTAAATTAATATCTATAAAGTATAAACAAATGCAAGTAGGAGGGTTTTTTTCCTTAATTTTTTTCAATTACATAATATAGCTGTGCGGCTGTACCGTTTGAATATAATGTATTTAAATAGTATCGCCATTCGGCTATAATATGATTTTTTCTAAAATAGTATAGTCGTTCGACATGTGGCACCTAATCGCTATACGAGCTTTTTAATATAAACAAATAGTATAGATGCGCGGCTATACTCCTTGAATATATTATATTTAAACAGTACATCCGTGGGCTATACTCTTTAAATACTGTTTTTATTTTCAATAATTTTTTTCGTCCATCCGTAAGAGTAGTTTAGAGCATTATCCATTACTAGTAGGCCATTACCTGAGTCTCTATTGTCCATTTTTGAGTTTTTTTGCTTAACTATACAATTTATTAAAAAATAAAAAATAAAACCCAAGTATAGCCGGTCGGCTATACTCGTTGAACATATTATATTTAAACGCAGGGTTGAGTTTTCTTCAAGCACGGGAGTATGATGAGGCATCATAATCAAGAGCAAGGTTCAATGAACAGTTACTCTAGGTTCATTTACTTAATAAATAAATTGAACACATATTTTATGTTAGATTCATATATTTCATTAATAACTATTCATGAATAGTCTAATTCATATATGCACTTTCCTATCGTTCGTGCATCATCTATAGCTATATTAAGGGTGGCTTGTGGCTTGTGCATCATCTACCGTTCGTGCATATTCTAAATTTCAACTTCAATATAAACTAAATCTCTCTTTGAGAGTGTCTCTCTCTCTTTGTGGATTTCAAGGTACACACGGATTCTTTTCTAGTTTACACTTCGTGCTGCATCACTTTCCTACAATGGGGGTGAGTTTTGTGGGGTTGCTTTTTTATTTGAATTTTTTTTTATCTTGAAAAGGGCCGGTTTTTGTGGGTTACTTTTTAGTTTTATTTTTTATTTTATTGAGTATTTACTAAACTACCCATTCAAAATTTGGATATAAAATTTTGCTTAGTCGTTGGTTTTTTTGTTTCCGGGATGTTTGTGTTTAGTTTTTTTTTTTGAAACATGTGACCCCAACTATTTTCAGCCTCTCTTTGTAATAGTTGCCCAAAAAAAAAAAAAAAAGACGGTTTACAGTGGTTTTGCATTGTAAAAATAAAAACTACCAATATGAAAAATCACTTTAAAATTATAATTTTCCGAAATAATAAGGGTTGTAGGCAGCATAATTGAATAAGCGAAGTGAGGAGAAGAGTGGCTCATGGCTTTCGCTTCCGCGACTTGCTTTTCTTCCCAACTGCAAGTGCTTCTTCCCCGCGGCCCCTCAAAGAGTTCCCCATTCGTATTTCCTTCTTATAATACTCGTCGTGTCACAATTACGTTCAGACCTCTCAGTCTGACACTCAGAGCACGCAGACCCTTATGCGTTCTATCAGCGGCGGCGAAGAGTAATTCGGGTTCGAATTCCAGTGTTAACAAAACCAGTAAAGAAGAAGAAGCAGTTGAAGAGGTGGAAGAGGATCTGCCATGGATTCAGGAGAAAGCCTTGGACCTCGTGGAGTTCACGGGCTCCGTATCACAGGCCATTCCTGGACCCAGAGTGGGCACCAGCTCTCTCCCTTGGATTCTGGCTCTTCCTCTGGCCTATGCCGGTCTCACTTTCGTCGTTGCCTTTGTCAAGACCGTTAAAAAGTTTTCTTCCCCTCGACAAAAACGCAAGAGACTGGTCTGCTCCTCTCTCTCTTCCCCCTATTCTTCTTCTTCCTATTTCTTTTCCCTTCATTTGGTTTAGGGTTTATGGTTTAGGAACTAATAGTATTTAGTTTCGCTTGACTTTATTAATTGTCTTGTAACAGGTCAATAAAAATGCTATGCTATGTAAATCAATAGACGACTTGTTTCAAAGTGGCGCAGATCAACCCAAACCCGATGCTTTGAACCAACTTGTGCAGAAGGTGACATTTCTACTTATACATGACCAATTCAGATGCTGGTCTCTTCATGGGATTGTAATTTGTAAAAATTACTAGTACTCTACACCATTAATGTCATAATTTGCCTTATCATGTTTACACTATTGTCAACTCTGCTGAACCAAGTAGCTGTTTGTTGGCTTATTGTTGACATGGGGTCGTTTTCAAAATCATTAGTTTGTTCAATTGGATTGGTTTTCCTGGAGCAACCTTATCAGTGCAGCTATATGGCTTTTCTTACATTTATAAATTGTCTCCAAACTATTCAATGATTACTGTCTCCTTCTAACAATTTCATTTGTGTTGTGTGTGCTTGCATGTAAACTTTTCCCATTTTGAGCTTGTTAACAGCTGGTAATCAATTTTTCAGACTGGTTTTGGCATGGAGGATATTTTTCGAAAGTACATTCGCTATACTTTGAATGAAAAACCGTTCAACCCAGACGTGGTTTCCAACTTAATTCAGCTCAGAAAAGCTTCCATGTTCGATGACTCTCAGGTTGCTGAAATTCTGAATGAAATTTCAAGAAGAATTGTACGAGACAAAGGTAACTAACTCATCAAACAACTGCTCTCATTACTTGTATGGTCTAATTACAAAACATTTCATTTTCCGTGGAAAATTAAATAATATGCTGAGGACTATACCACTTCCTCCCACATGTGAGTTAGTACGCTTAGAATGTGCACTCTTTCTTCTACACTAATCTTTTGATACCCCCTTATCATTAAACATGTGAGTTACAAAAGATGGATGCTTCTAGTGCGTTTAGAATGAGCACTCTTTCTGCTATACTAATTGGTTGCTTTACCATTTAACGAACTTATATCATTGAGAAGTTAGAAAAGTGCTTTCCAAAACTGTGCTATCAGATGCTGACTACTTGTTTGCGACTTCCAGGCCCAGTTGTAATGGATATTTCAGGCTACACTGAAAGGGGTTTCAAGAGAAAACTAGCTGTTCAAGCCCTTTTTGGAAAGGTTTTCTATCTGTCAGAGGTAAGGGACTGAAGAATCAAAAAAATGACTCTGATCAACTCCTTGTATGTTTCAGTTTTCCTCCCCCTTTTTTTTTTTTTTTTTGTCATTAAAATTCTATTCTTCTCGCATAAAGTCACACGATACACATATTCCCATTTTGTGGTAATTTTTCCAATTATTTTGTTCAGTTAGACATGGTCAAAAACTACCGCATGATAAGAAAAAATATTTCACTTATTTTATTTAAGTTCCCAAACAAGTTCTTACCAGTTGCGCTACGCTGGAGAAATTCTTCTATACAAAATAACCTTCTCACCTTCCCCATTTCACATGCTGGTCGCATGATCAGTTTGTTGTGATGAGGGCGGTCTCAGTATGTACCCACTGGATGCTAGAATTTTTTCCTGCCGCGAATTCATTTTTGCTGGGAATGGTCAAACATGTTTGCTACACATGTGAGGGTTACGGTCTGAACCCCATTGGTTAAATTATCTAATTGGGTCCCCAAAACATTTTTGTACTGAGGTGGTTAAGTTTATGAATTGTGAGCACGAAAATAGTGTTGTGCAAAAATACTCCAAGACCTTGTTGTTCATGGAATATGTGACGGCACACACACAAACCCCTTTAGAATAAAACACACACACACACCACAAAGAGAGTAAAGCAAACAAACAAGAACACAAAGATTTATAGAGGTTCGGCCCTGTGCCTACGTTCTCTGGGTGATCCACCCAAGAAATTCACTAGTATGTAAGAACAACTTTGGTTACAACTTGAACCCCCTTAGCTCTCACAAGAACTCTAGCTCTCTTTTCTCCCATCCTTGTTAAAACCCTTGATGCCCTTGTAAACATCCTAGAATTCCCTCTTGAATTCTCTTGTGTCTCGCTTCAAAATTAACCTAGCCCTAAAAGTCCTATTTATAATGGGAATAAGAAACTATAAAACCTTATTAAATTAGACTAGAAAACTCCAAAATAACAAAGACGCCAAGGCCAAAACTGGAGCTCCCTGGACGAAAACGACCGGTCGTGTGGCCACACCAACCGGTCGCCTACTCTATTGCTGCACCTCCTTGCGATCTCTTCTCCTTGTCCCGCTGCTCCCTTGCAGCCCTTTTGGTTTCCCTTCTCCTCCGCATCTATGGTGAGCCAACTTCAACAAATAGATGTCATTTTGGTGCCATAACCTCAATAGATTCTGAGTTTTTACGCAAGTGTATAGAATGGCTTTTCCTTCTTTTTTTTTTCCCTTTTTTTTTTGGGTTGAGAAATCTGCATATCATCACTAAAATTTCATTGATTTTTTTTGTCATTTTATGATTAGTTCTTGCCTTGTTTCATCTTGGTTATTATCTTGGTTATTTTGTGAATCATTTACCTTCAATATGTTAATAATCTTCATGGAAAATTTTGGCAGCTGCCAGAGTTCTGTTCGAGGGATAGCTCCTTAATTGTCAAAGAAATATTTGGTGTTACTGAGTAGGCCTCTATCCTAATTTTCAGTTCTTATTTAATTTTTGTAAAAGAATGAGGAAAAAGAAATGGCCAAGCCATTGTGATCAGAACGAAACTTTAAGATCAATGTTTTCGGTGCTCTTGGTTAATTCTTCTTCTTTTCTCTTATGCCAGTGAAGATGCAGACAAATTACGGATACATGCGATCTCTGAAGCAGGCGATATGGATTCCTTGGAAAAGATGGTTGATGCTTCAGATTCAGATGAATCTGGCTAGGGCTCTCTCCTTCTCACGTGCTCCATATCCAAGAGTTTTGGCACAGATAAAAATTCTGCCCATATAAGCGTAATCTGTTTCATTTCTGGATCATGTAGACTTAAAAATTTTGGTTGCAGCATCAGCCCAGATTCTGTCACATAAAATGTGTATTATTAACTTTATTGTTAAACAGGATAATATTTGATTTATAGCTGAAAATTAATGGTATTCATTTTTGAGTTTCCTATTTGAATAGGATACCAAACACCACCCTAAATTTCTGATATCTATGAAGATGGGAGTAATATACCGTGGTGATTTACAAGTCGACGGACGTTTTGTTATATCAAGCGTTTATTTTCTGCCTGGACAAGATGCCATCTTCTAGCCCACGTCTGATTCTAAGGGCTCGTTTGGGAGTACTTCTTCTCGAAACACTTATGTCAGTAGCGTTTATGCCAATAGCACTTATGACATAAGCGCTTCTACAAAGAAACAGTTTATCGTTTGGATGTCACATTTAAAAGTGCTTTCCCAAAATATTATAACAAACATAGGAAATAAAAATTCATAGGATCCCAAAATAAAAACACCACTTAAAAAAGTTGTGAAATGTAAAGATAGTGATGGATTAATATAAGCTTAAAGGTTTCCGTGGGTGTTTTGGCGTCTGTTGGCTTTTTTGCAGGTAGTGTTTTGATTTTAATATGAGAGAAAAAGAGAGAGGAAAAAAAAAAAGAAGAAGGTATTTTGGCATTAAAAAAAATTAAATATGAGTTTTTTCGGCATTTTAAAAGTTTCATTAAAGGAAGCCAAGTGCTTCCCTTGTTTTTGTCCTGCAGCGCTTTTAAGAAGAAGCACCTCTCAAGTGCTTCTTCCAAAACCACTCCAAGTGCTTTTGGATCTCACCCAAAGTGCTTTTGCAATTTTTGCCAAACACCATTTTAAAAAGGCATAAGTGCTTTTACCCATTTAGAAGCGCTTTTCGCTGCTCCAAAAGCACTTCCCAAATAAGACCTAAATCTCCCTTATAATAAACTCTGGCGGAGCAAAAAGAAAAGACAGGTGTTGTTGAAAAAGCAGTTTAAGTAAATAAAACAAAACAATGGACAATTTCGACCAATCCATGGATCGTTTGAGCTTGATGCATGGTGGTGGCTTGCTTTCCTGAATCCACGCTCTTCAGATCTCCTTTGTCGGTTCTCATGGACCTTTCTACTGGTGGCGACGACATATCGGGTGGTAGTGGCAGCTGCTTAGTACTTGGGTGTGATTTTAGGGTTTATGTGTTGTTGGGGGTTTTTGGTTGTGTTGGGCCTAAATTATGTGTATTATGGTTGGACTTTTATTTTGTTTGGTTGTGGTTTTGTTTTATTGTTCTGTTTGTTGTATTGGGCTTGATTGTAACTTTCTAAGGTAATGAAAGCTTCATTCCTTCGAGGATGATTTTTTAGGAGTTGTTAGGCATCGCTTGATCTGTACTAGTTAGTTGTTGTTTTTTTTTGGGGTTTGTCCCCCCAATCTTATAAATAAATGATAAAAAAAGCTTCATTCCTTCGACCAAGAAAAAAGAAGAAGGTTAATTTCGATTTAGTACCCTGAGGGCTCGTTTGGTACACCGTATTAGACTCTGGATAGGAGTGAATAATTCATGTCAGGTGTTTGGTGTCAACTTGTATTATTTAATTACCCGACTATTTTATACGGGTTGGGCTTTTAATACTCTTCTTACCTGACTAACTAATACAACCCACACACCCCGGTTTATATAATACACGCTTAATTATACAGCTAAGCACGCGTTCTACAAAAAAAATCAGATGCTCTTTTCATCTTCTTCTCCCTAGGGTTCTTCTCTGCTATCTTTTCCACAGGTTATTTTCTTCACTCTTCTCCAGGTATTCATCTCTCACACACTCTCTCTCTCTTTCATACTCTCTCCAATATGCTTCTTCTCTATTCTTTATATATTTCAATTTTTTAATTAAATTTTTATGGAAATTAGATTATGTATTTTTCGTTTGTGAAATTAGGTTATGCTTACTTACATGAATGAAAGCTAAATCGTAAAATGACCTGTTTTACAAATAAGAAACATTGGACATGGGATTAATGAATGAATTGTAGAGTCTCAGAGACAGCAATGCTTTATCTTTATCTGAACAGGCACTTGGAAAGTGATCAAATTCCACTGATATTTTTTCCCAAAGACTTTGACCCTTATATTGATTCTATCTTCAATCTTCCCACCACCTTAAGGCATATGTCCCTTCATCCTGTGATTTACCCAACCCAAAAAAAATAAAATAAATAAAACTCGAAGTACATAATAATATATGAACCTTTTATTGCTTTTGTTCTCCTGCTACTTTCTCCTTCTTGTTGTACATGGAAACTTTGATGTCTAGTACAGATATATGCATATCAATATTCACAGTACAATTCTAATAAAAACAGTACTATAGTTAAACCACATATATTTCTATATATGCAAGCGGGATGGTATTTTGTAGTCTTCTGTCATGTGTAGAATTCTACTTATTGTTGTATTATTCTAATTTTACATGTAGTCTTGTGTAATGCATGATTATTTATATTGCTAAAATTAATGCATGGTTATTTATATTACTTTTACTGAAAAAATTTCCTCTATATTATGCCTAGATATGGATGAAAGAAAGATTGTGGCATACTTTATTATTAGATTGTGGTTCTTGCATATCATGGTTTGGTGTATGATGTGGTTCATGACAAACTACAATTTGGAACAACGACGCCAACAAGGGAATGCCATTAGGAGTCAAAGATTTTTCAGGATTGCAACTCGGTCAAATTATTTAGATAGCATTATAGGAATTGATGACGTACAATGTGTGAACCAAATTAGGATGGATAGGAGAACTTTTCATTATTTATGTCAATTAGTCCATGATGATGGGAGAGTGAGAACAAATGGTTCAGTAACCATTGAAGAGCAAGTGTGTATGTTTTTACATACACTCGCACATCATGTGAAGAATCGTACAATGAGTAGTAGATTTAAGCGATCGGGGGAGACTATTAGTAGGTACTTCAATTCAATCTTGGATGGAGTGATAAGATTACAAGGTAGACTTTTGAAGGTGCCGGAAACCATACTTGATAATTGCACCGATAATAGATGGAGATGGTTTAAGGTACTATGAAATGAAATTAAGATTGGCCAATTTTATTATTATATTTATATTTTAAGTTTCTAAGGTACCTTATTTTTTTTAATTGCGTAGAAATGCTTGGGGGCGTTGGATGGGACTTATATTAGGGTTCGTGTCCCTGAACAAAATAAACCAAGATATCGAACACGAAACGGGGAGATTGCAACCAATGTATTAGGAGTTTGTACTCTTGACATGAAATTTATATTTTTTTTCCCTGGTTGGGAAGGATCTGCATCAGATTCTAGGGTGTTACGAGATGCAATTAGTAGACCAACAGGATTAAGAGTTCCTACAGGTAATATTAGATTTTTGTGTTTCATTATGGTAATATTAAGCTTGATTATCTTTTTGGTAAGGTACATAATATTTGTTTAATTGTTAGGATGTTATTATCTTGTGGATGGAGGGTACACAAATGGTCAAGGATATTTGGCTCCTTACAGGGGTACAAGATATCATTTATCTGAATGGAGGAATAGAAGGGCACCTAATAATCATGAAGAGTATTTCAATATGAAGCATGCTGCTGCAAGAAATGTGATTGAAAGGTGTTTTGGACTTCTTAAGATGCGTTGGGGTATCTTGCGAAGTCCAACATTTTTCCCAATTGAGACACAATGTAAAATCATTACAGCTTGTTGCCTATTACATAATCTTATTCGTGGCGAGATGGCTGTCGATCCATTGGAGAATGAATTGAATGGTACTGAAAATGGGGAAACTAACCAAGATGGTGATGTACTTGGCACTATTGAACCTTCAGATCAATGGACTGCATGGAGGAATAATCTGGCTATGCAAATGTATGATGAGTGGAATAGGAACAGACATTAAGTTGTAGTTCATATAATTTATTTATATTTTCTTATAGTATACTATTTGGATGTGCTTGTAATAGACTATTTGTTTTGATAATTAGTATTTACTTTATTTGATCTTCCAACTTTTTTTTCTTAATTATATGTATGCAAATTATATTGTCTATATTAGCTATAGGAATGGAGAGTGGACAATCTAGTCAATCAAAAGGAAGTAGAAGGGTGTGGAAAGCACATGAGGAAGAAGCATTGTTGACCATACTTGAGGATGTAGTCAACCAAGGTTTACGATGTGATAATGGTTCCTTTAAATCTGGAACAATGATCCAAATTGAAAAATCATTGGCTGAGAAATTTTCCAATACTGATTTAAGGGTAGTCCCACATATTGAGTCCAAGATGAGATTTTGGAAAAAATTGTATGGGATAATATTTGACATGATTAACAAAAGTGGTTTTGCTTGGAATGATTCTTTGAAATGCATTGAGGTTGACATCGATGAAGCATGGACACTTATGTGCAGGTTAGTACACTTGTTAAGTAATATGTAATTCTTATATTTTTATTTCTTATTTTTTTCATTTTGATGCAGCATAACAAGGATGCTGATGGTTGGAGGGGGAAACAATGTCTAATATATGATAGGTTGAAGAATATATTTGGGAAGGACCGAGCAACTGGTAGAGGGTCTGCAACTCCCACTGAAATGATGAATGAGCCTGTGCATCACATTGATGTCAATGATGATGATGAGGAAGTTGAGGTTGAACCAGATCATTCTACCTCTTTGCCAAGATCAAATCAACAAAACTCAGCTAGCTCAAGTAGTCGACATCGAAAACGAAATGCAGATACTGATATTCAAAAGGAAATGGCTAAAGCATTTGGTGAGATGATTTCTAAGTCTATTGACCAATTGAAAACTATAACTAATAGTTTGGTGAAAGGATCAGAACCAAGACCTGACATTGCTGCTGAATTGGCAAAGATGGACTTGTCTATTAATGACCAAATTAAGGCACTATGGCTAATTTTGGAGAAAGCAAGTGATGAGAGAACATTCCTGACATTGGATGGTGCTATGTGAAAAGCATTTGTTCTTATCTTACTTGGGGCGAGGGAGCTGTGATTCACTCTTTGATGTAGTTTGGTTTATGAACAACTTTCCTTTTTGCTTTTATCACCTTAGTATGTGATTACTTTGAATTATACATTATTTGGTACTGTTTTTATTAATGTATGCGAGTATGTTGGGAATTTTTATGAGATACTACAATTATGATAATGGGTTATATGAACAAAAAATCTTGGCAAAAACAATTGAAAAACAAATCTTGTCATATGAATCTTAATTTCCATTAAAATTATCAAAGAATTTTTTTTATTTTAAAAATAGTCTGATCTGATGTTATCCGGAATATCACCAAACACAGTATAACTTAGTCAGACTATTTATCCGAAATAGCACCAAACGCCTTATAATATTATGGATAAATAGTCAGTACTCTCCGGAACATATTAATACTATTCGACAAAAATTAGTCAGTACAGTCCGACGTACCAAACGAGCCCAACTCTTACCCTTAGGCCACGTTTGGTTCATGAGAAATGAGACTTGGGGATGGGAAATCAATTGTTTTCCAATGTTTGGTAAGTTCAGGCATGAGAAATCATTTTCTAGCCCATAGGAAAATAGGGGGAAAATGAAGCCATCATCCCAACTTGGGTTTTGTTTTCCCTCATCATGGGAAAGTTTAGAAAAATGAGCCAATATTAAATAAACATTTTTCATGACAATTTTGTCCCAATTAACAATTTAAAATTACAATAAATCATTAAATGCATTCTTTTTTTATTTGATTTAATATGGGTATAATTGAAATTTTATTCAAACTTTTTTTTCCATTCTTACTCAAAACAAACATGGGAAATGAAATAAAGTGATATCTCTCGGTTAATTTTCCAGCATTACCAAACATAGGAAATGAATTTTCCATTTCACATCCCTTGGGAAATGATTTCCCCTCAAATTCATTCCGTGAACCAAACGGGGCCTTAAGGCATGTTTACTTATGCACTCTCAATTTTAACGATTACATATCCTATGCTTTTTAATTTTTTACAATATGGTTCCGGCATTAACTTCATTGTCAAAATTTCCGTTAATTACTTGCGTGGCAAGCCTGACTTCAACTAATATTGAAAGAAGTGAATAGGTGGGACCTAGGTTTGCTACGCAAGCAATTAAAGGAAATTTTGACGATTAAGTTAAAGCCGAAATCGAATTGTAAAAAATTGAAAAGCTTAGAATATGTAATCGTTAAAATTGAGAGTGCATGGATAAATGTAATTCAGGTTACTAAACTGAAATTAATTCACAAAACAATAATTGTTAACATACTAAAACAGAACAGAGTGGTTAAAAGTGAAAATTTATTTATTATTATTATTTTTTTCTCACTGAATTACTATTTCTGCATTGGGTGGAATAGCTAGTAGTAGAGTACCAACCCAACAAATGGCGGAAAGTTCAAGGTGGAACAAGGTTACAAGTAGGGTGCTCTCTCTTCTATGTCGTCTCGTCGCTCGCTCCTCTCACTCTCAGTCTCTCAGCGGCCTCCGCCTCCGCGCCTCTCTCCTCTCAATATCACGCAGGTCAGCTTCTCTCATCTCTCTGTATTTTATCCCTTCGATCCTCCTGCTACGCTAACTCTCTCTCATCCAAAACTTCTCAGCCTCTCCGCTCCATCTCAGCTAACTCTCTTTCTCATCTCATCTCAATATCAGGTACGTATGTGTCCTCTAGCTGCAATTGCTCTGTACTTCAACTTGATTTTACAGACTTAGGTTTGTGGAAATTAATTTGGGGATTTTGTTTTAGTCTGTTGTATGTTTGTTTAGACCTGTTAATGAATAATGAATCAAACACATTGTCATAGAAATAATTACCGAAAAAGTAATGCTAGGACATCAAATATTTGAACAAAATTTGAGTGACACCATGAATGTAATTATCAAAAACTAGTAAGCCTCTTAAAGAGTAATTAACCCAAGTTCAACCCAACCATCCCTCCCACCAGCTCCTACACTTAACAGAAGAGCCATAATATATCGTCGGCTAGTCAAATTGCTCATCGTCAAACTACTGCACCACACTGCTGCTCAACAACCTCACAACCACACCATCATTTTGCAAATTTTAGTAGAACCCGAAACGTAAAGAATGGCTAGATCAGAGATTAATTGAAACACCTCAATAATTAAAGAATTTTCACAAATAATCTGCAACCAGGTCCTGTATGGCTTGATGTGGTTGTGGGGTGTTTCTCAAAACTCAATCACGCGTTTTCAGTTTTTTATTTTATTTAAAGAAATGAGGAAAACGTCTTTTAGTTGTTCTGTTTTCTGTGTTTTCAATTCTTGCTCGTCGAGCGCATTTTTCATTGTTTTCATTTTGCAGAAATGGAAAACAGCTCCTCAAAACATTAACAAATGTGCCCTTAATTTCTGAGGCATTAGTTCTTTGTTTTTGGTTAATTTCTGTTGGTATTAGTTCATGCTTGGGGATAATATTATTCTGTTGGTATGCTTGGGAAATTAACCTACTGAATGATATGCTTGGTTAATTTTTGTTGTGAGCCTGGTTGGTTTGTTTTTAGGGTAAAATTACATAGTTTTATGTCTGTTTTTTTATTTTATCAAATTGTATGAATCTGGCTTAATTATTTATTTATATCCACATGATATGAATATGTTTTAGTCTGTTTTTTGGTATAATGCATGGGCTGTTTAGATTCTGTTTTTAAGCTTGAGGTACTATTACAAACGCAGGAAAACAAGGAGGCTCCTTCAAAGTGAAATTGGTGGTGGATTGCAATCAAATCTTGAGAAGAGAAGAAAGTATTGAAAATGATGATTCAACAGGTGCAATGTTCATCATGTTGGTCAACAATCCCAATTGATATTCCAAAAGGCCAGATTATGTCTGCAGCAGCAGGAGGAGCATCATCATCAAAACCCTTGAATGTGCAATCGAGGTCGAGGAGGTTACGATGTGAGGCGGTGGTGGGGGGCCTGCACACGGGGAGAGACCCCAATGTGAAGAAGGCTGACTGGTTAAGGCAGAAAGCCCCACAAGGAGACAAGTATGAGGAGGTCAAGGAGTCATTGTCCCGTTTGAATCTGAAGACGGTGTGCGAGGAGGCCCAATGCCCAAACATCGGGGAATGTTGGAATGGAGGTGGGGATGGCATTTCCACTGCCACTATCATGCTTCTTGGGGACACCTGCACCCGTGGCTGTCGTTTCTGTGCCGTCAAGACCAGCCGAACCCCTCCACCTCCCGATCCCATGGAACCTCTCAACACTGCTAACGCCATTGTCAGCTGGGGTGTCGATTATATTGTTTTAACCAGTGTCGATCGTGATGACCTGCCCGATGGTGGAAGTCGACATTTTGCTCTAACTGTCCAAGCCCTCAAGGTAATTCTCTCACCCATAACTAACTTTGCATCTTTCCTAATCATCTCATACACACATAACCTTCCTCCTCTTGCAATACTCACTGTTTGTTTGGCAACATAAGCCTTGATTTGATTGTAATGCATTCAACTAATACAAACTTATTTTGCACTTTTGCAGACTCTCAAACCTGACATCATGGTTGAATGTTTAACTTCTGACTTTCGTGGTGACTTGACGGCTGTAGACACTCTGGTCTACTCTGGGCTTGATGTCTTTGCTCACAACATTGAGACTGTCAAACGCCTCCAGCGAATTGTCAGAGACCCTCGGGCTGGGTCAGCTGCACTACCCATTATCTTATTTTTCTTCTTCTTTTTTCTATTTCTTTTCCCCAAAGCCTTTCAGTTATATATTTTGCTTACTTGTCATCTGCATCATGCACCACCCATTGTCCGTTTAACTTGTTGTTTGGGCATGCTTGTTATGTTCGCCCACAAATTACCATAAATACAATTGGAGTGTCATTTCCATTATGCTAGCAGCATAGATTATACACTTCCATTCACCATGTAGCTTAAACAAAGGGAATTTAGACACCAAAGGAATTCTTCTGGGTTAATGTGTACCATAATTTTGATATTAGACACAGCAGCACATTTGCATTAACCCACATTAATCTATACACATGCCTGCAAGTGCGTGTATAAGCACCACATGCTTAGGCACAAATGCTCAAACTTGTAGTATGCTTACACACACAGAAATGGGGCTACTGAATGTCATGTTTTGTAGATATTCCCTTTTTGATGAGTCAACAGGCTTATCAAGTTATATCAAGATGTGCATTGCTTACTTATCTATACCCTTTCTCCTCTTAGCGTAGCTTAGCTTGTTCACTTGGGGATAGGCAGACGGGTTTTGGGTTAAACTTAAACGTGAATGGTACATAATTGGCGTTTGATCTTAAAGGAGGTGACTTTGAAATCCATATATTCCAATAGTTTGCACATGAAATGTGATCTGTGAATTGTGAAGTTTGCATTTTTCAATGATGTCAACAAGAAACTTGGATAAATCAAAATTGTTTTACAGAATTTTCGATTCAAATGGTCCCTTAATTAAATTCTTCGTTCAAGTGGTCCCTCAACTCTTTATTATAGGGCAAACTGGTCCTACCGTAAGAGTTAGGTCTGCACCTTATGGTAATCATACCACTTCCTTTCTGAAACTTATAAATTCTCTTTACTTGGAAACTTGATTTGTATAAGTTTGCTTCCCTCTCCGTGTCCAACCAATGGATGCAAGTGTTAGGGGACCTCTAGTTGAAAAAATTAGTGAGATTGAGTTGTAAGTGTCCCATGTTTGCACCAATCCAAATTCATCTGATCATATTCTCGTATCTTAACTGTTGGTTTTCAGTGATAGACCACATTAACCACTTTCAATAGCCTTGATATGGAGAAAAACCTGTCCAGGCATCCCACTCAGAATCTGTCCACCTGCTTTGTGGCTCTTTGTAGTTATGAAATTTTGGATGTGCTCTCACTCATTGTAACCTAAGCCTCTTTAAGTTGACAAAATGACACATATGGAACTTCCGTAGATTTCTAGAGCACGGAATATCATCCGTCTGTTTCTAAGAGCGTCAATCCAGTTTAGGGGTAAATGTCTAGATAGTAGGGTAGTTAACCTAGTACATCATCTGCTTTTCATAGATTGGTTCTCATTCTGAAATTGTGCTCACTGCTGCTGCTGCTTGAGATTATTATATTTAATCTGGTAATGCAGGTATGAGCAGAGCTTATCTGTTCTAAAGCATGCAAAAGAAAGCAAGAAGGGGATGATAACAAAAACTTCTATAATGTTGGGCCTGGGAGAATCAGACGACGAGTTGAAGCAAGCTATGGCTGATTTAAGGACTATAGATGTTGATATATTGACACTTGGACAATATTTACAGGTTAGTTAATACGCATAGCTTTCATGTATTTAGCGTTGAGTACTTCATGCACTTACAGTTTGTAAGACTGGTGCCATTTCATATGAGTCCCCAAGGTTGGACCGGGTTAGCCCTGGAATTTTGGCTGTCTATTCACGTCGTATAATTGAAGAATGGCTGTAATCTGGCCCTGTTTACCTGTATTAGTTTTTATTTGCCATAAGCGATCCACTTTACTGTTTCTGAGGCAATCCTCAAATGAGACTAAGTTACTCCAGTAGAATTTTGTGATAAAGACTTCGATTCTAAATTGCTTAAATTGTTGCAGCCAACTCCATTGCATTTGACGGTCAAAGAATATGTTGTCCCTGAGAAATTTGTTTTCTGGAAGGAATATGGGGAGTCTATTGGATTTCGTTACGTAGCCAGTGGCCCCTTGGTGAGATCTTCATTAATGTCAATTGTATAGAACATGAGAATTATCTTTTGTTACCATTCTTGATTGAATGCAGTAACCTAGTTTTGCCATTATTGATGAGAAATCTGTGTGTTGATTAATTTTTTCAGGTCCGGTCCTCATATAGGGCGGGGGAGCTGTTTGTTAAGACGATGGTCAGGGAAAGGGTTAAGGGCTCTACTGGCATATTTTAGCAACTTTTATGGACTCCCATTTTTATGGCTACCGAAGCAACAAGAATTTAGTGGCATGAACAGCTGAAAATAGGGCAAACAAAGTTGTAGTTGCAATGAGCCAATGACTATAATTTTTTTATTTTTTTATTTTTTAGGTTCTGAGTTTCATAGGTTTGCTATAAAAGTATCTGTTCAATTGAGAATGTTGATGTGCCGTGCCGCAATCATTTGTTTGTAAACATAATTACTTTTGCGTTCAAGTTACGGTCAATTGACCCCAATAATTATTTTTATTCCCCAAAATCTCAAGTAAACATATGCACAACGTTATCCTTAATGTTCTGGAGCTTCTCTTTAAAGGGAGGGACAAAATGTTTAGTGTTCACGCCCCACAATGATAAATTTTTGGCTCTGCTGACTTCTGATGGCATCCAAAAATCCAAATTAATTCTCAGTTTCGGTATAGAAGACGAGATAAATTTGCGTAGTTGAACTTGAGGGAGTTGCAAAGTTGGGACAAATGGTGGTTGTTACCTGCATGACGAAGCAGTCAAAAATGAAAACGAAGCAGTGAATTTTTTTTTTTTTTAGTAATTGGCTTGGCAATTCGAGTTATGTGTGTGAAACCCAGAAACCAAGTCAGGACTCAGAACAGAACTCAACTCACGCGCAAGACAAGAGTGACAATGCGCATAACAAAATAGGCGCACGCACAAGTGCGGTGTGCAGTGCCCATGTGGGTTGGGTGGTGTGGTGTTTGTTGGCATTTCGAAACTCTATCTATTACCTCTCTCTCTCTCTCTCTCTCTCTCTCTCTGTGCCAATTGCCAAAAGCATAATTTTCTTTAAAAGAAATTTGAACCTACCTATCAATATCTCTCTATTTCACACTTCTCCGTACACGACTTTCGGTGCTACTTTCGGTCTACTTGTTCCCTCCTTTTCTCCTTACGCCTTGTTTCTGTAGAACACACCACACTTTTCATAGATTTCTCTTGTTTTGGCTTCTGGGTTTTTCCCAGTTGGCGAGTTTTTGGCTTCCCAGATTGATTCCCTTTATTTGGTTATGCCTTCTGGTATGAAATCTTCGATCTCTAGCTGTTTGGTTTTCATCTTCATGCTGCCTTTTTCTTGACTCTCTTATTGGTGACTTTTGCTTATGCTTTATATTAGATTGTTGCTCTGATTATTGCATTTGTTTAATTTACTGCTTTGTGAGGTCTGGACAGCCATCTTTTGTCCGTTCAATATCATCTCTTGAGCGGCTAAGCCATTTAATTCGCATGCCTATATTTATCCCTTTACCATTCTGAGTCAAATTTCGAAGTGGAATCCAAATGGTCAAATTTTTGATTGGTGGAATTATATGGAATCATAATACTAAGAACTGAAACTGCATTTCCCATTTTCTTTCATTCATCATCTTCATCCAAATGTTAAAGTTTTACATATTAGTTTATGACTTTTTTTTTTAAAGAAAATAAATGGTGGTATTTCTGGACCCTCACCTCCATTATATATGATATTTACATTAGTTGGGGAGATTTAGATATTTACTATCATTGGTATCATCATAACAATGTCACAGCCCTCATTGAACTCTCTTGGGACTCCATTGTTCATGGAATTGCGAGCTTCAGTTAGGCATTTCAGTCATCAGGTATTTGAACTAATGGCTTAGCCAGAACAATCCTCAGTTCGCTGAAAGAAGACGTGAAACTCGTGCTATGGCTGCCATTAGCTCTAAGAGAATGTACACTGCTTCCCCGTATTGTTGTTCACTATTTCATGGCTCTTTTTATTTTCCTTTTATATATGGCCTTTTCAGTCGTTAGGTCTTGTGTTATAATTTGTTAGTGATTTGTTAAACCTTTGCCTCTGCTTATTTTTTCTTCGATGCAATTTTCTTCTGGAAAGAGTTTCAAGCGGATGCATTAGTGGTCGGATGTTTATCTTTTTAAATTTGCTCCTTTCGACTTGTAGAATTTCCAAATGGGCTGAGTTGAGCATTTTATGGGAGGTAGAGAGGACAGCGAACCACCTCTGAAACGTGTTAAAGTTACCTTGACGGAATCAAAGAACTCCTCAGACCACTCGTCTATTACAGATCCTGTTGCTTCCTCTTTGGGAGACTATATGGCTAGGCCTCTACCATCCCAAGGAGATGAAGAAACAATTGGTAAAACAGGAGTCATCAAAAGGTCAGAATTCATCAAAGTTATAACTAGGGCATTGTACTCACTAGGTTATGATAAGACTGGAGCCATACTAGAGGAAGAATCTGGAATACCAATGCACTCGTCACTGGTCAACCTGTTTATGCAACAAGTGATGGATGGAAAATGGGATGACAGTGTGGCCACTTTGCGTGCAATTGATTTCTTGGATGAAAAGACCATGAAATCAGCATCTTTTGTGATATTGGAACAGAAGTTCTTTGAGCTTTTAAAAAAGGAAAAAATGGTTGCAGCCTTAGATACTCTACGGAATGAAATTGTGCCTCTTCGCATCAATGTGAACACTGTACATGAACTTGCTGCCTGCATGATTTCTCCTTTGCAGCCTGTGCAACTTGAGCCTTCAAGTCAAGATACTGATGGTGCAAGCACACGATCAAAGATATTGGAGAAACTGCAGAAGTTGCTTCCTGCAGCACTCTTCATTCCTGGACATAGGTTAGAACGTCTGGTTGAACAGGCCCTTGACGTGCAACGAGATGCTTGTGTTTTCCATAACACTTTTGATAGTGACCTGTCTTTGTATTCAGACCATCAGTGTGGAAGACACCAGATTCCTTCTCAGACATCGCAGGTTAGAATGTCTTCTGCTTTTATGGATGCTTGCTTATGATGCCTCTCATACAATCTATGTATTTGTTTCTTCAGTTGGCCTATGAGCTGATTGACTCTTGCATTTTCTTCAGAATATTGGGCTAATAGTCACTCTCTCAAAATGAGTAGTCTGTGTTCAGGAAACATAGTTGAAATTACTAAATTTTTTCCCCCTTCTATGATTTGTGATGGCATATGATTGTATCATGCTGCCTATACTTAGACTTGTCAGCATTATCATAGTTACTGTTGAAATATACTTTTGCTCGATACCTATGTTGCACTTGGAGGTGTCAAACAGGCCTTGCCGGGCCCATCCATTTATGAAAATCATCAATCCCGGCCTGAGCCCACGGCCCTAGCTGGGCCGTGCTCGTGTTGGGCCACTAAATGGGCCGATATGGGCCCACGACAAATTTGACATATGTATTGCTTTTTGTAATTGTTTTTTTTTTTTTTACAACTTCATTTAAATATTTTTTACAATTATGTATATACTAACAAGATTTATTATTTGTTGAAAAAAGAGGCCAATAACTTTATTTAAAGTGCATTTAAATAGAAAATGGCTAGATTATTGTTTGGGTTTTAAAAATTGAAACTTGAAAAACAAAATTATTATTTGATATATAAAGAAAACATTAAATTTAATATATATTATTAGAGAAAAGAAATAGATTTGAATTTAAGATATAAATATAATTATATTATATATTATTTTTCTCTAAAACAAATATAAATTAATATATGAGCTTTAAATGGGCCAGCACGTTGGGTTTCAGGCCTGCATGGCCCGGCCCTGTCCGTTTGTGTAACTATGTATCATCATCTTGCCATTGATAAATTTATTTTTTGATTTATTGGATTTCATCTTCTGTTCAATCAATTTGGTGATGTCCCATATATAGTATACCTCGAATTGGACAGAAAATTTGCCTCGAAGTATGACTTTGTTTTTAACTGTTTGGAAGGGCTCCATGTTGCCAATTTGAAAACTTGTACTCATTTATTGTAACAGATACTGCATGCACATAGTGACGAAATATGGTTTTTGCAATTTTCACACAATGGGAAATACTTGGCTTCTTCTTCCAAAGATCAGTCGTCCATTATATGGGAGGTAACTATTTATCTGATTATTGGCCTTTAATTTATTGAGACAGAATTTTAAACCTCTCTTGTTATCTCTCCCTCCCTCCCCTCTGTCGTACAATTTGAATAATATTTGGATCACATTACAATGTAACATGCTCCCATGTCCTGAAAATCCATTCTGCAGATGGAAGTTCTTGTTGAAATCTCTTGATTTTATATGCAAGCTAAATATTTATTAACATTATGTTTCTTTGATATTACTATCCTCTAGCAGATTGTTTTTATTGCTCATAAACACAAGTGTGGCATCTCCATATCAATCCAACCATGTGCGAGCACAGACACAATATGTTTCGCTTTATTAATCTTTCTGAATGCAATTTTACCTTTTTAGGTCAAAGGGGATGGCCAAGTTTCATTGAAACATGTATTGACTGGTCACCAGAAACCTGTGCTGACTGTTTCATGGAGCCCTGATGACCGCCAACTGCTGACATGCGGACTAGAGGAGGTCATTAGACGGTGGGATGTTACTTCTGGAGAATGCCTCCATGTTTATGAAAAAAATGGTGTTGGTCTTATTTCCTGCGGGTGGTTTCCTGATGGTAGAGGGATATTCTCTGGCATGGCTGACAAGAGTATCTGCCTGTGGGATTTGGATGGAGTAGAGCTAGAATGTTGGAAAGGGCAGCGAACACTCAAGATATCGGACATGGCTATAACTGATGATGGGAAGAGGATCATAAACATATGCAGAGAAACCACAATATTATTACTTGACAGGGAGGCAAAGTTTGAAAGGCTGATTGAAGAGGATGAAGTGATTACTTCATTTTCGTTATCGAAGGACAATAAGTTCCTGCTTGTCAATCTCATAAACCAAGAAATTCATCTTTGGAGCATAGAGAGTGAACCTAAGGTTGTTTCCAAGTACAAAGGTCACAAGCGTGCCCGATTTGTCATTAGATCTTGTTTTGGTGGATTTGAGCAAGCCTTTATTGCTAGCGGGAGTGAGGATTCACAGGTACTTTTACATGAACTTACTTGTCTGACAAGAATTAGGGCTGGTTGCTTGGTTATGACAAATTGATTTCCCGTGAAATGAGTATAACAGGATGCAACTGTCCTTTTTACACCAGTTTATGCCCAAAAACATTACATAATATCCTAACAGTAGCAATCCTGCATACTTTATATGTTTACTTTTATTCCATTGTTATGGGAAGAATCAGAAATACGTGAAATTGCTTTGAGCAACTTGTATGCTACTTGGATTTCAGTCATACATCAAATCTCTGTCGTTATTTAATTGGAATATCCATGGACTGTTATACAATTGATTTGTCATTAAAAAATCAGTTTCTTTTTCTTATTCATTTCATTTTTTCAAATGTTCTTTTGAGATGTATGAAATTGGTTGGAATGTAGGCAAAGAAATGGGAAGCTTGTTCACAGATAGAGACTTTAGCCACTCATGGAACCAGAACCACATGCTTGTTCCTTTTGGAACTTTTAAAATGGTTTAATATGCTTGAGTTATTAAGGCATTTTGGATTGACGTTGTAGGTTTGATCTTTCTTGTTGTAGGTGTATATATGGCACAGAGGGTCTGGGGAGCTCCTATTGGCTCTTCCTGGGCATTCTGGAGCTGTAAATTGCGTGAGCTGGAATCCTGTGAACCTTCATATGTTGGCTTCAGCTAGTGATGACCGTACAATTCGAGTATGGGGTTTGGATCATCTCAACCTGAGACGGAAAGTCTCTCAAAGCAATGGCATTGCCCGCCTTGCTCACCAGTTTAATGGTAGAACTTGAAATGATTTCTCTAGACAGTTCCAAAAATTACTTGGGTTCGTTAACCACTGTTGTGTTCTTCGAAAGGTGTTAGATTTATCTAGTGTAAATTATTTTTTCGGTTGCTTTTTATTGTTGGCATAGCAGGCACAGACAGAATAGTCTGTTATCTGCCGAATACAATGCAAATTAATGACCATATGAATGATTGTAGCCTGTAGAAGTTGGTTTTAGAAGCTGTATTATTAAACCTTGTTAGTTTGCATGAATCATTTTCCCCTGCGTTTACTTGCAATCAAGAAATGTGCGGGCCCCACCTCCAAAATCCGTAATCACATCCTCTCAAAATCAGAAATTAGATCAACTAGGGGGAGGAGTAATGCTACACTTACCACATTTTTATCCCACATTTCTATACAACATGATGTGGCTTGTCCATATTATAGAGTAATGCTACACTTACCACATTTTTATTTCACAATTCTATACCACATGATGTGACATGTCCATATCATATGCCACATCAATTAAATCAATGAAGTGTATTTTAATAAAGATAGTTTAATTGACAATTTTTTTAAGGTGTTAATAAATCATAAAAGAAAAGAAAATGTTAAATAATTTTAATTAATATGTGGTTATCCACCCCATCTGCCACATAAGGTGGTATGAAAATGTGGTATACAAATATGGTAAGAGTAGCATTATTCCCATATTATATGACACATCAATTAAATCAATGAAGTGTATTTTAATTAAGACAATTAGAAAAACAAATACTGGAATAAACTATAAAATAAAATAAAATATTAAAGAAAAATGCTACTTTTACCACATTTGTATACCACATTTGTATACCATCTTATGTGGCAGCTGAGGTAGACAGTCACATCAATTAAAATTATTTGATGAAACTGCTACACTTCCGTCGTCTTTTAAGGTAAGCATGACCTTTTTGCAATATATACATCATAATAAACTTAATGGTGTTGCTATATAAGTAGTATATAGTCAATATATAGACAATACAATAGCGAAACAATAGCTGTATTTGGGTTATATTTTGTAAGTATTGTAATAGTTGCATTATAACTGAATGCAGGGTAAAGTGTCGTCCACTGAGTTACACATTTTGAAGCGTGACTGTCAAACTACAAAGGATGAATTGGCAAAGGTAGGCAGTTCAAACTGAGCGCTTCGAAAGAGAGTGCATGACTTGGAAGAAATGGTACGGAAGGAGTTGTTGAAACATGAGAGGGAGTGTGAAAAAAAAAAAGAAGTGTGGAGGACTTCAGCAAGACCCTCGCTTTAATCGAACACTATTTTACGTTGGAGATAGAGCAGTTGAAAAAATGAAATGGTGGGTTAAATGAACTTGGGGAAGGACATGAGGAAGTCGGCAGTCCTCATATGAATGAAGGAGGCGACAATGACATGTTGCCCTTACATAAATACATTACTCCGACTACAAACCGGCAGAAATGGAAGCACAAGTCCCCGGTGATGGAGCTGAAGCCTGCGCAGCCATGGAAGTCCAAGAGGCAAAAATGGGCCCTTCAGTTCCTCACTTACAAGTGCAGCAAGAAGCAGCTGAGCAGCCAGAATCTGAGAAGCTTCCTACTCCGGAAGATGTGGACGGATGCGGAGTAATCTGCAAAAAACTGTTATCTATGTTAGAGGATTGGAAAAAGAGTGACATTATGCCATCAAGAGGTCAGATGAATCCTCCCATCGTACCCAATGTTATTGTGGCTGGTGATGACGAAGGCAGTGCCACTGTTGAAAAAGAAGACGTGGAAGGTAAAGGGTACAGAAAGAAGCGACCGACCCAGACATTGTTGAGTCCATTTATCGATCCTTCGAGGAAGAAGAGGACGATGACTGTTTCAGATGCGGAGGCAACCCCGCCATGTGTTGATCCAAGTAAACCCTTGCCCATTCAAGATGTTAAGGCAGTAATAGAGTTTTGCACTGCCTGGAAAAACGATATAAGGTTAGAATTTTTTACCTTGGAAATCCAATATTCATGTTATTGTAGTATGATGTGATATACCAATAAGAAAATGTAGCTACCTTTAATATACATGTCTGTATTTGTCATATTTTACAATGTGACAATTATTAAATGATTACAAAATTCACTGTTGGAAGTTTGCCTATTATAGTGCAGAGGTGCAGTTGGAATCATGTTCAGTGGAATCATGTTCATTAGGATAATTCAATTGTTTTCTCAACTTTGTTATAGGTACATTTGTATGAAATTGTGGTTATATTATTTACTTCAACTTCCAGCACCTTGACATGGCGACGTTTCTCATCCGAAAAAGGCAACTCTATCATCATTTGGTATTTGGAACTGACTAGACAACTGCAGATTATTGTTTGCAGGTAAACATGTGAAGATGTTACATTCACTGCTTCAGTTGCATTGGTTCGTCATTATGTAATATGCCTTAAATTAATGTTTGCAACAATTTCTAGAGCCGATCAAAGAGCCTGCAAAGAAACGAGGATTGAAGAAAGCAGCTGCTCCAAACACCGTTGACATTCCACCCAGCTACGTAAATAAGATACATCACTTTATGCTCGGTACATGGCAACATGGGTATGGGCAAGCTTGGACCAAAGTCCGGAAGGTATATTTTCCCTATAATCTTCAAGGGTCCCATTGGGTGGCAATAGAAATTGACTTCGTGAGACATACTATGACTGTGTATGACTTCTATATTGCTTTTACCTCAACTTCCAAGCTGGTCAAATATCTGCAGCCTATTAGCGATACTCTGGCACGGGTGCTATACGATATGCCCTTTTATGACACTTCTAAGGTTGAAGAGGTTAAGCAAAATGTGATAAAGATGTCCATGTTTACGCCATTCACAGTTTGCTACATTGGAGATGTGCCACAACAACGTGATGGGTAAGCTATGTGAATTTACTGCAGTTTATCGATATTGTACATAACTGTAGTTTTAATTTATGAACTTATTGCCCTGACAGTACCTCTTGAGCATCTCAGTGCCGGCATTTCGTTGGATACAGTTGACCCATCAAAGATCACATATTACCGACTCAAGCTTGCAATAGAGGCTTTAAAGGGGGGAGGCGTATATATGAGGTAAATGTGATAATGTCTGTGAATTGAGTTCAGTCTTCACTTATCACTTAGGAATTCACTCTGCTTCTTAATTATGTCAGGAAATCCTTTTTATGAATATGCAGACATGGAAGCATTGCTGGAGGTGCTTTATATGGTGATCCATCCAATTTGATAGAGCTATTTGGTTTAGTTATTCTCTATACCAAGGTGAAAATCATTTCCAGGGTCTTCGGCCATGTTGTACATGTTGAAATTTAATATTGTATAGTCGGTGGTAGTGACTAATTGCCTTACATGGCACATCAACTGTTTCCATTTCGTAGACATGGCAGATAAATTGTGCTCAAGTTGGAATAGGAATATGCATCAATTATAATTTTGTCAAACCAAATTGGGTAGTACATCTAATCAATACCACTCGGGATGTATTTGTCATTCGGTTTTCAAATTAGGGTTTTGTTTTTGAGTTGCCGTCGTGGTTAGCATACTTATTCTTTAGATTGTGAAGTTGAACTATTTCGTACAGCTAAATATATAAACATACTTGCTCTTTATGGAGGTCTAACAATTTACTTGTTTGAAATGATGTGTTTGTTTCCACTAAATTATGCTCATTTTTGTATCCATTTTTTACATTTGGTCCATGTAGTTTTCTTCATTTTTCTGTGCTCAATTCAACCATGTATAGAACACACAATTTGCATAATCGATTGAAAAGTTAAAGGTAAAAAAATTGACAGATGTCAAAACTGAAAAACAAAGGAAGTGCATAATTCGTTTATGCCTAAAACGTAATAAACTGGTGCTACCTTGGTGATACAGTAGGATTACAATGGCGATAAAAGGGTGCTAGAAATTGTTGTTCGTGTTTATTTTGGGTTTCTTGTTTTGTTTCATTTCATTTACTTTTCTTTACTCATTACTAGTTAATAATTGGATGATTACGAGATTAATTTGTGTCAATTATTAATAGAACAATTACATATAAGAAGATTAAGATGAACGAATATCATATCACCAAACGTAATCATACCACCAAATATAATCATGCTTTTCTTCAGCCCATCACCAAGCATTTGCATATTTATTCATACCATCCTTTTTTCTAACTAATTTTTTCATAGTTATTATTTTTTAAAATTATTTCTTACAATGTTTTACGGTGTAATTATGATGCAGTTGAGTGTCTCTTTTTGAAAGGCACGTTGTATCTTTTTCCTCTTCTTCTTCTTTTCGAATTAAATAGGCCCTAAACGCATTGACGAGCCTTAGTCAATATACATACAATAGAATAGCAATATGAGGTCAATCTACATACAAGAGGGTGACAATATTGGAGCAATATACTTGCAATATGGTAGCAATAGTATCTCCACATACATGCAATAGGGCGGCAATATACATCCAATATATATACAATATATTAGCAATATTGATACAATATACATTCAATAGGAAGGCAATATTTGGTCAATCTACATATAATACGCAAACATCCATTTCAGACTACATTTTTTACATGCAAAATAAATCGCCACCGAACCTTAACAATACTATCCCGCGAAGGGAAAACGAAGGCAACATTTTCACATCGCATCACCCAGCACAACATGAACCGAACCAGGACTCACCCTTACCCAGTTGCACAAAACCTGGCAAATGCAAATTTTTAGAGGTCCATTAAGAGATCCATGTCTTTGGCCTTCATCCTCGCTGCATGCACGAGGCAATGATGAGCCATTCCCTCTCCACCCATATTCAGCACCTGCCAGACACCAGCTACATCAATTCCTCTCCAATTGTAGTTTGGTGAGATGATCGAAGCATAATCTCGGAACATCTGGAAGCCGTTGTTGAAACATTCAACCATTTCATGGTTATATTCTTCAGATTTTTTGAATTGTTGGACATCATATTTCTTTGTCTATTTCAATTTTAACTTGAGAGACTCTAACTCTTTGCACCTACTTATTACTTTTAGAGTTTGCTTCATTTCTCCAGCATATGCTTTGTTCAACTTGTTGGCCAAGTTTCCCATAACTTGGCTATGAATATCACATTTGCTCTCCCACTAATGTGTTGCCTTGGACAAATATTGGAGGTTGTACTTCACGGCAGAGATTTTGTCAAGTGGATCATTGCTCTCGGCCTCACTTCCAGATGAAGTAGGATCGTGTTTTGGAGTCAGAAGTGGAGATGGGAACGGCACATGCCACGGCTGGTCTCCCGGGTAACTGACATGGTCGTTTAGAGGGCATAAGTCCGACATCTTTAAGTATCGCTGGGTACAATTCACAGCTGTAATTTGCAAAAAAGAAAAAAAGAAAAAAAAGAGGTACATTCAGTCTCCAGTTTTACTTATTGAAAACTTGTAAACAACAATATGGTCAGCTTTATTGGAGAATGTTTGCCTTTGAGTAAGTTAAGAATAATTACATTTCCCAAACCTGACATTAAGAAGCTGCCATTACAATAACATCAATAAAAATGGATTAGGGTTAATAACCTAAATGGTCCTAACCATTGCTCCATTATCATTTTGGTCCACTAATTAAAATTTTCAATTCAAACGTCCTTAAACTTTTTATTTTGTACCAAGATGGTCCATCCGTGATAGATTCCGTCACTTCTGAACACCTGATGGCCACGTGACTGAGTTTTGAAGGGTATATGCGACTTTTTGAGAAGCTCTATCGAAAGGTATGACTAAAATGGTCCATCAACTATTGCTCCAGTATCATTTTGGTCCACCAACTAAAATTTTCATTTGAACCATCCTTCCACTTTCTCTTTTTTGTATCAAGATGGTCCTACCGTCAAAGTCCGTCAATTTTATTGTTATTTATTTTTGTATTTATCTTATTTTAAAATTTTTAATTAATTTAAACAAAAGAGAAAAAAATATTAATTTTTAAGTCCATGTCATAAATTTAAAAAAAAACAAAGAAAGCCATGTTGGTGGTGAGATTCAATTTTTTCAATTTTAAAATTAGGTACAAGTTCCTATAATAGTTTTCTTTAATTTTTAATTATTGTTTGCTCTTTTAAAAAAATTGTTATTATATATATATATATATGTGTGTGATTTTAATTAATTTAAACATAGAGAATTTTTTATTATTAATTGTTAGGTCAGACTCACTAAAAAAAAAAAAGCCGTGTGTCTAGTGAGATTCAATTTTTTAAAATTTTCTAAGTTTTATAATGGTTTCCTTTAATTTTTAATTGTATATTACTATTTTAATTCATAGAGACATTTTTACTCCTCAATTTAACAATAAAATTGGTAGACTTTAACATAGGGCCATCTTGACACCAAAAAAAAAAAGAAAAAAAAAAGTTGAAGGTCGGTTCAAATGAAAATTTTGGTTGGTGGACCAAAATGATACTGGAGCAATAGTTGGGGGACTATTAGGATCAATAACCCTTTTAGAGGAGGATACTCGCCTAAAAATACGGTTTTGTCCCTCGATTTCACGGAATAATGCACAGATCTTGACGGATGGACCATCTTGGTACAAAATAAAAAGTTTAAGGACGTTTGAATTAAAAAATTTAGTTGGTAGACCAAAATGATAATTGAGCAATAGTTGGGGGACCATTTAGGTCATTGCAAACACAAAAAACCAAAACTTAATGGGAAATTGGAAATTGTGGATTTCATGCCAAAAATGGACTATGTAACTAAGCAATTTTTGAAAATTTGAAAAACAATACAAAACGAAATTGGAAAATTGGAAAATCGGAAAATTACCTTACTAGGAGATTGCCAATTTTCGAATTTACTCAAATTAGACAAAGATTGAAAATGACAAAATTTGAAGAATAACGAAAATACGGAAACGTTATATAGCCGAAAAACACATACAAAGCACTTCAAATAAAATTAGAAATTTGGGGAAATACCAAATTTGCCACAAAGTAAATTGGCACAAAGGAAAAAGGATATTAGGCAAATACGAAATTGGAAAATTGGAAAATTGAAAACCAATTGAAATGGAAAAAATGGGAAATAGGATTATTACCGTACTGGACAAATTGGATATGTTGGTACATTTGCCAAATTAGGCAAATTCTTTAAATACAAAAATTGGGAAAACCAGGAAATTGGGAAATTCCAAATTACAAATATAGGAAAATATGAAAATTTGGGAGAGTACGAAAATCCCCACATAGAAAAAGTAAAATAGGCAAATACGAAATAGGAAAAATTAGAAATTAGGAAAATTTAAAAATTGGAATATTGGGAAAATAGGGAAATTAGAAAATTGGAAAACTGGGAAATTAGAAAATTAGAAAATTGAAAAAGTGGAAAATTGAAAATCAAAAAATTGAATTGAAAAATTGGAAAATCGGAAATTTAGAAATTTGGAAAATTGGAAACGAATTCAAATGGAGGAAATGGGAAAGAAGAAAATTACCGTATTGGACAATTCGATTTAGTTGGTAAATTAGGCAAATTAGACAAATTCTTTATATTATGAAATGGGAAAATTACCAAACTCGGAAATTGCAAAATACAAATATAGGAAAATAGTCATATACAGCCAATTGGGTAATAACTCCTGCCAAATACTCCCCCAATCCCTCCCACTAATTACTCACTGATTTACTCCAGCTCATTAATACCTGCTTATATTAAACTTCAACCCAGCTGTATGAAGAGAAAACTTGCATCACATTAACTCTTGCTTGCAGCCATTACCTTCCTCACTAATTTCACTCACATCGCATTAAGTCCCACTTTTCTCCAATTAAGTCCTGCACCAGCCCATAATAAATATCCAAAATCATGGACCCTAACCTCACACCAAACCCAACGCTTTCAATTACTGAAGGAGGGGAGAATGAAACACCGGCCAAGTTAGCCAATTCACTAACTGCAGACTTGGTTCATGGCCTGCAGCAATGTTGAGGCAATACCATGTTTTGGAAAAATCTCAATGTATATATAGTTTCAAAATTTTTGGAGGGCCAAACTAGGTGGGGTGTCATAAAAAAGCGCACAATTTGCTCTCGTTATCATGCCCGCATGCACCTACATATAAAGGGTATGAAAGTAAGAAACAAAATTGCCCTTACCACTGCAGTTATTATATTCAAGGAATCTGACGAAATGGTCCAGTTGAACCAACAACAAGTGGAAACCGAATTTGAACTATTTCGCACGGTTGTAAAAATAATGGATCCAGAAGTAAACTGGGACAACATCACTATGGGCGGGGTCATGAATTTCATGGGTCGCGGTCACCACAATTGAAGAGTATGCAACTCCGAATGTGTCAACATCAGGAAACTTGTGACACTTTAATATGACTTTGGACATTGTAAAATGCAGTGGAAACAACTTGTAAAATGGAACTATGAGGTGGCCTCTTTTTGTATTATGTAACTATAGGGTGGCCTCTTATTGTATTATGTAAGTTTCGAAATTAGATTTGATGGAATTATGATGCCTCTGTTTGTATTTGTGCGTGTACAATTTCATTTATCCATGTCCAGTTCAAACAATTATAGCGGCAATAACTCCACAATACACATGCGTATAATGGCAATATGATATCAATAAGAGTACAATATAGTTATAATAAAAGCACAATAGAGTTACAATATGATCTTATTGCAGTAGGTATTGCATCAAACTTTGTGTTTTTTTTAATTATTTGGTCCCAAATAAAAAATACAAATTAAAAAAAAATAATTGAAAAATTGATGAAGTATACATCCCTTAAAAGACATATGGCCTGCATTACACACATTCAATATGGACTCTATATATACAATTCATGCCTTGCACCACCATCACATCCCCTCCCTAAATTACAGAAATATGACACCAAAAAACCTCATGCTCCTTCCTATTTCAATCCCTAAATTATCCATCAGATGCCCAATACTAGATGGCTGCTTAGGTGGTGGGATACCCTGCAACACCATAACAAAATTAGTAAAGGAGAGTGGTTCTAGGAAGATGCAACTTTGTCCCCAACTAACGGTAAGAGCTCAGCTCCCACCCTCACATGGCGGACTAGAAGGCTTCTCCATCTACATATTCATAGAATTCAGCTTCTCATTTCGTCGATTGCAAAGGCAACCTTTATCATGCATCATACCCCAACTTAATAGGGCTGGAGGTATTGGAAGACATATATGTTCATAGTGTTCATGATGCTCAACAACTCATCTATGTCCTTCGAGACATACAAGCATTTATTGCCGTTGATCATACCTAGTTGCCTGTGAAACTCATTGTCATTGATTCCATTACTGCATTGTTTCGATCATAGTATGAGACAACACCGGCATATTTGAAACGACGGTCTGAAATATTTTTCAAGATATCTAGAACATTGAAGGCTTTAGCAAATTAGTTTGGGGTGGCGGTGGTTGTCACCAACCAAATGGTGGATTTTATTGGGCCACATGATGGAGTGAATGGGGTAAGGTTGGGAAACTTGGAGTGTTTGCACACATTAGGCAGACGGGTGAGTCTAGCTTTGGGATTGGCTTGGGCACATTGCATAAATTCAATGGTGTTCTTGGCAAGACATGAGCAATTTGTTGGGGTTAACAGTCATAATGCTCCTTCAACAACTATATCCAGTCAAACACATAGGACATTTCACCTTGTATTTGCCCCGCATTTGCCCCATGCATCGGCTGAATTTGTAATCAGAAAAGAAGGAGTAGTAGGAGTATCACGGTAACTGTGTAATAATGGCATTCTAAGAATTTTAATGTTGTGGATCCATTTGGAGTTACATTCCAGGCCTTTTAATTTCGTACTCACAGTTTACATTGCAATATCAATACCAGTACAATAAAAGTACAATATAATGACAATCTGAAAGTAATAAAATTACAATACGACAGCGATACACTGTGAATATAAATAGGGAACACACCATGCTATATAGCAATGCACCCAAATTATGCAAATTTAACAGAATTCACATTCAACATAACACCAAACCCACCACAAATAAAATTAAATTTGGCATTACCTAACAAAGGAATACAAATCATATTGTCTAAGATACATTACGCAGTGGAATATTGTTTTTACAAGTGATTTTATTGTAGCCCGTGGAACTGCACCTTAAGCACTTTCTTGTAATGGTGCCCTCTCCTTGTGAGGGAATTCTTAGCTTATTCCGTCTGCCTGGCATGACCTTTGCCATGAGAGGCAGCACAACTCGACTTTGAAAATATTTAGGAATAACCCACATTCTGTGAGGCTGTACTAGGTAGATGCTATCCGAATAAGCATCCAACCAGGTATTCCGAGTGTAATACCGAGAAGCCTTGGAGTATACATTTGGTTTCAAGAAGCGGCAAACTGCAACTACATGCTTGTAAGGTAGCTGTTCAAGCTGAAACTTTCTACAACTACGACTATTGTTCGTCAAATCTACGAGGCCATCCATATCACCGTCCAAAACATTGAATTGTATGTTATTTAGTTTAACGACATTCATCCTTGCAACATCATCCAACTTATTCCTCAACTTCTTCTCGCCAAAATTGGGGCACAATGTTGTTGTGAAATTCAAAGTCAACTTATGACGTTCGGTGAATCATTTCACAAGGAGATTAATAATTTCCCATATCAAATGAACCACTAGCAAAATCCTTGCAAACCTAAGGACTGAGTTTATTGACTCCACAATATTTGTTGTCATTACATTGTAGCGGTGTCCATCCATGTGAGCTCTAGACCACTTATGTAACCTTTCCTGTTCAAGATATTGAGAAACATGTTCCTTTCTCTTAATCTTGCTAAAATGATAATCAAATTCAGCAATTGAATAAGATTTCGCAACATGCTCAAAGTGCATCAGTATTTGATCACGCTTTTTCAACTTGCAAGTGTGTTTCATGTTCCCCTTCATATGATAAAAGCATATGCCATGTTGCGCTGTTGGGAAAACTTTGTTCCACACATTCTCTATGCTAACGTTGCGATTAGAAATGATAACAAGATTGGGACACTCACCAATAGATTTATGAAGTTTAGTGAAAAACCAATGCCATGATGCATTCGTCTCTAAATTCCCGATCCCAAAAGCAAGAGGATATATATTTTGATTATCATCGAATGCATTTGCTACAAACATAACACCCTTGTACTTAGATTTTGAATGAGTGGTATCCACGACTATCATTGGGCGCATGGAAGAACGAAACCTTCTTATACATGCGCCAACTGCCATAAATAAATACACAAAGTGATTGTTCTCATCAGTTTGGATGTGTGTCTTTGTGCTGGGATTCATACGCTCCAATTCATAGTAATAAGCTGAAAGGATATAATAAGCCCCCTCGACTGATCATCTAATGGACAATAAAGCTAACTCCCTTTCTTTCTAAGCTTTCGAATAATTGATGGTCAAACCAAAGTTGTGTTTCACATCTCTTATTAGGTCACTTGGTGTGTATATTGTCCGAGAATCCTTCAACTTCCTTTTAAATGAAGTGGCTACAAGTGTTGCAGTTGCTTGACAATGGTTGTCATTTACGAACCTCAAATCACACTTATGGACAACTGTACACCTCCCAATCGTGAAGTTGTATTTTCTAATTCTCGATGCTCGGACCCGTCATGGGTATGGACGTTGACAACAAACCACAAGCAACCTCTTAGTGCAAGAGAATTGCACCTTAAATTCAAAATGGCATCTCAATGCCCTCAACCATAACTCGGTCAACAACGCTCCCTTACTAGAGAAAATTTGCCCAACTTTAATTTTCGGATTCTAATCACTTTGCGAATACCCTGTGTCCAAATATGCTTCTCCATCATTTACACCGGCCACATTGTACTGGTTCTGTTCACCCATTTGACTCAAATAATGTTCACGAGTGGGTTCAAATTCTCCTCATAAACGCATTATTGGCAATTAGGTAGATGTGTCCAAGCGGCCCAAAATAGGAGGGGCAGAGTACACTGACACTTCATTTCTTTCAGTACCATTATCACCACCATGCATCTCCTCCAAGTCTCTAAAATCAATCATGTCCATAAAATCTATCCTAACATTACCTCCCACATCAGTGACATTTGTATTATTCCTAGTTACTTCATTGCTTTCAACAATGGCCGCTGAAGAACGACCCATCCGATACTATTTGTCATGATATGCATACTATCAATTACATCATTTGTCAATCCTTTATCTTCTATACTCATGAGTAAGGGATCTAGTTTTGAAGATGTTACCTCACAATTGTACTTCATAAAAAATTTGACATCATCATCGTCCTCAATCTTTATGTGCTTCCACTTATTCGAGGCCACCAAAACTGAGAACTTCAAGCAAATCTTGTCTTCCCTGCTGTCTGTATTACAATCTGATGCACACAATCCAACAGTTTAGCAAATGTGATGGTCCGTGGAACTATTAAGCCTTTTGAGTCAGTCCCTTCGTATTTGCACATCTTCTTTGGGGTAACCCATTTTCCATTGTAGCAAACCAACATAACAATTGTCTCAATTTCTGATCATGACAAAACAACATTTCATTAACACAATAATCAGCCAATACAATGGCAATATAACACCAATATAATGGCAATATAACGACAATATAACAGCAACATAACAACAATACCATAGCAAAATAACAGGAACACAACAGCAATACAACACTAACACAGCAGTGAACAAGGATTCATCACAATCACACTATACAAATCTACTACATAAAATGAAAAATCTCAAGTTTCAAGATTCACATATCTAGAGCAATCTAAATGCAATTGGTAAAAATCCAGATGGATGAGCATTAAAATTCAAAAAACCTAATCGAAAGCAATTAAAACCAAAACCAATTTAACAGAAACTCAAACAATCAAAATAAAATCAATTTCACAGAATCCCACATATATTAAGAAAATAACCATCAACACTACCTATTCGAGGTCGGCGATCCAGTAGAGCTTCAAGGTTGCAAGCAGCTATTCAAAAGACATACCTAAAAGATGGGGTCGAGGGAGGGTTTCGCGATTCATAAGAGAGTGCGAGAGAGAGCTGCGAGAGAGAAAGTGAATAGGGAGCTGAGAGAGAACAAAATTTCAGAAAAAGTGATATGTGTGCAATAAGTGGATAATAAATATATATTTATATGTGATAGTTGCAAAAAAATTTGGGAGAGATGATATTCTCAGTTAAAATTATAAAAATGGTGGCATTTAGAACTATTTTCTTAAAAAAAGAAAAAAAAAAGAAAAAAGGGCGAAGGTGGATCCCACCAGGCGAGAGGGAACGGAAAGGAGGAGAAAAGATAGGTGAAAAAGGGCAGTCAAAATAATAGACAGCTGGCATCATACGATTGGTGTGGGAGACTGAGGTGTCTTGCTGACCCTGGCAAGTTTTATTCACTTGACTTTGGGGGAAGATTGCTTTCTAATAAAAGCAAATTCTAAATATATTTTTTTTCCGTTTTCAATTTTAGTTTATTTGTAGTTGTTACCTTTTAAATATACATAATGGAAAACTAAAAAATAAAAAGGTTATCCATAAAACAAATCTCCTTGTCAAAATCAAAGTCAATAACAGAGTCGTGTTCTTTCGCAAAAAAAAAAGAGTTATTTGTAGTTGTTACCTTTTAAATATACATAATGGAAAACTAAAAAATAAAAAGGTTATCCATAAAACAAATCTCCTTGTCAAAATCAAAGTCAATAACAGAGTCGTGTTCTTTCGCAAAAAGAAAAGAGTCGTGTTTTTTGCCCTTTTAGCAAGTTTGGCTATAATGTTCTTTATCCTATGAGAAATATCTTATATATATGTAACAAGCACTGCTGCTGTTGTCAGTTTTCATTAGGTTAGAATCTAGAGAAGAGAGAGTGTAAGGAGACTGGAGAGCAGTAGAGGAGAGGGAGTGATAGAGTAAGAGACAGCAAAGAAAAAGAAGCAGCAGACGCAGAGTAGGAGTATTGGTAGAAATGTTGAACATGAGGAAAAAAGACGCCGACGGTGCAGTAGTGCCAACAACGACGATTGTGATGGCGTTGATGCTCTGCTCATTTATATCACCACCCATGTTAATGGGTGTTTCTGCTTCGCAGAGAACAAGAATGATGGTGCCAGAAACCCAAGAGCAGCACAGACGGAATCTGCTTGCCAATGGGCTTGCAGTGACTCCTCCCATGGGGTAAGCTAAGCTAGCTCTCTCTCTCTGCTTCTTTCTCTGTTTTTAGTTGGTTTTAGCTAGCTGGTTCGGTTATGAAATATCAAGGGTTCACTCATCTTTCTGCGAAATTAGTGATTCCTCTATGTTTTGTTGATGCTTTGTTTTACTCCTCCTAGCACTTTTACTCTAGTAATTGGAATGAGTGTCCTGAACCATATGACATGCACTTTTACTGCAGTATGTATGTACGATATGGATCTGAGTTTATTTTTCAGCTTCTAAGTTCTAACTATGTATGTTACATTTATTTCATATACATGTCTGTATACTAATCCCCTATTTGATTTTAATAATAAGGGAAAATCTCATCATTATTTACTACTCAGTGATTCCTCTCGCATTTGAAGTTATGAAGTTGTGACCCTTCAAATGTCTCACGGCTGACTGCAATTTTTATCTTCCTTATATTTTCACTCCTTTTCAAATACTTGTGGGATTAATCAGGTATTTTCTTTTTTATTAGGTGGAATAGTTGGAATCACTTCAACTGCAAAATTGATGAGAAAATCATCAAAGCAACCGGTAACTTTAACTTATGCCTAATCTGTAACCAAAGCTCATGCCTAATCCAAGCTTCACATACTAAGTCTAAAGCCATGTTCCCAAAGCTATGGCAGCATAGTGATAAATGCATAGATGGTTGGGTTGTTGGTTTTGTAAATTTATTGGGGTTTAATAACGGTTCTTGTTTCTCTGGTTTGACAGCTGATGCTCTGATTTCCACCGGTCTCTCTAAACTTGGATATACCTACATTAACATAGGTACATTGCTATTTTCTTTTCTCTTCGGAATTTCCAATTTAGTCAGAAGATGATGACATACTTCATTTCTTGCTATCTATAGATGATTGCTGGGCCGAAATTGCTCGTGATGACAAGGTTCTATTTTTAATCATAAACAATTCGGCTTTTAGAATGATTGAAAAAGATATGCAGATTTACTAAGCATGAGATTTCAAATTCAGGGTAATCTAGCGCCCAAGAAATCAACCTTTCCATCAGGCATTAAATCTCTTGCGGATTATGTCCACAGTAAGGGTCTTAAGCTAGGAATCTACTCAGATGCAGGGTAACATGACTCTCATACACTCCAATACAGAAAATATATGCTGCATATTTGTTGTTGAATGTTGATATATACTCATATTTGTTACAACTAAACAAATAGTGCATGCAATTATACTTTGCAGGTACTTTACTTGCAGCAAAACAATGCCTGGTTCACTTGGCCATGAAGAACAAGATGCCAACACATTTGCTGCTTGGGTATGATATGTTGTAATGATTTTAATCAGAAGGAGTCATGACGTCTGCAATGATGATATTTGGTCATAGGATCTTGAAATACTGCAACTTTTTTGCAGGGAATTGATTATTTGAAGTATGATAACTGTAATAATGATGGCTCAACGCCAACTGCCAGGTAAAATAAAATATCTATGATGATAATGCAGTAACGCTACTCATGTTTGTTCTTCCTGCCTGCACGTTTCCCTGTATTAGGTATACCTCAGATAAAGATTTCTATATCTTCTTGTAGATATCCTGTAATGACCCGAGCTCTGATGAAAGCAGGCCGTCCCATATTCTTTTCTCTTTGTGAATGGTAATGATCTTGTTTGTTAAAATTCAAAAATCATGTAATTGTTTTCTTTTTTGTTAGTAATCCCTAATTGTTCTTGTTTTTTAGGGGAGATATGCACCCTGCTCTATGGGGTGCTAAAGTAGGAAATAGTTGGAGAACTACTAAAGACATTTCTGATACATGGGAAAGGTAGAAAAGTGTGCTACCAATGAACTCTCAAATTGGTCTTCTATATGGGTCACACATAATACTTTTCTTGCATTTCCCTTGGCAGTATGGTCTCTAGAGCAGACATGAACGAAATTTATGCTGAATTTGCCAGACCCGGTGGTTGGAATGGTTAGTATTCTAATGCAACTATGCTTTACCTATACTGTCGTTTAGGCACATTGTTGATGTTTCAGTAAGAGATTTATCTGCTGAATTTCAACAGATCCCGACATGCTTGAAGTGGGGAACGGAGGAATGACAAAAGATGAATATGTAGTCCATTTTAGCATATGGGCCATTTCTAAGGTACCATAAGCATTTTCTCTTCTCTTACATGATATGTGCAGTTTAAGGTCATCGGTTTGGTAATGCATAAGCCATGCTGCAGGCTCCCCTTCTTCTTGGTTGTGATGTGAGGAATATCACAAAAGAGACAATGGAGATCGTTGCAAATAAAGAAGTTATCTCTGTAAACCAAGGTAACTAACTACAACCTTCAGATAGACACTTGTTTTCCTTCCTGGTGACTGAACGAGTTTGCATTAATAGAACCCAGAATTGTAAATTTGTGTTGATTAACTGTAACAGATCCACTTGGTGTGCAAGCCAAAAAGGTCAGAATGGAAGGAGATCTTGAGGTAAAACTGAAAATGCCAGCAATCTCTTCTGATATATGTAGGCTGCTGTTATGCTTCCGTAAGAATTCTGTCACTGTCTGTGAGATTGATCGACTCTCAATTTTACGTACTTTGAACAGGTTTGGGCTGGTCCGCTCTCAGGCTACAGAGTAGCTTTACTCCTTGTCAACCAAGGCCCTTCGCGAACTTCCATTACAGCTAACTGGGATGATGTTGGAATCCCCACAAACAGTGTTGTTGAAGCAAGAGACCTTTGGGAGGTATAACCTATAATTATATGGTCTAACATAAGGCCTTAATTAGCATTCTTTCTCAGTTCTTCCTACTCCGTTGCAGCCGTATTGTATTGTGAGATATTTACTGATATGTCTCTGTCATGCAGCACAAGACATTGAAGGCACGATTTGTTGGAAACTTGACAGCCACCGTGGGCTCTCATGCATGCAAAATGTATGTTTTGAAGCCAATCTCGTAACCATGAGTTTAGTTGGATTGGAATGTTGATGTTGCTGTTGATCTGTCGACCGCCCAACTATACATCTAATGTCACGCTCATGGTTTACTATCCATGAGTTCCTATTTGGCATTTTACCAAAACTTGATTTCCAATTAATAAGAATCTGGAGGAGGCAAGGCTCCTCTTCTCCACTGATTTATGTGTATCTTCCCATTTTCTGGTGGATGGGCATAAGGAATGAGTAAATCTTATGCAGTATGATCTTTTTCTATTTTGAGTCTATGACCTACCTCCATCCGCTTAACCTTCACATGACTTAAAGTGGTACTGTAAATTGATGCGTTGAGTTATGAACAAGTGAGAAACTATGCTTCGATTTCTACGACTCCCAGGCTTTTCAAGATAGATCAAACCAACTCTTCACTTTTTGGGAATGAAGGGGGATTCGAACTTAAGACTTCTTCCCACATTGAAGAAGGGGATGAAGGGAAAAATTGAAATGGAACTCTCCCCGAAGCTATATCCTTCACAAAACATCCATAAGGAGTGAAATGTGAAAGATGTGACATTGATTATCAGAAACAACTTGATGAACAAATAAAAGATTGTTGGAAATATTAAAATATGTAAAATAGTGTTGAGTTTAATCGAGAATTTGAAATAGAGGCAACATGTGTGATATCTAAACATTGCCCTTTACCCTCAAACACCTTATTCCTGGATGTACTCAGACGGAGTTTTTGAGTATTTAATAATCTTTTGTTTGGTTTAGATATGTGTAAATGCAAGTAAATGCATTGGTTTAACCCGAGTCCAAACCGAACCAACACCAAAAGTTTTGAGTTGAGCCCTAAGATGGGGTGCAAGTTGGATTAGAAAATCCGATTCCGACTGATTTCATTTCGAAAATTTCTGATTTTGACAAGTCCAAATCAATTCCTACAGCTTAAAGTTCTGAAATTTGAAAATTTGGATAAAAATTGAATTGGTTAGAATGTATCTAAATATTCCGAAAAATTCCGAATTCTGAAATATATTGGGGTTTCAAGCTTAAACTACACACAATTACTAATTTCATGATGACCAAATAGACCTAAACAAGTTATTTCATAAATGATAACAACATATAAGTACTAGTATATAATATTTTTACAAGCTTACCGTATGAGTTTTTAATTTTGAATCAATTTTAATCATTCAAATGGTTGGCCATTTTTAGAATTTTGAAATAATATTTGAAATAAATATTCCGAAATATAAAAATTTCAAAAATTTTCGAATTGGAATGGATATTGTTCCAAAATTTTTTAAAACGGATTTGGAATAGAATTTTCATTCCGAATACCTTTGGATTGAAATTAGAATCTCATAATTCCGATCGGATTTATCTGAAAATCACCGCTATTCCCGAATGGGCTTTGAAGTTTCCGGCTTTGGTAAACAGAATGGGCTCTTGCTCTAGTAGAGAGTATCTCATTAACTGTGCTCCCGCGGTTGCGGGAGATAAAGAAAAAGAGAATATGGAATTTAGAAACCCATTGTCTCTTGTCAAAGAGAATAGAGGAGTGGATAAATGAAATGAAGGCGGCCATAGCCACAGGAGCCACAGCCAAGGGCGGGTTTATACTCCCGTATAATAATAGTAGTAGAACTGAAGAATCCCACTGTCATTCATGGAAGAAGAAAACGGTCTATCCCAATCCCAATTCCTATCTGCCAAAGCCACCTCGGCTCTTATTACTAGTATGTGCCACTGCCAATGGCACCAATACCAGTACCAATGATCTGGGTCTGGGTGGCGGTGGTGGTGCCAAAGGCTCAGGAACCACTGCCAGAGGACGCAGACTTCTTAAAATTCGTGAAGAGAAGAGGAAACGCGAGCACGATCGCCTTCACAACTACCCTGCCTGGGCCAAGTAGGGCACTCTCTCTGTGTTTCTTTTTTTTTCCTTTTTCTTTTTCATATTTATTATTTATTAACGTGTTATGTATTTCCTGTTGCCTGTTGGGTCTCTCTCCCTCCCTCCCTCCCTCTCGCAGAGTGTTGGAAGACGCCTGCAAAGATGATGCTGAGCTGCGAGCGGTTCTTGGAGATAGCATTGGCAACCCTGAGCTCATGAGGAAAAGGGTTGAAGAAAGAGTTCGCAAGAAGGGTAGGGACTTCAGCAAATCCAAAACCGGTTCTGTCCTTGCCTTCAAAGTCACCTTCAGAGAGTAAATTTCTCATCTTTCTTTCTTTCTTGTCTGCGTAACGTAGCCTAGTGTTCCATTTGATTTGTAAAAATTTATAATAATAAAAAAATGCAAACTATGCTTTTTCTTTAATATGATTAAATGTTCTTTTGGTGCCTGGCAGCTTCAATCCTCTTGATTCCTACATATGGTTTGAATTCTATGGATCGCCATCTGATCGCGACGTCGAGCTCTTTGGCAGTGTATTTCCACTTGCTTCCTTTCTGTATTTTGAACATTAGGCCTTAGAATAATACTCTTTTTTCCTATATGGATGATTTATTATTTCCACTGAATCTACTGGGAAATTTATGCAGGTTATTCAGTCATGGTATGTTATGGGACGCTTGGGTGCCTTTAATTCTACTAATCTGCAGGTTCGTCCATGGCCTGCTATGACTAACTTTATTGTTTTGTGAGTTATTATCGCTTAAGACCTTAAGTTCTTACAACTTTACTGAACATTTGTAAAATGGTATATTGGTAATTCTGAATAGTTTAGCCATATTGGTGATCTTAAAATGGTATATTGGTATTCAACATATGAAGATATGATGATCGGAGTGACGAGGGGTTTCGATTATGGGGTGATCAGGGGTTTTGTGGCAATCATAGCAATGCTAGTGACATATATAACAACATCCTGTTATCAGAAATGCATACGCTCCTAGTAATTACAGCCAGCCTTTTGATAATGAACCATTTACAACTTTCAAAAAGGAACCCGTTTCTTGTTTGCCTCACTGGGCTTATAACATCTTATTCTTATTCATCAATGCGTCATCTGGTTGCTGACAATTTGGGAGGAAAAGGATTTGTAGTATAATACAACTGGAATTTGGGTGTAGACCAGTAAAAAGTGGAAGAGATTTGGTTTCTGAAGTATTTGTGTTGTGTTGCATATTTATACCACAGAATCTAATACAACTGAAGTCCCTATCACATCAGTTTGGCATATTGTTGGCGTTGTTGGTATTAGATTGTAACATAGTATCAATTATATGCTATGCAGAGTGTTTTTGTAGATGGTACTTGGCTATGCGAATAACACGTGTTGTAAATTCATCTAACTGAGTTCATTATTCAACTAGCTTACAACTTTTTTTCCTAACACAAGAGGCAATTGTATCAGGTCCTTTTGCTTTATAAAACATATGCAGAAACTTGCAGAAAGTGCTTCATCTTGTCATTTGCTTTAAAATTCTAGTAATAGTTGTTGCTCTGTGTAAAACAATTGAAACGTGCTAATATAGCATTAATGGCAGCTTGCAAATTCTTCCATGGAGTATAATCCCCTTTATGATGTGGATAAGGGTTTCAAAGTGATGCCATCTTCATTTCATGATATCAGTGACGTTGAGTTTCAGGATAACTGGGCTCGTGTTTGGTATGCGTTGCAGAACTTAGCTGAATTTTTGTTTTGTAATACTTTGTACTTCTTGTCCATATGATAGTTCAAATATAAATGTACAACAGGGTAGACCTTGGTACAGCTGACTATTTTGCCATGGATGTGCTCCTCAACTGCTTGACCGTCTTGAGCTCAGAGTAAGTCTGAATAATCTAAAGAGAGATGTCTCAATCTTTGACTGGACGGATATTGACTACATTGCATTGTTTCCTTGCTTTATTGTTGGCAGATATCTAGGCATTCAACAGATAGTTTTTGGTGGGCATAGAATTGGTGATTGGGAAGAGGGGATGACCAACACAGATGATGGATATAAGTATTTCAAGATCTGAATATATTCAGATATAGATGTTTCTGAAAGTTGTACTGTTTCGAAGGGCTTGAGGTTTCATAACATGTATTTTACGCCATAGTATTACGCCATGTTCTGATCCTGTCCCATATTTTATCGTTACCTCTTCCGAGGGCTTAGAGTTAGCAATTTGTGACCATGTTCTTATACATTTTGCATCCTTTTTTAAGGTCAAGCTATTAAGCATCTATATTTATTTTTCGGTCCGAGTTCAGCATCTAATTGAAGTTGTAACAAAGTGTGATGAGTAATATTGGGTGGTCGTGTTAAAGAGTGGCTCCCACATAGATTGATTAAATAGTAAATTGATAAACCAAAACAACAAAAATGAAGAAAAGGCTCCCCTAAAAAGAAAGAAAAATGAAGAAAAGGAAAAGAGACATTAATAGAAAGGTGAGAGAGAGTTGAGGAAGGTGAGTGATGGGTGGGTAGTCTGTTTTATTTTGATTTGGGAAAGGAGGGAGAGAGACCCAGCCAGCTCTCATTTTAAGATTGATTTATCTTCCAGGACAAGGCTACTTTGGAAAGAAGAAGAAAAATATTTTAATACAATACTTCCTCCAAGTGTTTTTTTTTTTTTTTTTTTGATCATTTGATAAACTTCAAAGTACAATTCCAATAAAACAAAAAATCAAACAAAAGCCAAAAATAAAATGTTATTATACATTTAAGGAGGGCGGAGGGTGACTCAATTCGTGACAGCGTCTTTACTCTGCTTATGCGTATTTACTCATATATTGGCACTGGCCCGCCGCTGCCTTTGTATTTGAGCAACCAAAAAAAAAAAAAAAAAAAAAAAAGAAAAAAAAAAAAGAAAAGAGAAATAGAATAGAAATGGACTGAGGAGGAGGAGGCTGGGAAATGATGTGGAGTTGGAAGCAGAGAAATAGAAGACGACGAGAAATCCATGCCTTTGCCTTTGCCTTTGCCTTTGCTTATAATACTCAGTCTCTGCCTGGCTGCGACAGTAACTTCCTCCTAGTTTAATTATCTTGTAAGAATACTCTATTACGCTACTGTTTCGTCTCCGTGTTGCGTATATTTTCAATTTTGACAAGAAAGAGAAGAGACTAAACCATGTAATGTAGAGTGTGAAGGAACAAGGCAGAGAGTCGAGACGGCCTCAACTTGAGCGGAAAAAAGGAGCCTCCAAGCCAAGGACCAAGCAACGTTGTTCATTTCCTTCCGCAATGTACCTCATTCTGTGAGCTTCAACTGTTCCTTTTGAGCCTATTATTATTATTATTATTATTATTTTTCTCTCTTCCTAGTCTCAAGCCTGAAGATCTAATTTATTCTATCCCTAAAGTCTGTCTGTATTAGAATTTTGAATTTTGAAATTTGAAGGTACGGATTGAATTCTTTGAGATCCGGCCTGAACAAGATGAAACGCCCATCAGCATCAGCATCCTCTTAATCAGCGCAAGATTTGATTTTTTTTCCAAGGGCGCAAGATTTGAGTTGAATGTGTGGAGTGGAGAGTTGGTACTGCTATATTTATTTACAAAAAAGATAAACCTTAAAAGAATTGCTAGGGTTTCTCTTTTCTTTCTTTGCCCATGACTACTAAACGCGCTTACAAGCTACGTATCCTCCTCTCGATTTAATTATGTTCATGAAATTACCATACAATCTCCCTCCCACACCTGCTGATTGCACAGTCTATATATATATATATTAATCTTTAAACACATGTATGTATGTATGTATGTATGTATGCATGTGTAAGTATCAGACTGAGAAGAATATGTATCCGAAAAAGTTTTAGCCTTAACCTGTGTTGTGGCTCAGAGGAATTCGTAGCACATTCTTCAACTGTGAATTGCCTTAAGATAGGCAGAAAATCTTCCAGAGTTCTTGTCACTGGCGGAGAAGATCACAAGGTCAATCTCTGGGCCATTGGGAAACCCAATGCCATACTGGTAACCTTCTCTCCCTCTCTCGCTCGCTTTAGGCACGTCTTTTTCTCCCCTCCCCTTAATTTAAAGGTTTCGGCCCTCATCATATTCTTGTGAGGTTAACTGACACAGATGCAAATTTTGCACTAAAATTGTATAATTATCAACTTGGACCGAATTCTGTTATTTTGTCGATTCTAATCTACTCAATGTGCCTTCATACCCAGAGTTTGTCTGGACACACCAGTGGAATTGATTCGGTAAGCTTTGATTCTTCAGAGGTCTTAGTAGCTGCAGGAGCTGCAAGTGGCACAATTAAGCTTTGGGATCTAGAGGAGGCAAAGAGTATGCTGTTTATTTTTTACTCTGCAATATATTTCTTTAAATCATCAGAACAAGAGACTGCCCCTATCGAAACTGTACTAGCTGTTTTTCTAGATATCTACTGTATGCTGTCAAATTGTCTTTCATATATCTTTTTTGTTTTTGCAATGTGATTTTGTGTGTAGTTGTTCGCACACTTACTGGTCACAGATCCAATTGTATATCTGTGGACTTCCATCCTTTTGGGGAGTTCTTTGCATCTGGCTCGCTGGACACAAATCTCAAAATATGGGATATCAGGAAGAAGGGGTGTATTCACACATACAAAGGCCATACTCGAGGAGTCAACGCTATCAGATTTACACCGGATGGCCGTTGGGTTGTTTCTGGTGGAGAGGACAACACTGTGAAGGTTTGAATTGCTTTTGTCTTGAAAAATATTTGGTTCTATCTTCTTGGGCAATTATGGATGTTGATACATGTAGCTTGTAGATAGTAAACCAAAATTTGCCATTTGATTCTGACAAATTATAAACCAATATCTAATATTTTACCAGTTGTGGGATCTGACTGCTGGTAAGCTGCTGCATGATTTCAAGTGTCATGAGGGCCAGATTCAGTGCATAGATTTTCATCCCCACGAGTTTCTGCTAGCTACAGGTTATTGATACTTCTGTTTTTTAATCATCAGTTATGCATTTTTCTTGCGTTATTAGCTGTATATTAGAATGCATTGTTTCCTGGAAATTGAAAATAGGTGTCAATATCCTTGGTGTGTCACGATAGTCCCTCGAGATATTGGATTTTTATGTTTTAGTGCCGTTTTGTCCTCCTGCTGCTGAACATAGATCATTGCCTCATTGTAGGCCACTTCTCCCTTGCTATAGATAGTAGTTTAACCCATTATTTTCATTTCTAGGTTTTGTATAGCCATTGGTTCTTAACTGCATCATTTGGATCATTGAATACCCTGCTCTCTGGTGCTTTGTGTTGTTTAGAGTAGGTTTTCTGTACAATGGGCAGGACCAACTACAAAGAAGGACTCCCTCACTCCCTTGGGTTTAATAATTGCGACTTCGTTCTGTGACATAAGATGGAATTTGTAGATACATCATACATCTAGGTTCTAAATCTTATCTTAGTTTTCAGCTAGTTTGCAACTGTTATGGTTAAAAATATGCATGGTTCAGCTTTTATTAATTTGTGAGACATTTCTCCTTTCTGTTAAGGGGTGGAAATACTTTCATCTGTTAGACTCCACATCTGTTCCTTATGTATTATTTCTCATTTCCTTTCAGGTTCAGCTGATAGGACAGTCAAATTTTGGGACCTCGAAACCTTTGAGTTAATTGGCTCATCTGGACCTGAGGTATACCCCATGAATACTGCTAATGGTCCAAATTGCCAAGAAGCTAAGGTTTTCAGGATTTTCTTTCTATAAGGAGATTATTTGTCTAATTTCTAGTTTCTAACAGACAACTGGAGTGCGTTCTTTGACTTTTAGTCCTGATGGGAGAGCCCTACTCTGTGGATTGCATGAAAGTTTGAAGGTAAGCTCATGTAATCCTTCATACGAATCAGGGTTGTGAAATATGCATGCTTAAACTCTTAGTTTGTAGGTTTTCTCGTGGGAGCCAATAAGATGCCATGATGCCGTGGATGTTGGATGGTCTCGATTGTCAGATCTTAATGTTCATGAGGGAAAGCTGCTTGGATGCTCATACAATCAGAGTTGTGTTGGAGTGTGGGTTGTAGACATCTCGGTATTACTCAGTTTATCTTTGTTCTTACATTGAGATGTTTTCTTGTTTTCTAGCTCTGGTGGTATTATCTATTGATATCAAACTGATCTGTTGCTTGGCACAGCGCATAGAACCGTATGCAATTGGTAATGCTAGCAGATTGAATGGGCACACAGAATCTAAACCATTATCTGGTGGGAATCTGTCATTACTCAATGAGAATGCTGCTAAAAGTTTGGGTCGGCTATCTGTTTCCCAATGTTCAGATTCTTTAGTGAAGGAAACAAAATCTCTTGGAAGGTTATCAGTTTCTCAAAATTCAGATCCCACTAAGGAGCCAAAAGTTATTGCATGTAGGCTACTTTTTAACCTTTACTGTTTTTAATTTCTTCATGGAGTATTTTTGTGTGTATCTATTGTTTTTGGGATTCTCAGATTTGTTTTATCATGGATCTTATCTTGGCCTCTTTACATGTCCTTTTGTTATTACTTCTCTGATGTTTAGACTTTTTATGTCTGGCTATCCATCCTGAATGAAGCCACAGGAAATGTTCCTGGTACTCCTCAAAGGATCAATTTGAACTCCAGTCCAAAAACTATTGCGGCTAGTTCAGCAGCAGTTCCTAGTGCAACAACCCTGAAGAGGAGTTCTACTAAGATCAATTCAACAGCCAATCTTCCAACTTTTAACAAGTCTGATGTCATACCTGTAATTGTACCGAGAACTAGTATAAGACCAGAGTTGCCAGCTGAGTCCAGAAAAGAGGCCGGTGGTTCTGGGAGAACACTGGCATTTTCTTTGCAGTCAAAGGCAACTGATTTCCGGAAGTTGTCCAATAGCAGAGAAGAAGTGGATAAGCCAACTGTCTCTTCAGTGTCTGATTCCGCTGCTTCTAAGGCTACTGAATTAAGCAGTGCTGCAGATAAGAATGGTTTCTCAACAGTTATAAGTTCAACCCAGGGAATACATACTGCTGAAAGGAACACAAAGGATGACAGATATTTTGGACCTGGGAAGCATGAGACAAGTTCAATGCTGGAGGCAACTGCGAGCTACCAGCATGAAAGTTGTATGTATCTGATCTTTAGTAGCACTCTTTCCACTCATAGCTTTTCCATCACAGAACATAAAATTAAAAAAAGGGGGTGCGGGAGTCCACTCTTAATAGTTTTTTCTTTAACTGTAACTTGAACTAAATTTAAAGTAGAAAAAGAAACTTGTACCATACTTAGTGTTCTTAAAACAGTTTAAGTTTGTGACTCAGCCTCACACCAGAGGTGTTTTGAGTCTCAATTGAAACATCATTTCTTTTGTTAACTGTCTGAGAATATGTCACATGGATCAGATGTACATCCACCACAGGCAGGAGGCCTAGACCTACCAAAGCAAATATAAATCATTAACCTGAATGATGACAAATCTGGTGGATATGAGAATGTTGTTTATTGTTCTGGTCATTATGAGTAATTAGTGTTAACAGTAATGGTGGTAGACTGGAGTAATGCAATTCATTTGGTTCCATGTCATGGTTTTCACCAGGGTGTAGGATATTAATGGAAGTTCGGCATATTTAGTATATTTCCAATTTAGTGTAAATATGGATCTGGATTTTGGAGGTTCTTGTCAACTTTGTTATATATCTTATCTCAGTTTTACTTATGGATTTGAAGATGTTCACACATCAATGACATATCTATATATGAGCCATAATATTGTAAGTTTGATGGATTTTCTAGTTTCAGCAGTCCAAGCTTTCAATATGTGAAAATTATATTTAGACTTTAAATTCTTTATTTCGGGCAGGATGTTGTAACTATTAGATTTCTGATCTCAGCTTCTCAAGCCATTCTGTGTGTTTGTGGTGTGTGAGTGGTGGAGATCTCCCTCCCCTTTGCCCCACCCCCTACTTAAATAATCGCTTTTTGGTACCACAATAATGTTATAGGTGTTCTTACACTAGCTTGGGAATCAAACGGTTAATTTTCACAATCAGTTGCAAAGGTTGTACAAGGCTGGTTGAATGAACCCAGCATACAGTCAAACCACAAGCCATCTCATTTCATTAAATGATTGGTAATCATTATTCCACATAGGTTTTTATCAAATAGTCACTCGAAGAAAGGGCCTTCTCAGACTAGTGTGAAAGCAAGGCAGATGGGCCTCTGAGCATGAAAACCATAATAACAACTACCCCTTTGATGATGGTATTGCCAGCAAAGGGGATGGGCCACTTAATCTGAGGATGGATTCTCCATATTTGGATTCACAAATGGCAGTTAAAAGGAACATGTGTATGTTTTTCATGTTAAATGCTGTCATATCCCATGTGCTTTAGCTTGGTTTCTCTGTTGCGTAATGCTTAATTCTATATTTTGTGTAATGTTCTCTCTAATGATTGATGGCCTTGTACTGTGCATGTGGTTTTGTCTATCTTAGTCATGTACATATGTCCTCTTGAGATGGAGTGTCATACTGCCAATGCTAAAGCTCCAGTTTTTTTCACCTTTGACCTTTATTTTTTCTTTCTTATCTAGATGAAACTCGAGGGCACAAGGTGAGTAGAGATGCATACTCTGCTGAAGGTCAAAGAGGAGGTATAGCTTTTTACTTCTGCTTCATTTCTATAACTAGTCTCGTGAAGTATGACCGAAGCTCTATATGGTATATCTAGGAAGAATGCGCTCACTTGCTGTGAATTGGGAGAAAAGAGATAGATATTCTAACTACGAGGGACCTACGCCCAATAGTACCCTGGGAACAGCATCCGCGGTGAACATGCCCCCTTCGAATGCGGTATTGCCACATTTTTGTTCTGCCTTTTTGTGACATCTTTCTTTCTAAACACGCATCATAAATTGCATTTATGAAGATGGCAGACAAATAGCATTTCAATTTAAAGAATGACATTTAACCATAAGTTAAACTTAATTGCTAATTCTCAAAATATTTTTCTTTCCTCGTGATTTCATCATTTATGAGAACTGCTAGAAACCATGAATTGAAAACCATAGTGGAAACCATGAACTTGTATAAGATCTATCATTTTCTCATGATAACTTCTGGATGGTTGTTTGAAGTTTAAGCAGCGAGGTTATCCTACATCTACTGAAAAAGAATTGGTGTCTGCTAGTGATGAGGATGCTATTGCAGATCTCATGGAAAAACATGACCAATTTGTTGGCTCCATGCAATCTCGTTCAACCAAATTACAGGTTATCTTTATTGATTTTGAGACTTTGCTTAAGTGTTTATGTGGTGCTGTTATCTTCTCTATGTATCTATTATTTCTTTACATGACCTTTGGGTATTTTTGAGTTGATGGTGGGAGCTCAATGCTTGTTAGTTGGGGTAGTCAATTATGCTTAGCTCTCTTGACCATTATTTATTGTATCCCATCTTTCTTTCTTTTACATAATTTCTTTTCTTTCTTTTTTCTGTCCAAGAAGAGTCCAGTTGGTCCTCCTTTTGAAATTAAATTGCATGCAATACTTCTTTATTTAATTGTAGGTTTTGCTTGAGCTTTTTTTTTGGTTATTTTTTTCCTGTTTGCAACATTGTGGCTACGGAGATGCAAAACCTTTTGAATGCTTCTTAGTAGCAGTTATATCAGTGTTTTGTGATACTAGCTTTAGGAATGGGAGAAAAACTAGCGAATAGAAAGGGGGCTAGGGTTTATGATGGATTTTAAAAATAATGGTACCACCTAGCGGTTGCAAATGGAGTTTAGCAAGCTTTAAGAACAGCTGAGCTGCAATGAGGAATTACCAATTGTTGAAGTGTTGCTTAGCCACAATAATAATAGTGACGATTTGCAGACAGTATATATTTTACTGACGAATCTTGCGGGTAACTGTTTGCAGGTAGTCTATAGATATTGGGAAAGGAATGATGTTAAGGGGGTCATTGGTGCAATGGAGAAGATGGCTGATCATGCTGTAAGAATATTCTGTGGATTGTCTTAATTGTTTTTCTTAGCCCTCAGTTTCTAGATACTACTGAATGTGGAACAAATATCCATTTCAGTTATTGTGAGAACTTAAATATCTGTTTAATTTTTTGGGCTTTGGGCTTTTAATCCAGGTCATTGCGGATGTAGTTAGCATTATGACAGAAAAAATTGACATTGTCACACTGGATATATGCACGTGTCTTCTGCCACTCCTCAATGGCCTTCTAGAAAGTAACATGGATAGGTAAGAATTTTAAGCAACCTCTTCCTTTTTTCTTTATTTATTTTTATTATTTGGGGTCTTTGTTAGGTAGCGGCCTTCTAGAAACTTAATGACATCAAATTGTTTCATGTGGAGAGCTTTGCTACCTTTTAGAAACTTTCCTTTTTTTATTGTTTTTTCTTTGTGAGTTTTAGTTTTAGTCAACTGCACTGCAGTACTACAATCGTCTGAGCCATCTATTAAAAAAGTTTGCTTTGTTGTCTTTTTCCTATTGTTCTATCACATAAGGGGGTTCCCTATATTGTAGGTGCTTCTTGCCTCGCGCCCCCCAACCCACAACCCCCCCCCCCCCCCCCCCCCCAAAAAAAAGTTTTCCCAACCCCAATGTGTACACATAGAAGTATCATCTCATTTGTTGTGGCATGTTCTCATAAAATATGACTTGCTGTGGCTATTTGAGTTTGCAATTGGAAAAGCTGGTGCACGCTTTGTCTATGGGAAATCATTCTAATGTGTTATTTCCTTTAACTTTATATGCTTTGAGCCTTTGATATTATTTTATTTTTTTGTCTCTTCTTTTAGGAGTAATGTTGCCTGCAGAGATTATCCTTTTTTGTCCTTTTCTTTTAACTTTATTTTCTCTCATAATATGGAATGCTATGTGGTTTTCTGGTGTACTGTGGAGGTTGAATGAAACTTGTGACATGCCATGTGAGCAATCGTGTTACTAGGTAGATGTTTTGTAAGAAGTAGAAGCAGTGCTGTATTGTTGCACGTAATTTCACCTAATGGGAACAATTGTTTAAAGAAGTGTGGAATCAAGAAAGAAAAAGGCGGGAGGGTGGGTTGTTGGTGGCGGTGGAAGAGGGGACTCTAATCACAATTCTCTCCAGGGATGGATGTACCTGGGTGATGTATTTTGTGATCCTGGAATCTTTCATCTGCAAATTTTCTATATTTGACAGGCAATTATAACATTCCTAAGGCTAATTGTGAAACAAAATCTCAACCAGTACTTATTGGATTTTGTGCTTGGAATCTTTCATCTGCAAATTTGCTGCTCATTATTTGATGGCCTGACCGTATTCAGGCATTTAGGCATTTCTTTGGAAATGCTGCTCAAGCTGGTTAGAGTATTTGGTTCTGTGATCTATTCAACATTATCCGCATCATCATCTGTTGGTGTTGATATTGAAGCCGAGCAAAGGTATGCTTTGTTTGTTGTGATATACATTTTTCTTTACCTTACATATAGATTTTAAACATTGATTGCATTTGAGATGGCTTTCTATTTTGAATTGGTTATCATAGGCTGGAGCGTTGCAACAACTGTTTTATGGAGCTTGAAAAAGTCAAAACCTGTTTGTCTGCTCTTACCAGGTGCCTGTTTTCAAAAAATTTAGATTTTTAAAGTTGGCTTGACCACACTTTGTTTTGCATTTTAACTCATTATGCCAGAGATGCCAATATCCTTTTGTTCACTCTTTTGCCCATAGAAGAGGAGGATCAATTGCGAAGTCTGCACAAGAGTTGAATCTAGCTCTTCAGGAAGTTTCATGACTGAAAGTGAAAGTGCAGTCTGGAGGGAGTTTGTGCATTTTGGAGTTATGGACCCCTCTTCTTGCAACACCTGATGGCTGGCTATTGACGCAACGCTCTGTGTCTCGTGTGGCCTGGCTCGGGCATTCCCTGGTTGTACATTAATGCTAAGTGGAGTTATTAACTACAAGCTTATTCTAAACTATTCACTAAAACAAGAGGCTAATTGACATGTCAGTATACATCCTGTCTGCACGGTTTTGGGAACTATCAATCCATTTCTGCTCAGCGGAGAAGAGATACCGCTCCGTTTCACACTTAACCGAATATGTAGCATCAAATTGTTTCCTTTGGTTGCATTAGTGATGATTTAATTATTATTTTTTTAAATAGATACGTTCCTAATGTAAAAGATTGGTGCTACTGTAACAGGTATCCTGAAAAAAACTGCAAATGTGAGTAATGGCTTTAATATTAGATTCTTTCAAGTCCTCTTTCACCTTATTGTCAATTGTGAATTACATCTTTTTCGTTTTGTTATATTTACTTTTTCTTCCCTCGTTTGGATTCATAAAATAAAAACAACAAAAATTAGAAATTTCATGTGGGGAAAAAAAAAACTTTGAGCCACAAACAGCCCACCACCTCCCTCACCATCACCTCCCTGCCACCACCACAACATTTAAATCTACAAAGCACCACCTCTCATTTATAGATTGATGCCCTCTTAAAAGAATTCCGTGTTTAAATCTCATTATATTTTAACCAAACATGAAAATGAAAAAATTCCCAAAACATGTTTATCCACCATTTTTTAATTCTTTAGTACTTGAATGATAAGAGAAACTGTGTTTAAATTATAAATACAAATTATGTAATGAGTGGTGCTATTGTCACCCAGTTTCTATCTTCTCCTGTCATTACATCACCGCCAACAAATTCTACTCATCTCACCTCCGATAGTTTCTAAATTGCCCATACTCATTCCTTCTATTTTTCGGGCAGTCCAACTTTATGCAGAGAGAGAGAGAGAGAGAGAGAGAGATGGGTAGCTTGCGTGCTGCGTCTTTCTTTTTTCAGATTTCTCTTTCATTTTCTAATTGGTTTTAAAGGGTTCTAATTGGAATTCACATGCCAAAATATAATTGTTGGGTTACTATGTGTGAATAGAATATCTATATAAAGTAAAATATTCTTATGGTAAAATTTTTGAGTATAAATCGATTGGGAGAGGGAGATTTACACAAATTCATTGGGTGCCTCGGAGTTTTGAACCTTTGCTCACATAAGCGGAGGTGGAATAACTTAATTAATTGAGCTATAGGGTTTAGGGTATTAAAAAGCTATACCCACTGGCCTTATTTAGATAACTCAAAATTACCATTATTTAATAAATAATTTGAAAACACAACTGCTTTATTTTAAAAGAACAAATACGTATAAAAAGAAGATCTGTTACAAAACAAGTAATTACTAAAAAACGAAATAAAAGTTCAGATCCAACAAAAATTATCCATATATAAAGATACAATAAAAGATTTTTAAAATTGGTCGAGAAGCTATAATACTCAAGAGATTGTTATAAAATAAGAAGTGAAGTCCACATGAATAAAATAAGAGGGTATTAGTCAAAAGATGAAATTATGATGTTGGGAGAAAATGTTGAAGATGCATCCATGGGTAGCCATTCTAATTGCCTATAAATAGGCTTCCTCTTGAGTTGTAAAGTACACAACTAATTAGAAGAGAAGCAAGTGAGAGTCAGAGACTAAAAGAGAGATTGAGTTCTATCTAAGAAGAAATTCTGTTAGTGTAAACACCACAAAGAGCAAATATAATTCCACTCTCAATATACTCCCAATATTTAGTGGTACTTCTCATACTCTCTGAGTATTTTAGTTCTATAACAGAGATGAGATTTTTCCAATATCTCATGTTTTAAAAAACAGGGTTTTTTGGGCACTTCAAAATACTTCCTCCAAACACAAATATTGGTCACCAATGAGGTTTTAATTGGATTGGCTCTCAAACCTTGGTGTGCTCTTAAGTGATCTGAATTCAAGCTCCTATAGTATTCGTGTGTGTGAGTTCTTTCCGACTCCCCTTTCCTAACTTTGGCATAAAAACCTTATGAAATTTTTCGGGGGAGCAAAATTTTAAAGCAAGGGGTTGCAAATTTCCGAAACTTTTTCGTTTGGTGGGCGAATCTGACCTCCTCTCCAAAATTCCAAATGTGAAATCAGGTTGCTGTCATTGTTTCTATTCAACATCTAAAGCTGCCATTTTCATTCTGCCATCTTCATTTGGTTGTAGGTTTTTCTTTTTCACTGCTTGAAAGCGACTTAAAGCGTGTGCAATCTGTTTGTTGCCTCAGTGAGTGGTCACTCCCTCGTTCAGTACTTCGAAATTCATCACCATTTAATTTCGAGTCTCCTCAAATTAAATCTTGTTACTTTCTTCCCTCCATAAATTAATTTTGGATTATCACACATATACTTTCCATATATTTTGATTGAAAATTGAATGAAAAGGAAAAAGACAGATGTTTTAATATCTGGCTTTGTGCATAAAAGTAAAAGAAGTGATTGAGATTAAATTACTGTGCTAAGGTAATTGTGACTGTGAGCAAGACGACAGACATTACAGGGGGGGAGAGAGAGAGAGAGAGAGAGAGAGAGAGAGAGAGAGTAGGAAAGACTGGGAAGGGTTGCCAATGCTGCATATGAATGCAAAAATACACCGCAATTAATTACCAGGGGATGGGATTGTCTCAGCCCTTTTTTTTTCTTTTTTTTTTAATGCAAATGAATTATTATGCTTGCTTTTATATGAAATTTAAAATTTTTTTTTTCTTTCCTAGTCTGACAATGTGTATATATGCTGCTTTTCCTTTCCTTGCTTTTATACCTGCTGAGCAGTTCGAAGTGCAGATAGAAGAATCTTGCCAACTTAAATTTCAATCAATCATCTCTTGAGAGAGAGAGAGAGCAGCAGCAGCAGCACCGGACCGGAAGACATCCGATCAAAATCATGCCCTACTCTCCCTGGGACATACCTATGCTCTCTAATCCCAATGAGTATTCCAACTTCCAATGTTTTCTTCAATCTATAACGCCCTCAGTCCCTACTCAACAACAGCCTCCCAAGGTAACCATTCTCTTGTTTTCAATTTTGTTTTTACATTTTCTTTCTTGTTTTACGTCTTGGTTCTATTTCAAATGAAGTTTTTGTATTCTAAATTTAAAATCAAGTACTTGTGCTTTAATCCTTTTTTTTTTTTCCTTAAATTAGAATAATTTTGGATTATTTAAAATTTTAACCATAAAAAGCCTTTTCATAGATGGACTGTGTGTTATCAAAAAATTAATTATTCATTAAAATGAATTCATCTTTTGTTTCATTATTTCTCATTTCTATCTCACTCGTGTGAAAAAGCATTCCCAAACGGACCCTAAATTTTACAAGTAGCTAAGAATCACTTTCCCAAATCTCCACTTGTATAAAAAGAAAAATATAAAGGAAAAAAAACTTTTCATATAATATTTTTTGTTGTTGGTTATTTTAATAAACTTTTTTTTTTTTTTATTTTCTTGTTGTGAATATTTATAAATATATTACAACATACAGGTTCCTATGCAAATGCTAAATGGGTGCCTTTCGCAATCCCTTGGCAATAGCGGTATCGCGTGTTTCTCCTTGAGTGACCTTTGGAAGTTTTGCAAGGATTGGAGTTGCTTTGGTGCCGGTGTCCCGATTCTCCTCAACAGCGGCGATAGCGTCTTACAATTCTATTCTCCATCCTTATCTGCTCTCCAAATATATACTCGGAAACCCGTTGATTATTATTCCAGGTATTTGAAAAGTATTATTTTCCTTTGTTTCTCGAGCTCAAAAATCTCCGATTAATTTCTGATTCGCTTGCTATTCTTCTGGTAACAAGGTTAGGGATAAGCTGCACACCGAAACTCGAGAGTGACTCCTCAGATGATTCTACCAGTGACCATGAGGTCTCTTGCCAAACAACTGAGCGCTTTGGCCACCTGTATTGCCAGTACAATGAAACAGCCAGTCCTTGCGATAGAGTTCCGCTCACCGACAAGGCAAATATCCCAATAACCCTCCATTTCTTCAATACAAGTTTTGGAATTCTATCATCTTTTTATTTTTATTTTTTCCCTTGAGAAAAAGTCAACTTTGATAACTCTTATTGATCATATATGCAATGGGATGTTTGATCAGATCAATGAGCTAGCTCAGAATTATCCTGCTCTGCTGAAGTTTCAAAGCGTGCAGCTTTCTCCCTATAGCTGGATGGCCGTTGCTTGGTACGCACGATTTTTGCTCTTGTTGCTAGTAATTTTCGATTGAAGATTGCGATACTAATCTTTCTACTTATCAGTATAGAGTATATTGTGTTTCCATTTGCGGATCCCTTCAATGTTTTTCCACTTTGGCCTTTTACTAGCATCTTTGTCTTCTTATGTTTCCTTGATCAATAGAAAGAAAACCCCAGGAAGCTGTTTCATAAACTATAATCCATGTTAAGATGAATGTAGTTGCCTCTGCAAGAAAAACTACAAACAACTGGAGTTAACTCTAGTTATTATTTGTCAACAGTACAGTCGTTACAAAAAAAGTAATTCATTTTTAGTGGCACTAGGTAGAACATTGCAACTTCAACTCTCATAGGAAACATCTTTCGTGTGCAATGAGAAAAATATTAGAACAATGTCTTACTCTGAACCTGACGTACTTTTCACCATTGTTTACTTTCGTTTCATATCTTGTCTTAAGAGATACAAATATAAGAATTTTACAAATGATTCTTCGTTGTTTATTAGGTATCCTATCTACCAAATTCCATTCACAAGGAATGCGAAGGATTTGTCTGCATGTTTCATCACTTATAACACATTATCATCTTTTCAAGGTAAAAACGTATTCCTCTCTCTCTCCATTGTTGGGTGAGAATTTAATCTCTGTTGTTTATTTCTATGCATTTTTTGTTTAGTTTTCTAAGTATAATTACATTTATATTATACCTTTTGTTGTTTTATACATTTAATTGATCTGGTAGCTTGTCTCACAATCTTCAAAATCTATTATGTTTGATTCCTGTAAGTTGTATGAGACAGAATGGTTTTCCTATGATTTTAATCAATTATGAATAATCAATTATGGTTTTATGAATATGCAATTAAGAACTGATCAAAGGTGGTAGTTAAAATGAAATATCCCCGTAAAGTGACTCTTGCATAATGTAACCGGCGTTTAGTCCTAGGAACCAAGCTCTTCAATCAAACACTCATATGTATTAGCAATCCAATCAGTGCCTTTTCCTTTGGATCATAAATCTAGTCCAAAGTATACATTTCTTAATCCTTTGGTATATATGTATGCTTATAACAGAACCTATCTTTAATGTGTTTGTACTGGGAGAACTTTCCGTAATGAATGTGTGTGTATATATATATATATTATATACATATACTTATTATAGTATATGTATATAAATAATATATATATATATATATATGTATAGGGAATTCATCTCTTGCTAGATACTTATGTTGTCTGAATCCACACAACAAAATAAGAATCCACTTGATAAATAGTTCTGGATTCACAGACTGGTAACATAATATGCTCAGACATTTTTGGAAGAGAACGTTTTCCTTATAAATGTACGTGTATATGCATATATAGATACCCATGATGATTATACACACAAGAGAATACAAATTTAAAATGGATTAATAGAAACACGCCCCTCTCTTTTTGGTGTTGTCTCCTTTCTTACATATCTACCAAAATGTCTGAAATCCCTACAAACTCATATCATATAACAGTAAATGTAGACTAAAATTTACATAATTTTTAGAGGTCCAAAGAAAAGATTCTTAGTGTGAAAACCTTCCCAGACCATGTACTAAGAAAGATGTCAAACGGAAGTTACATCAAAAGAAAACCTTATTTATTACAAATGTTGACCAACAAAAAGTTGTACTATAATAGAACAAATTGAAATGGTTTTTTTATTTATGGAAACTTAAGATGGTTTTTAAACTGTCTATCAATGCACATATCATGTAGAAAGATAAATGTGCTAGGCTACCAAATTTGTACGATGATGATGAATAGCTTGATTTTGAGTGAACCTATTTAGGGGCGTATTTAGAATAAATGATGTGCATTTATAGAAACAAATGCACTCTCTTTCCCAAAGTGTTGGGTGGAAATGTCATTTAATTAACAAGAGAAAGCTAGGAGCTCTCTCCCCCCCCCCCCCCCTCAATAGAAAAATAAAAAGAACTAAAGAAGTAGAAGAATGCTGTTCTAGAAAAGTGGCAATGTTAGCCCATCAACAAAGACGCAAGCATATGAAAAGTTGGTCTAACTGAGTTGTTTCCATGGTTTTTCTGTCATGTGCTTTCGTTCACCCCCCTTCCCCCCGGTGAACTACGAACTGGTTCGATCGTCCCAAATCGTAGGAACTAGCATCCTAGATGATTGTAAGGTTTAATAGATTTGCAAACTCAAATCGTGAAAAGAAAAAAAGGAAAAATAGCCCATCTCTGTTGAAGGCATCAATGGTTGATGCTTGTGATTCTGGGGCGTTGGGCGACTTAGGGAAATCACTGTTCCATCTTCATCCAAAGTTCCAAAATTCAATGTCTGGTGATTCTTCAGAAAGCGGGAAGAAGATAAGCTTTTAGAGACTCTTGACGGTTGAGGAATAGGAAGAAGATGAAGATGGGTAAGTCAGTTAAACTGTCTGACTTGAGAGACGAGAAGAATATGAGTCTGCGACAATAGAGAATGTGAAAGAGGGAGGTGCTGGAGGAGATGTTTCGGCTTCCAGTTCCAAGGGGAAGGTGCATGTATGGAGAAGTCTCCATTATGCAGTAATGGGGTCTCGAACAAATTGGGACCCAAAATTCCTGACTGACTATGCTTACACCCAACGAATCTGTACAATAGAAATTACCGAACCTGTACCCGTTCCACGTACTGTATCGTTCCCCGTACGAGGTAACATTAATTACACACAACTCTTGGTGCATTTACACTTGGTATTACTGAATGTTCAGAATATTACTAATGACAGTAGGTTTTCTATAACTGACAGAAGTCATTGAAGCGTTTGAAAATCAATGTTACCAGATATACACCACAAGTTGTGTAAGTATCATTTTCATATTTATTTTAATGAAGAGTGTGTAGTTGGTAGAGGAAATGGGTCCATAGAAATGCTAACAGTATGATAGTATGGACTGTAGAGCGTGATTGGACTGATATGATTGCAAAATTAGATGCGGCAGTGGTTTTTGTAAACTTAGGGTTGCAAATAAAATTTATTTGCTGGTGCTCTTTTGTTTTTCTTATTTTCCTATTTGTTATCTTCAACTGTTGCTAGAATGAAGATGTTTTGGTTTTGTTTGACAGTCTGTTTAGAATTTTTATACATGTTGAATATATCAGAATTGTTGGTTGCCTTTTTCTTTGATGAAACAGTTGTACAGAGTTTTTAATAAACTCTTTGGACGTGAATTCCTTAATGTATGTATGCATGCTTTATAATCATTAAATTCCCGATTCCTTCTATGATCATTTTGTGTATATATACATGGATAAGAAATAGATTTAAGAATTTCACAAGATAATATTAAGTGAATATAGGAATAGGTGGTTTGGTCTAAAGTTAGACAGCTCCAAACTACTCCTGAAACATGTCGATGATATTGAAGAATAAAATAAAGCTTGAAACCAAAAAAGTCATTGCAACATTTGAGAAGTATTCCAAGGAGCTAGGTGGAGTTAGGTAACAAATTAATGACTCATATAAGCTTCAGAAGAATCGGAACAAAGTATCAGAAAGAGGAATTAATTGGAGTGCATCAGAGTGTTTAAAAGAATTTATTACTCACCCACTATTGAGGTTTAAGAATTACATCGAAAAGAAAATCGAACTGAAATAATTTCACTACTAATGCAGTTACTACAAAGAAGTTTATGTAGGTAATTATGGTTAGGTGAGACTATGGTTTATGTGCTTTGATAAAATGATTGTTGAGCATACTAAAAGATGGAGGATTATATCACACACTCCAATTACCATCATGGGGTTAGTTGGATGGTCAGGTCCATGGTTTGCTCCCATGTGGTCTGAGTAGTGTTTCCTGCCTCCCAAAGATTGTAGGGTTCGACCGGGGCCACAGTTTCAAAGCTGTGTCCGCAAAGCAGGTTGGTGGATTTCTGGGTACCAAAGAAAGAAAGAAAAAAAAATTTAAAAACGCCAACTGACTGAATATGAAGGAAATATTCCAATTTTGTTCACGACAATTATGACTACTCTAGCATTACCCAATTGTATAAGAACACAATCAAATAAAGATATTGTCATGATCCCAAATAATTCAAAGCATTGAATTAATTTTTTTGTTCAATCTTTTGCTACATTTGGTATCAAAGCAGCTTGCATGGCGAAACTGACGCCAAGACAGGGCCCCTAAACTTATTAACTAGAACTGGTGCAGTGTAGTGATCACAAATATTGGAAAGGGCTACCTACTGTCAGAGTACATGGTTTAAATGATGAAAAGGTCTACCTTGAAGAACTGGAGAGGACTGTAGAGAGTACTCCGTTAAAGACTACCTGCCACCAAAGTGAAAGCCATCTAGACTGAAACTGTTCCTGGAGTAGAGCGAGAGTCGCTGTGGCGTGGCGAAAAGGATACTTTTCGCCAGAGAAGCTACATAGATTGGAGCTACCTAGGATGTTGTTTGAAGTCTTGCAGAAGATTGATCATGAGTACTTAGTTGATCTAAAATAGTGATGCAGGGCAGCGGCTTATAGCCGCTGTCCAAGGATCCAAACATACCCAAAATATAGAGAATAGAAGGATAAAGCTATAGAATAGAAGTTGGAACGAAGATAATTAAGTTTAGGGCAAAATCCCAAAAGAAACTCTATTAGACAAAAGGTCTGGAATTATATTCATCAAAAAACTCCATACAAGAGTCTCTTAATAGCCTATTTATACTAGAATTCAAAAAACCTAATTGACAAAGGATATTAAAAACCAAAACAGGAAATTAAATCAAATCCTAGTAAGAATAGGAAAACAAAAAAGTAACTAATAATTTAAAGTAAAAAGAATCCTAGCCCAATTGACTAACGGCCCAAGTGCTCTTGGAAAAGACTCGTCCTCGAGTCTAAATCGTTATCGTCATCAAAGACTCCCTGAGAAGTTTGAAACTGAATTCTTCCTTTCCAGACAAAGAGGTATTTTGAACATTAGGACCATTCTTGAACACTTGTGTTTATTTTCTTGCATCAATTCCACTGCGTTGAGAAGAATTCGTCTTCGAATTCCAATGTTTTGATGAAAACTATCTAAACAGAACCTCTGCTTACATAAACTGGCCATAGAACTTTGACCTTAATCTTCCCACTCCAAAGAAATAGATATTTAGAATATTTGATCCTTTTGGAACAGTTCCAATTATCTTATGCAACCAATCTCTCAGCCAAAAAATTCTGCAATCCAAAAACCATTAGATTGACACAATCAACAAAGGTCTTGGCAATGTTCAAACTGAAAGCATCAACACCAAGAAAATCAACATACTCAGAATTAGTTTCTAAAGCATGCACATGGTCTCGAAAATTTAGGGTTATTTGCTCATCTTCAAAGATTCCTTCTGTACTTTATTGTATCACCTTTCCTTCAAACTTGTATGGATTGTGTTCCTCCAAACGTTTAGACCCAACCTTCTCTTGATCCATTGCCTTCAAGATTACATTAGATTCAGCTTTTTTACCCTCACCAAATACCTTGTCAAAAGATTGCTCAACCCTAAAACAAACTTCACAATCGTCTTCAAAACAATGATCAAATATGGGAGGGATATCCAAATTTAGGAAACTAACTGAAGAATTAGAGCGAACCACTCCTTCCAATCCACCTCGATCACCATCACCATAGTTTCCAGCTTCATGAAAGGGGTTTACATCTTCTTCAGGTCATCCTTAGGACCACCTTCCAGTATGTCTAAGTGTTCGCGGTTGTGTTTCGGAATCTCCATATCGGCATCCGTGCATTCTTGTCATTGGAGGGCTTCCACCGCTCTCAACAAATCTTCGATCATACTCCACATCTCAACCATCTCTGTTTGTTGGGCTTGGTTCCTTCGTCCACAACCTCTATCACGTCTAACCATGGTGTGGAGCAAAGATTTAACCTGGCTCTGATACCAATTTGATGCAAGGTAGCTGCTATAAGATGTTGTCCAGTTATCCAAACATACAATAGAAGGATAAAGCTATAGGATAGAATTTGGAACAAAGATAATTGAGTTCTAGGGCAAAAATCCCAAAAGAAACTCTATAGACTAAAAGTCTAGAATTATATTCATTAAAAAACTCCATGCAAGAGTTCTTAATAGCCTATTTATACTAGAATATAGAAAACCTAATTGACAAAGGAAATTGAAGAACAAAACAGGAAATGAAATGAAATCCTAATAAGAATAGGAAAACAAAAGGAGTAACTAATGATAGAGTTTGAGCTCTTTTGGCTTACTTTTAGCCACGCAGGGCGGCTATCCACATGTGTGCCAAGGTGACGTCCATTTTAACCAAGGCCCCGCTCCCTATCCGTATCAACCAGATTAGGTGATAGGGGGCGATAGTGTCGAGACCATAAAGAGGCGACTTAAAGTAAATAAATACCCTAGCCCAATTGACTAACAGCCCAAGTACTCTTGTAGAGCCCTATAGATGCTCCTGCGTCAAATAATCTAGTAATAAATACAATTGATACAACAATAGGCAATTTCTTTTGTAGTTTTGTGTGTGTGTGTGGCAAATCGACTATGTTTCCATAGGGAGTTTTCCTTTTCTTTGGGCATTTGAGAAAACTGTTCTCACATTATGTGTAGCTTTTAAATGTTTAGGACCACAACACTTATCCTTTACATTAATGTATTCTATGAGAAGGGAATTGTCTTTTCTAATTTTAAGGGCATATGGGGAATTTTACTCAGTTAACAGTACAGGTTTTTATTTTATTTTTGTGGTATATGTTGCTACGTGTTTGCTTATCTTGGTAATAAATCCACCTGTGATTCATCAGTGGTTGGATGTATGTAATTTTTTTAATAGTATAAGATGAAAATTTGCTGGGAGCTAGCTTGCAGATTCTCATAACATGGGAGCCTTACGAAGTTAAACGTGTTCTTGTAGGCAGCAAGTTGGGTGCTCCAAAATCAATTTACATTTTACCAGCATAAGGGAGAGTGTTGGAGTATAAAGTGATTGAAATGAGATGATGAAATCATTGATTAAATGATTATCAGGATTTAGTGAAAATTTGTTGTAGGAACGTTATATACGTGAAACCTCTTTCTTCATGCCAATTCCATGCTTGATGAACTAAAAGGCCCTCCCTCCTTTAACTGTTGTGAAATCTGTCATTATTTCTGCATTCTTTCCATGGCCGTGTTAGTCCTTACCAATTAGATCTAAGTTTGCACTTGTTTGTGTGATATCTCTGTGTGTAAAAAGGGCATTCCTTTTTTATTTGAAGTAATGTGCATGTACTTTATTTCTTTTACCATGCCCCAATTAATCTAGTTTTACATATTAAGCATATATAACAGCTTTTAACAAAGCATGGTCTTTATTTATATAAGTCCACAGTGGCAATAGGTTGGAACAGTTTTCTTGAAAATTTTAAAAAATACCATGCCTCTTATGCAAAGTATACAAAGGCCTAGTGGCTTACTACTCTGTCTATTCTGTTAATGGTAGTTGCCTGTTACTCTTACTTTGGGAGAAAGTTTGATCTTACATGTTATATGCTATCATAGGTAGAAGCTCATAAACCATATACTTGAATGATCCATTATCTGTGAGTTTTCTGATAAGATCAAACTGTCAGAAGTTTTGTAACCATTGTAACCAAACTTTCCTTTTTTCGGTTGTTGGTTCTTAGGACTCCCGTGTACCATATTGGAGGAAGATGAGAAGTTTCAAAGCATTAATGCTCTAGGAAAGGAATGGCGAGGCAGGATGCTAGAAAGAGATAGCAGAAGAGGTGAAATTGCTCTTCCTCCTTTTGCAGTGGCTACTTATAAGATGTATGGGGAACTCTGGACAAATCCTGAGACTTCAGACAAGGAAAATATTGCCTCTTATCTGAATGCTGCAAATTCCTGGCTGAAACATTGCAAATTCCAGCATCATGACTTCAATTTCTTCATGTCTCGTAGGTAGTGATGTGTCCATCCTCATCTAGCCTTTTTTTCTTCTTTCTTGTTTACTTAAAAGAGTCCTTACAAGATCTAACTTGAAACTTGGAGCTAGTTCAGGAAAAAGTGCAACCGATTCTGTGGTTACCCATTGATAATATTGAAAACTCATGTTGAGGGTACAATTGATCACAAATAATCAGTTTGAAGTGGAAAAAAAGCGAATTTCATATCTATCGTGTTCAGAGTGGCCTGGTGGCGTTCTGTTTGCGGGTGCTGCATTTAATAGCTGTAAATGTGAAATGTTCTCGTATTTCCAGAACTTAAGTGACTAGTAGATACGAGCTTGTCAGTTAGGAAAAAGGGGCTTGTAGCTCAAGTTGTTAAGAATATTTATCTTTGCACCTAAGGTCTTAGGTTCAATTCCCTCTCCCCCAATTTCGCTTGCATTAAAAAAAGAAGTTAAGCTTGTCAGTTGTCACTGCTCCAGAAGGTACATACGAGCTAAGTAGATCCGAGCTTTCTCCAACTTGAACTTGGCATGATAATTTTGTACGAGCCCCCAAGGAATTTAAGCTGAAGTTCAGCTCAAAGATTTATGCTCGAACATGGCTTGACAATAAACTACGCTTGTGCCTAGCTGGAGCTTTACTTGAGCTCAACAAACTTAACTTAAAAACTTCGGCACAAATAATTTGAACTTGAGCTTGAATTTGATCTTAATTTCAGCTTGCTTAACTGATTACCAGTCTCTCAGGCATGCGCTCCTAATGAACAACCATTATGGATCAAAATCGGGCGAACAGAATGTGAAGAGGCTATTCCTAATGAACAACCACCATTGTCGATCAAAATTTGGGAGAATAAGGAGTGCGGGTGATGCAAAACAATTAGAAAGAATGGTTGATTCAGAGCTCAGTATCCTAAATATCACTAACATTTTTTTTTTATACAAGGGCTACAAATAATTTGACACAAACCAGACCTGTTGAATATAGAATCATTCAACGTTGACACAAACCTTGTATGTTCTTGTTGAATGTCGGACTGAAGTAGATGATAAATGGCCCAGTGGATAGAGCAAAGTAGCTGAAGAAACATTCCAACAAATAATTTGGGACGCTGCAACATTAGTCTTTTTCCTTCTACCCAAGTCCAGCCTATGAAACAAGGCAAAATAATCTCATTCGTGATTCCTTGTTGCTATTGTAATCTGTCAGAAGTTGCATCAATGCAACTCTAGCAAAGGGGATTAGGCAGGCTACCCAGAAACACAAGTTACATACCTGTACGGACTTTTGCTTAAACAATCCCAGTTAACAATACCAAAAGAAGGGGGTGACTCTAATCCGCAAAAACTTCCAAAGAATCAAATTTTAAAATAGCTGTTTGTTACATACATTTCTGCATAAATCTTGAGCCATTTAAATCCATCAATTTAACAGATTAGTTAGACCAACAAGATGAACCGTATATTGCTGAAGAAGCTTAAGAGTAGTAATAATAGGAATAATGACAAGAGAATAAAATACAATCAAGTGCAGTTGAGAAACGAGCAGCCGGGCTAATGATTATTAGATAATATAATGTGTGTGTGAGAGAGAGAGAGAGAGGGAGAGGGAGAGGTTATAGCCTGATATACATGATGGATTATCCATTGCTCAAATTCAAAGGTAATCGAACTCGTCCTCCTTGAGATGGGCGAAGAACTTGACAGCGCCACGGCCTTCAACATCGACAACGAACTGCACCTTATAAGGGAGATTGGCTGAAATCCGCTTGCCCTTCCAGAGCCCAACGTACTGCTTGAGCTCACCTTCCATTCCGGTGATTTCCAGCTCTGGTACTCTGGGCACGTGGTACACCTTCAGAGGCACCTTCACCTTAACCCTAGCTCCGATCTTGGAGGAGGCGACGGCTTCATCTGATGATGTTATATCGGCAGAGGAAGAATAAGAAGAAGAAGGAGACGAGGAGTCTGATCTGATAGCGACCTCGCAACTAATCCTTCCACTTTTCCTCCTTGGCCTTGGGCAGTGGGCGAGAGCGCTGGCAGTGAGTTTGTGATGTGAAAATGAAACTGCCCAACAAGAAGGGAAAGAGAATGATAATGATTTCATGTGTCCCGCATCTGCCGCCGTACTCAGGGATGAAGAGGCTGCTATGACTGTGGTTACTGTTGCTATACTCATCGCCTCTGTCTGCTCTGTCTTCTGTATATCTTATCTAAATTCTCCGTTGAGACACCCAACCAGTCGTCTTTTGTTTCCTATTTCCCAATCCCAATCCCAATCCCAATCCCAATTCAATCTCCAAAACCCCCTACCCCACACCAAAATACTTCTTGTTAATTTCTTATTATTTTTCCTCTTTTCGCTTTATCGATTATGTGGAGGTGTGGACTTGCAATCTCTACTCTCACTCGTCACCTGCCACCCACTTTTCTTATCTCTTATTCCGTCCAAGGGCAAGGGTGAGATTTATAACCCAAAAAAAAAGGCAAACCAACGTTCTTTGATTTTTTTTTCTTTAAAAAAAAAAACAAAAATATTAATTACATTTTACTCCACAATAGGGGTGGGCATGGTTGGGTTGGGTCGGATTTAGTCTCAACTCATAACTCAATCTGATATGTAGCGGTTTATGATTTATTATATTCAAGACTCACTTATTATTAGGCCAATTCAACTCAAATTTTTTGTAATCCGGTTGGGCGGTTTGGTTGGATTAACTCAAAATTAAACATACTTTTAAGTTTTGATTCCAATCCGTGACCTAATGGTTTATGATTTTTTGAACCCAAGACTACCTCATTTTAGACCAACCCAACCCACTATGATTGAGTTGGATGGTTATGTCGGATTGATCCGAAATTGTGCCTACCCCTACCCTGTAGGTTAGAGTCATTATCAAAAGGCTTATTAGTTAAAATGCCTCTTAAAACATAGGTCAAATCTCACTTTCCCCCCTAAAACTCAAAGTGACCCATATTGCCCATTTGACCGTGGTTTCGTGATTCACTTTGCCCCTTACTGTCAACTCCATTCCAAACTCCGTAAAAAACCCTAAGGGTGACTTGGCAAATTGTGGAACCCACCCTTATTCAGAGGCCCAAATAAAAAAATGACAAATATTAGAAGTATTAGTGCGCCAAGGGGCTTCAAACCCTTAACCTCCAATAAGGAATTATAACGGCTTCCCACTAGCTCACGTGGTGTTCTTTGTCATCCATGTACAATGATGGTATTTATTATGTTCTTAGGATAATTTAAAAAATGTTTTTAATATGATAGTACTATAATATAACAATATAACCCTATATGTCCCACTACGACTCAAACAAGCTCTTCGTTACAACTTATAGCATCTTTCAAACAAGCTCTTCGTTACAATTTATAGCATCTTACAGTAAGTGGTTCATCTCACTTTAACATAAAACTAAGTCATTTGAGAAGATTTGACCCCTAAAATTGACTCTTTCTTGCATTTACCTTGGGTTTTGTGTCCCACTATGACTCAAACAAGCTTGTCGTTACTACTTAAAGGATCTTAGAGTAAGTCGTTGATCCCATTTCAAAATAAGATTGGGTCATTTGAGAAGATTTGAAATATTTTTGGGGTCAAATCTTCTCAAATGACTCAGTTTTATGTTGAAATGAAACATTGGGTCAGTTTAGGGGGTTATATCTAGTCGAATGACTCAGTTTTATGTTGAAATTGGATCAATTAGTTATTGTAAGATCCATCTATATCTTGCATGTATGTTATAGAGTGAAAAACCAATATCTTACCGGTTATGGAGTGAAAAGCTTATATCTTGTCTTTGCCTTGCCTTGACATTACTTTCTCGTTACTTGCCTTGCCTTGCCTTTGTCTTTCCTTCCCTATGTCTTGCCTTTCCTTGCTTTTACCTTACATTTTCCTTGCCTTCCCTTTCATACCTTGCCTTTCCATTGCTTTTACGTGCATTGCCTTACCGTTGCCTCAGCTTTCCTTCCATTGCCTTTCCATGAGCATCAAAATCAAGTGTTGCCTCACCCTTCCTTGCCTTGCCGAATTAAACTGTATAAATTTTTCAATTTCAATTTCAGTTGTAAGGGAAAACCGAACTATGCCCACTCCTAGTTAAGGCCCACAAATAAAGTTGGTTCCAAGTCTACTAGAGGTATATTTGGGCATTTGAACCAATAAATCGTTGAACTAAAGGGAACCAAAAAAAATCATTAAAATTAATTTATGCTTGAACTGGTTTAGTTCCCAATTCTTAGCACCTAAAAACCGGACCAATTATTATTGATATTTAACTCATTTTTCTTATGAATCTAATACCTAAATAATTGCTTTCTCATTTCTCTCACCCTCCCTCGTTGCCTTGTTTCAGCCTTGTACTATTTTTAGCATTGTAAAAGTGTTATCACATATTAACTAATGTGGGTTAGACCAATTATATATTGAACAACTTAGGCTTAAGGGTCACAAAATTTGGGTCGTGGTTTAACGGGTCGTGTTGACAATAGAGGTTGGGTGGCTTGAATTTGTCAGTACAAATAAATAGAAATATTACTAAACAAAGAAATAATATATGTACTAGGCTTAACTTTTGATTTGCCCCCTGAATTTATACCTAACTTTCGATTTACTCTCTCGCTTTTTTTTTAATTATAGAAAATTAAGGATATTAACTCTTTTTTTCCCAATTTACCCCTTGACGTCTAAATCCACAAGATTTCATCCAATTTGCCGTTAAATATGAGGGCAAAATTGTCATTTTGTATTTTTATTAAATACAAAAAAACAAAAATAAAAACTTTAAAAAATTGAATATATATATATATATATATATATATATATCTCTCTCTCTCTCTCTTTGTGCAAGGGGTGGGTTGCGGGCTAGGTTTTGTAGGGTGGGGGGTGGGAGCATGTATCTGTTGCCGTCTACGGAAAGGGCAAGGATGAGTCTAGGGGTGGTAGGGGGCAAGTGTTGGGTGATTGTATAGGTCTAGATTTGGGTCTGGGCCCTTCTGGGCAAGGGCTTTAGGATGGGTCTGAGGTGGGGCAAGGGCTAGAGATGGGTCTCGGGTGGGAGCATGGTCTGTGAGGTTGAGTTGGTGGGAGAGGTGCATTGAGGGGGTTTGTGATCGATGAGGTTATGGGAGGAGGGAGAGAGAGAGAGAGAGAGAGAGAGAGAGAGAGAGAGAGAGGAGGGTGGGGGAGATGGAAGGAGAAGGATGAGGGGCAAGGGAGGGGGAGAGATGGGTTCTTTGGGCTGGGGGGAAGGGATGAAGGGTTGACATTGGGTACCAAGGAATTTGTTTCCCTATTTTTCTTCAATTTTTTGCAAATTTTTTTTAAAAAATGATTTAACATAAAATTAGATGAAATATTGAGGGTTTAGACAACAGGGTGGAAATGGGGGAAAAAGAGAAAGTCCATATCCTTAATTTTCTTAATAAAAAAGAAAAAGAAAAAAGAATACGAAGTAAATCGAAAGTTAAGTACAAGTTGATGGGGTAAATCAAGAGTTAAGCTTATGTACTACACTGTACATGCATCTGGTTATTTACATGTTTCTTAGCAATTAGAACAAATGTGTGTGCGACCAACAAAAGAAGAGAAGAATATATGGGTAAAACAAAGATGTGTCAAACAAAGTAGGGTACATATTCAGATATGCTCACCTATGATCATATTTTTATTCTTCTCCAATATGGAAGTATTTATACAAGTACAAAGATGTGTTAACCCTAAATAAAATAGAAAATATATCTAAATTACAACAGGAAGTAAATCTCTATTACAATAGGACTAAATAATAATTGGTAAATAACCAAAATTCACTACTACAAAAAGTGAAAAAGACGACCAGAAAACAACGACGGTCTAATTGAAAACCGTCGTGGTTTTTAAAAAGACGACGGTTCTAAAAACACCGTCGTGTTATACAACCTTAGACAACCAAAAATGAAGATTCAAATGGCTGTTCAAAAATAACGACGTACCTAATTAAACAACCGACGTCTATTTGAAACAGATTTCCGCAGTGTAAAATCAAAGCCAACAAAGAACGGCAGATGTTATGAATCGACCGACGTAGAAAGTAAAGACGACGTTTTCAATAAAAGCCGCTGTTTTTACTCATAAAATAACACGACGAGGTTTTCGTATAAGACGCCGTATAATTACAAACAAATCCATGGCTTTAAAATACAAAATATCGCCGTATTAAATTAATTTACAACGACGGAGAATATAAATATGTCGACGTTATTATCGTATAGTTCTACGACGTTATCTTTAAATCGTACTATAAAATTTAACGTCGTATTTATTCATTTTATACGTCGTACATTTAATTTAAACCGTCGTCTTAATAAGAATTTTTGTTAACAATTTTTTTCTTTGATTTTCTTATCCTACGCCGGTAGATCTACTTAATGACAAGAATTGAAATAACCACGACGGTTTATATAGAAAACCGCCAACATAATCAGATTTTTCTGAGATCCCAAGGGTTACGAAATCTTACCAGATGGAACTCTGTTCCACATCATAATCTTAACAGATGACACAGATTTGCAATCAGAGAGACAATTTTTTTGAAGTTGATGATGTGTGTGCTTTTGTGTATCTACAAATATTATACCTAACGTCGTTGCAAATTTGCAATCAGAGAGACAATTTTCAACGACGGTTATATTATACCTAACGACGTTTAAAAAACAAATCAACGTCGCTCAACAAATATATTACGTCGTCTTAGTCTTACTTAAGACGACGAAAAACGTCAACAGTAATACAAAAACAGTCGTTGTTTTTATACTCTTATTTTTTTTAAATCTGTCATCCAAAAAAGAAAATTTACATATTCCAGAACATTAATTTCCTTCATTTTAAATTTCTTTGATTTTCAGATTTCTTCATTCCAGCACATCTGATCTTCAGATTTCCCTGAGAAGCTAACTTTCCTTCGACAGCGAGTGGAGGCCAGGCTTGCATCTCTTTTGATGGAAAGCAAGGAGTATTCAGAAGCACTAAGTGTCCTATATCAGGCTTGATCAAGGAAGTGAGAAGGCTAGTTGCAAGCTTCTTCTTGTGGACATAGATTTGATGCGAGTAAGCTCAATTTCTCTTTGAGAAAGACATCCAAATTATTGTCTTTGAGATGTGAGAGACAATGTCTCTGAGAGAGTAAGAACCTGGAACCCTAAATGTAAACCCAAAATGAATGAAAGCGACAAATTTATAGAATAAATTTTTAAAACCAACGGCGGTCCTTACAAAAAACCGCCGTTTAAATTGTACAATCAACGCCGGTAAAACCGACGTATATTAATAAAAATTGTACAGAAATCCACGTCGGTAAATTAATAAAAACGACGTGTTAAATAATATACCATGACGCGAGTTATTACTTATGTACTTTAATTTTTGAGTTTACTACGACGGTACCTACAACAATACTATCGTATTTATTTACCACGTCCGAATTAAATTTACCGTCGTAGTATTGAATTTATACGTCGTAGTTATATGTAACCGCCGTATTATTTTTTTGAAATGGTTTTATATATAAGCAACTTTTCGCCTACCTGACTTACACATGCACTGTTTCCAAACCCGATTAAAAATTTCAACTCCCAGAGAAAACTTTTCGTCTTTTTTCCTTGTCAGAGCACTGTCAGAGTATTTAATCGTCTTCCTCTCGTCTTCTTCGTCGTCTCTGAACTTAAAGATCGATCGTCTTCCTCTTGCTTTCATTGCACGCAATAGGTAAGCTTTCATTTTCACTATTTTGGTTACTGTTTTGCATGCTCATACGTTTTTTGTTTGAAAAATCTTTTTACCTTTTTTCTGGCCAAAATCATTTTACTTCTTTCCAAGTTTGATAAAATATACAGACAAAGAGGGAAAGTTTTCAACTTTGAAGACAACTACCTCAACTAAATAAGACGACGGCAGCTTCATATTTACGTGGTTAAATATGTATACCACGACGGTTCGTCAGTGGTTCTAGCGTCGTCTGAAAATTGACAAAGTTGTTTTTAAAATTATAGTCTTTTTTTTATTTGCTTGTTTAATTGCAGGTTTGATTTCTCTGAACAATGGTTTTTGTTTTTCCCTAATTTGATAAAATATAAAGAAAAAGAAATTAGGGTTGGTATCTAATATAGACGACGGTATATCTATTGTTTTACGTCGTGTGAATGTTAATACCACGACGGTGTATTACTATTGACGTCGTGTGAACATAAATACCACGACGTTATATAAATAATGGTTTTAAACATTTATTACGCCTGAGATTATTTCATTGCGTCGTTTAAAATCATATCATACGTCGTATTTTATTAATAACCGTCGTTTGTGTTCTTAATCTTTTCCTGAAATATTTTCACTTGCAGTTTTGTCTGTTAAAATGGTTTCTCAACACCAAACTAAGGATTCTGGCTCCAAGAAAAATGAAGGTAAGGAGCTTGGAATGGTAGCTCCTCAAGACAAGTCTTCGAAGGAGATGAAGTCTTCGAAGAAGATGAAGTTTGCTTCATCATCTGCTGAGACAGAACCAACAAGCCAGACAACAATCTCTGATGATTCAAAGACTGGTCGAGGTATGAGCACAATGCCTCGTGTTGTGAAGAGAAAGCTTCAGAAACCGAGGCCAATTGTTGAGTACAATAAAAGGGGGAAAGGTATTGGCCAAGCACATAGTGAAATGCAGTCGTACATTGGTGTCTTGGCACGCTCCAGAGTTCCACTTGTGGACAAGAAATGGTCCCAAATCCCCAAGGATATAAAGGAGCAGATATGGGAAGCAGGTGACATGGCTTTTGTCGTAGGTCAAGGGGGCAAGAACTCTGTTTTAGCTTCTGCTGCCAAGAAATGGAAGGATTTCAAGTCTACACTAACCAGGCATTATATCCTTCCATACACCAATGACAAGGAGAAATTAAGCCAACCCCCGGAAACATATAAATTCATAGAGAAAGCACAATGGGATGCCTTTGTAGCTTCAAGGCTTTCCAAAGATTTTGAGTCTGTGCATTCTCAACATGCACAGATTAGGGAGAAACTCGAGTACAATCATCGATTGTCTCGAAAAGGATATGCTGGATTGGAGGATCAATTGGAGGAAACCATGCCTGGGGTAGAAATTGATCGATCTACCTTATGGAAGAGAGCTAGACAGGACAAACATGGTAACATCCCCAATCCAAAGGTGGCAGAGAAAGCAAAATTAATTGTAAGCCTACTCACTCTGTTTTAAATTTTTATTAAACTGTGAAAAATTCTTATTACGCCTTATGTTATATTTTTTCGTCGTGTGAATGATATTACCACGTCGAAACTTTTTAAAAAACGTCGTTAAAGGTCTAAATAGGAAAAACTACTCTGTTTTCTTTAATTATAGCATAAGACGCCGGTGGTTCATTTCGCGTCGTGTGAATGATATTACCACGTCGAAACTTTTTAAAAAACCTCGTTAAAGGTCTAATTAGGAATCACTACCCTGTTTTCTGTAATTATAGCATAAGACGTCGGTGGTTTATTGATTTCGTCGTTTTAAAAAACTAACCACGTCGGTATAACTACCGTCGTGATAAGTTATAATAACGTCGGTTTATATGTTATTGCGTCGTGTGAAATTATATAATACGTCGTTTGTATATAAATAACCGTCGTGTGTTTTTTGTTCTTACTTTTTTCTATATCTTTGTTTTAGGATGAATTGCAAAAACAAGTCTCGGAAGGCAAAGTCAGTGTACATGGCAGCAATGATGTGCTGACCATGGCTTTGGGCCCCGAGCATCCTGGCAGATTGAGAGGAGTAGGTGCTGGGATTTCCCCAAGGCAGTATTTCAATTTACCCAAACCACAGAGGGTTAGCTTTGACGACCGCTTGAAGGAGAGTTTAAGAGTTCTCCTTCAAGAAGAGACTAAAAAGATGGAGGCTAAGGCAAGGGAAGAGACCTTAAGGATGGAGGCTAGAACAAAACAATTGGTAGAGGCTGAGAGGGAGCATTTCCTGAGTCAGCTTTCCCAATTAATTCCCAATTTTGATCCAACCATGCTTAAAACAAGAATTAGCCAAAGCCCCAAAAATCCAATGTCCGACAAAGCTAGCTGCTCTGGAGGTGATGTGAGATCCCTACATGTTGAGGATGATACTGCCAAAATGGGGAAACAACAGGAAGATGAAGAGAAGGAAGAAGAAAAAAGAGATGAAGAGAAGGAAGAAGAAAAGGAGAAAGAAGATGAAGAAAAGCATGACGACAAGGTATGTTCACATAACTTTGCCTTTTTTATTTGTTTTTCAAAATTTCAGACGTCGATATTTTTTTTTAAACCGTCGTTTGTTTACAACTTAGACGGCGGAATTTTTTTAAGACGTAATAAAATATTCACCACGACGGTTTTTTCACCGTCGTTTAAATTCTTTTCAGACGACGTTTTATTCCTTAAACCGTCGTTTTTATTGAATTACCACGTCATTTTTTTTATTTCTTTAAACAGGTTATTGAAGTTGGTGATTATTCAAATATGGAGGCGCCATCTTCTTTAAAAACCCTTTGTCGTTATGTGGAAACGACACTCCTGCCTGAGGATAAGACCTGCAATTTACAATTGATAAGGAGGTGTTTGGTGGTGAACGCGATACCTTCCTCCTGCCTGAAGATATTACACAATTTGCAGGCATGGAAGAAATTGGAGCTACTGTGGTTGCTGTATATATGAGGTTTGTCATTCTAAAATAATACGTCGTTGGTTTATATATTGCGTCGTCTTAACTAACTAACCACGTCGTTAGTATGTACCGTCGTGATAAATATATTATAACGTCCTTTTCTATTTCAGTACGTCGTGTGAAATTTTATAATACGTCGTTTTGTTATACATAACCGTCGTGTGTTTTTTTGTGCTGACTTGTTTATATTATTTTATGTATTTAGGTACTTACATGATGTTTTGAAACAAGCAAACATGTGCAGCATGGTTGGCTTTATCGACCCTGCTACAGTTAGTGCCAACTCTGGCACAATAGCTGACAGATCACGACTGGTAGCAGCTCGACTTCAGAAGACAGACGGTGAACAGATTTTCATGATGCCTTACAATCCAGGGTTAGTCTCCTTAGGATTTTGTTTTTATGATTTTCAATAAATGACAGCGTATAAACTAACCACGTCGGTGTTTTATTTTATTGAGTCGTTTGAAACTACTAACCACGTCGGTATTTATGTATCGTCGTGATAAATATATAATGTCGTCGATTGCTACTTTATTTCGTCGTGTGAAATATTATAATACGTCGTTTCAGTAAATAACCGTCGTTTTTATATTAATTTTGTGCAGCCGTCATTGGGTCTTGCTGATTGTAAGGGCAAAGAGGGAAACCGTCTATTTTCTGGATCCTCTGCCAGGTCATCGTGTGGTCGATGAAGAGGCTAAAAACATCGTGAACAGTGCCATAAAAATATATAATTCCCATATAGGCCGAGCAGGACGTAAAGCTGTAATTTTGAAAACTCTCTCAGGCACACCAAAGCAACCCAGCAATGTCGAATGCGGGTACTATGTGATGCGCTTCATGAGGGACATCATCAATGATCCTTCCTTGGGGTTTGAGAATAAGGTAAGAAGAAATTACCTTCATACATTTCACGTCGTTTTTTGTATTATCAACGACAGTCATGTAAAATTACCGTCGTTGAATAGATATACTACGTCGGTTATGAAAAATATCGTCGTCTGTGATTGAATTTCTTTTTATTTATAAACCCTAATAGTCATTGTTTATGCAGTATGCCAAGGGAAACCAGGAAGCTTCATACCCCCAAGAAGCTATTGATGAAGTCCGGAATGAATGGGCAGAGTTTGTTTTCCAAATTATTAAACAGGGGAATAATTGAACACTTGATATTTATGTATAATGTACAAATTTTGTCTATAATATATAATGTAAAAATTTGTTGAGGTTTTCTTAAATTAAAAGAAAAAAAAACATACAAATTGGTTAACCGACGTGTAATACTTTTCCAACGACCTAATAAAGTCAAAAACCGTCGTATTTTGTTGTTTCGTTTTAAACAAGTACGACGTAAAAGGGTAGTTAGACGACGTTCTTTGAACAATTGAGTCGTTTATGGTTTACAACATCTTCAATTTCTTAAGGGTTCAGGGTAGTAATTTGTAACGACAGCGGTTAAGTCGTGGAATATATATTTTACGTCGGTAGTTAAATAGCCGCCATGGTTTCTCATTTAAACGACGTCATTTTAACAACTTAGTCGTCTATTACAAAATATTTTATTATTATATCAAAATATTCAAAATAAATTTAAAATAAATCAGAAAAATGAAAAGTCAACTCCTATGAAGTCATTGATATATTTTCTGTAAGAACCCAAAACAAAATATCTAAAAAGAAAGAAAATATCTAAAAAGTAAAGAAAATATCTTTTAGCGAAAAGACAATTTTGCCCTTGCATTATTTAATAGGGGAAAAGTTGACTTTTTGATCGAGAAAGAATTTGGTAATTTCGATTACACCGTTGCGTAGAGCACGGCGAAACGAGTCCGTAGACACGGAGTAGACCCGAATCGGAGATGTAACGAAGGAGTTATGGTCAAAAGAGTCTCAGTGGCAGAACCGTAAATATTTCGAAGTTCAGTTTTTATAAACCCAGCTGCCCTCTCTCGAACCATCTCGACCAGCCGACTTTAGAGAGCGTTTTCTCCCAACTCAGACCACCGTTTCAGGCAATACCTTGAAAACTCCTAGAAAATGCTCTGATATCATGTTGAACATAAGGAACTGAGGTTGGAATCTGTTTGTTGACTTAGTCTGGCTGTTGGTAGGGTTTTTGAGATTGTTCGACAGGTGAAAATTTTGGGATAAGTCAAAAATACAGGGGAGACTCTGCCGAATTTTCGGCAGAAGTCTAAGGCAATTTTAAAGAAGAATTGAAGTAAGAAGGGTAAAAAGGACAATTGTGCCCGACATTCGCCAGGTGTCGGACACGCACAGGACTTGGCTCGAATTTCAAAGTGGAAATTGGGTTGGGTCCTGTCAATTTGGTATCAGAGCATAGGTTTTACTTCCTGTAGACTTCGCACTCTGTGCATTTTCGTTCTCTTCTCAAGTTGGGCCCAAATGGTGGTGGTATCCGTAGGAAAATTAGATAGTTATCCCGATGTAAGGGGATGAAATTCCCAAGTCAGACAGGAGCTGCATCGGTATCTGAACCGGTATGGTAATATTTAGTAAGGGGTGTGTAAGGAGCCGTACCTACTATACCTAGTAGACAGGGAGATCCTAACACGCAGTAAACCCTGGAGATATTAGCCCAGGCTATAATCAGCCAGGGATCCATCCGCAGGATGGGGGGATCAAGTAAACAGGAGTAAGAACTATAAATTGAAATCATAATGGTATCTAGTAGTAAAAGAGGATTGAGTTGAAGGTATATAGTAGGTCATAGAGATCCTGGTTGTTACACAAGAGAATAAAGTTTTGGGCAGGAATCGGAGTAAGCAGTTTGGGAACAGAAGGTGATAGTCAATCTCATTCATGAAGGAGTGAATAAAGGAGTTTTTATAACAGCATAGAGGAAAATGGTTAAACTTGAATATGAGAAAAAGGTTTCATGTATAACAGAGATCGGAAAGTAAGAAGTAGTACTTAGTTGCGTTAAGGTTAAAAAGCCTCCATCCCAGGTATTGTGATTAGTTAGTGGTGATGTCTGTCCCAGCCAGATAAGGGGCAGACTATGGGGTGCACTCTGTACACAGTATTAGGAAGGAGATAATCTTACTCAGGAAGAGATCAAGAGAGATACTACAGTGGTGATTACAGTTTTCCATCATCGAACGGCCGCAGGCTTGGAGGCCATCGAATTGGAGCTAATGCCAGTAGAGAAACCAGTTAGAATGGTAATATTGCAAATTGTTTTAAGGCTAGTGTAGCCAAAAGTGTGGAGAGACAGGTGTTGATAAGCTCTAACAGGAGACGTTGCCCTAGTGTGCCAGAAGTGGTAGGTACCCTTCTGAACCCTGCTAGCGGGATGACAGTCTCTACAGTTTAGAATTAGAAATCCAAGTTAAGTTTCAGCTGGACTCAGGTAAAAGAAGTTTTGGGCCTTGATTTCAGCTTGATATCGTAATTCACTCTAGACAGATGACCAGCTGAAGAAAATGATTCAAATTGTGGAAAAGTTATTGGGACATAATGTACTACAGTTTCAAGAAGGATTTGAATAAAAAGATGCTGATTTGAGAGTATGCCATAAGTGACAGTTGTTGGGTTTCCTTGGACTAGATGTTTCTAATAGATGCCTTACTCGAGACATAGTACGGATCACCCAAGTATGAAGAAAGAATGTTAAGCAAGGTTCATCGGAATCTTGAAAAGATTGTGGGAAATAAAGAATCTGATTGAATTAAGCAGAAGAAAACTCAAAGTAATCCAGGTTTGGCAAGAAGTAATGCGGGTACTAGAAGAAGGATCTTCAGATAAGTATTCTTGATAGTTACCGTTTAAGGAAAGTATAATGAAACTTAAGGAAACAAGGGAGTTAATCCTAGTCGTATCAGACCCAAGGAAGTATTAGAACGTGTAGAAATCAAGCAGTTCAGATTTTGGCGAGGAAGGTAATTAGCCGTCAATGGTAATCTGCAGTGTAACAACCTGAGTTGCAGATGCAGGAGTAATCCTTCCCCGCATGGAATCACGGAGCAGTAAATTTCGAGGACGAAATTTTTATAAGGGGGTAGATTGTAAGAACCCAAAACAAAATATCTAAAAAGAAAGAAAATATCTAAAAAGTAAAGAAAATATCTTTTAGCGAAAAGACAATTTTGCCCTTGCATTATTTAATAGGGGAAAAGTTGACTTTTTGATCGGGAAAGAATTTGGTAATTTCGATTACACCGTTGCGTAGAGCACGGCGAAACGAGTCCGTAGACACGGAGTAGACCCGAATCGGAGTTGTAACGAAGGAGTTATGGTCAAAAGAGTCTCAGTGGCAGAACCGTAAATATTTCGAAGTTCAGTTTTTTATAAACCCAGCTGCACTCTCTCGAACCATCTCGACCAGCCGACTTTAGAGAGCGATTTCTCCCAACTCAGACCACCGTTTCAGGCAATACCGGTCCCAAACGAACCACCTCACTTCCCTCTATCAGCCCTGCCCCTCCTTAGCCTCCATCCGCCACTGTAGTAGCCGGAAACTTCCACGAAACAGGCCGGGTCCGACAGTTTTTCCGAAAATTTGTGGGAGCTCGTTCTCCTTCGTTTCTCAACCACATCGATCGAGTAAGGAGCTCGGCAGAAGTGTAAAGGAGACCTCTGAGGGATCGAAGTAGCTTGGACCATCTGCCGTAGAAGTACGCGGGATCCACCACCGGGCCAATTATAGTTTCCGCGCCAAGGTAAAGTTTTGCAGAAAATCCTTGCAACCTTGAAAACCCTAGAAAATGCTCTGATATCATGTTGAACATAAGGAACTGAGGTTGGAATCTGTTTGTTGACTTAGTCTGGCTGTTGGTAGGGTTTCTGAGATTGTTCGACAGGTGAAAATTTTGGGATAAGTCAAAAATACAGGGGAGACTCTGCCGAATTTTCGGCAGAAGTCTAAGGCAATTTTAAAGAAGAATTGAAGTAAGAAGGGTAAAAAGGACAATTGTGCCCGACATTCGCCAGGTGTCGGACACGCACAGGACTTGGCTCGAATTTCAAAGTGGAAATTGGGTTGGGTCCTGTCATTTTCTTCCCCATAAACCTTGAAAAAATTAATTTTGAATAACAAAAATTTAAAATGACAATCCAAAACAAAATTGTTTTGATGAGTCATAAAATCACTTCTAGTTTTATGGTTTAGGGTTTAGAGTCTAGGGTTTAGAGATTAGGGTTGTTATTTATTGGGGTTTATTTTTAAAGTATAATTTTTGGGTAGTATAGGGTATATATTAGGCTGTAAAACCATAAACCCTTTTATAAACTTAAAATTTTAAATTATATAATTTAGTTTTAAGGGTTTAGGTTATTAATTTTTAACGACGGTGGTTGAGTCGTGGAATATAAATGTTACGTCGTGCCGTAAAATATCAGACATGGTTTCTTCTTTAAACGACGTTATTTTAATATGTAAGTCGTCTATTATAAATTACAACGCCTTCAATTTCTTAACCCCGACGTGGTTTGTTGTTTTGATAAGTATATTTTATTATTTTTATATCAAAATATTCAAAATAAATTTAAAATAAATCAGAAAAATGCAAAGTCAACTCCTATGAAACCATTGATATATTTTATTCCCCCTAAACCTTGAAAAAATTCATTTTGAATAACAAAAGTTTAAAAAAGTCCTTCCAAAACAAAATTCTTTTGATGAGTCATAAAATCACTTCGAGTTTTATGGTTTAGGGTTTAGAGTCTAGGGTTTAGAGATTAGGGTTTTTATTTATTGGGGTTTATTTTTAAAGTATAATTTTTGGGTAGTCTAGGGTATATATTAGGTTGTAAAACCATAAACCCTTTTATAAACTTAATTTTTTAAATTGTATAATTTAGTTTTAAGGATTTAGGGTATTAATTTTTAACGACGGTGGTTGGGTCGTGGAATACATATTTTACGTCGTGCAGTAAAATATACAACATGGTTTCATATTTAAACGACGTCATTTTAATTTCTTAACCCCGACGTGGTTTTTCAGTCGTCGTTATATAAAAATATTCAAAATAAATTTAAAATTAATCCGAAAAATGAAGCTTCAAAATGAACGGCCTTACGTTCTTAATCCGAAAAATGAAGTTTCCGTCGTGGAATATTAAATTTACGTCGGTCCTTGTAGAACTTTCGCCTTGGTTTTTCTTTCGACGTTTAAAAACGCGCGCGCTATAAAAATTTTCGCGCGACCTAAATTTTTTAGATTTGGCTCTTATTCTTATACTTCGAACCCTGAAACCTAAAATTTTCAGATTTCACGCAACATAACATTTCGCTCTCTCACTTCTGCTCTAATTAAAAGTTGCACTCTCCAGGCTCCGTCGAATCTGTGAGCTCGTCCAACCTGTAAGTACAAACCCTATCTTCCCCTTGTAAATTCATTGAATGATATTAGGTTGTTTTGTTAAAGGGTTTTAGGTATATGCTTTGCGATCTGTTAATAATGTGCTTATAGGTATGGGTTCATGGATTTTCTTTTTAAATTGTATAAGGATTACATTATCTGTTATGTTGAATTGGGAATGGATTTAATTTTGTCGGCTCTTTTAATCACCCTATGTTATGTTGAATTGGGAATGGATTTATTGTTTTCATGCTTACTTTCATGTATATGTTGGTTTCTTGCTTGGTTTCATATATATGTTGTGTTCTTAATGGGTTTTGTGTTCTTGAAAATAAACTGAGACACGACGAATTTTTAGGCATACGACGACGATTACACGACGGTTTTTTTAAACTACCGTCGTTGTATTACTTATACACGATGGTTTTTTATAAACCGTCGTTTGTATTACTTATAATAGACGACGTCTGTTGAAAATCCATCGTCTATATATGCCAAATACGTCTGCTTTTGTTTAAAACCCGTCGTCCCTATTGTGTATTACTTGCTATTAGATCTTTGTATAATCTGCTATAGTGATGGTCATTACCTGTATTTTCACTTTATTATAGATAATAGGTTATAGTGTCGGAGATGGATAAGTCATGGATGCACTCGGATAGAAGATCGAAGGCATATGAATTTGGGGTGGAAGCATTTTTGAACTTTGCTGTAGAAAATCTTCTAACTACAACACATATCCGTTGTCCATGTGTTAAATGTGTTAATTTGAAGTTGTTTGGGGTTGGAATTATAAGGGATCACGTATACTTTAATGGAATTGACCAAAGCTATAAGAATTGGACATTTCACGGAGAACCTTGGGAAGCAACTACTAATGCTAGTAGAAATGTTGAAGAAGATGATGGCCATAGTAGGTACAGTTTTGTGTCTGAAGAAATTGATATGGATGATAATGATTTTGGTGATTTTGGTGATTTTGGTGATTTTGGTTCCGATCCGTATGAGTTTGCCAATGTGATTGGGGATGGAGATCAACCAGTGTACCCTGGTTGTAGAAAGTACACGAAGTTATCGGCATTAGTGAAGTTGTATAATTTGAAGGCAAACATGGGATGAGTGCTGTCTGTTTTACAGAATTATTGATACTTCAAGGCGATTTGCTTCCAGAAGGAAATACAATACCAACCTCTATGTATGAGGCTAAAAAGACTTTGTGTGCATTGGGGCTGAGTTATGAGTACGTATGAGTTTTATTCTTTAAGTTTCCATTTTAAATTATTTCTTATGTTTATCTTATATATTTGGGACCGTAATGCTTGAATTTTTCGTGTCATGTAGGCAACATATGATCCACATCAAGACTGCTTATCCAAAATTTAGAAAGAGAACAAAGTGGCTGCAGGATAAGCACAATAGCACTTTCATTCAATGGCTACGCTTCAAGGTATATGTTGTTGAATAACATATTTCTCTTTTAATTTTCTTCTTATTTCTATGTTAGATTGAATTAAGATATGATTAATTTGCAGGTTCAAAGTGAACTTGAGGAAGACAATCATGGCGTATCAGAAAATTTAAGGTAGCTAGCAGCTGGTCCAAACATGGCAGTGCCATTATATAGGAGCTATCTTATTAAAGGTATTAAATTCAATATCAAGGCACAAGATGATGTGCGGACAACTCAAAATAGTGGAGTTTATTTACTTGCACATACCATGCAAATTGCTAGTGCCAAGGATAAAAACCCAATTCTCTCAAATATGGGTTTCTATGGGGTCATTCAAGAAATTTGGGACCTTGACTACCAAAAGTTTACAATCCCAGTCTTTAGGTGTGATTGGATAGATAGTTCTGGTCTTGTAGTCGACGAACTTGGATTTACCCTTGTAGATTTGAGTAAAATTGGACATAGGAATGAACCTTAAGGGTTTGATCATTTTATTGCCCGGAAAGTGTTTGGGGCAGCGACTGGTATTTTTGGGTAGGTGGTACTGAGACGAATTCGTAGACACGTGGTAGGCTTGAATCGGAGTTGTAACGAAGAAATTACGATCAAAACATCGATAATGGCAAAACCGTAAATATTTCGAAGTTTGGGTTAAAATATCTGACTTTTCTCTCTCTCTCTCTCTCTCTCTCTCTCTCTCTCTCTCCCGCGGCTGAACCCCCCCTCCCCGTTTTGATTTTTCGCCAGATTTCAGACGGCGAGAACTTCGCCGTCCGACCTCCGTTTGAGGCGCCGTTTCTTGCAAAAGCTTCATCTCTTCCTCCTCTACCCAGCCCACCCCTTTTCTCCGATCGAAAACCCGGCAAACGGCGGTGGCGACGACGTGAAAATCGGCTGAAACTGCCGACGTCGCCGGCGACGTTTCCGGCCATCTCGAGCTGCGCCGTCGCTTGGAACAGGTAGCTCTCCTTCCCTTCTAGCTGTTTCCTAGGTGGTGCGATGACGATGTCGACGGTGGTTGCCGGATCGAAGCCGTGAAGTTCCGGGTTAAACCGTGAGTTTCCGACGTCGATTCCGGCCACTTGCCGTCCGAATTGGACCTTGGTGTAGTTGAATAACGTGTTCCACTCGTCGAGTAGAATCTGTAGCCGGAAGGGTGAGCTCGGGTGTGGAGTTTTTCCGTTCCCGGAATTTCTCTACACACCCACGCGCTGCCGGCGCGTGTGGCGGCGCGTGGGCGAGGCTGGTGAGGCTGCAAATTAACCCGATGAGATCCTTAGGTTGTCACGAGCGCATAGGATTTCGCGGATCTCAATTCGGATGTCGTTTGACTATCGAACGGATTTTCGCATATTGTGCGTTATCCGGGTTCGATAGGTTCCGACCGTTAGATCCTTCCCGAATTAAAATATGTTGTTCTAGGTATTCCTAGGATCGTATAGGACTTCGCGGATTGTGAATCGGAACCCCGGATGTTCCGATTCAATAACTTAAAGTTTGTGTTTTATATTAACCGTCCGATCGTGCGATCGTAAGCGATCTAACCGTCCGTTTCGGACCAAACTTGCGAGACGGGTATCTTAGACCTTGTGGAACCTTTAGGAACTTTCGGATTGTAAAATGGAGGTCGTGGGTCCCGTGGGTCCCGTGGGCCCGGTTGACCCGAATTGGGAAGTTTGACCGTCGGTTGACCGAGTGTCTCCCGAAGCTGTTCCATCGTCCAAATTGGGTAGTTGGACCTTAGAACGTTGCGTTCCTAGTACACTTACTAGAAACCTGGGAAATTAGGATATTTAATTCAAAGTACTCGTTCGAAACGCTTCGTATTAATCTCGTATACGTATTCTGAATTAGGTACTCCGACCACGCATACGCAGCAGGCGGGACCCTCTCAGGGTCAAGCAGCGTGGGACTACTTGTGAGTGGACTTTGTTTTCAAATCTTATGCATGGTTTTATTAATGAAAGATTTATGCATAATGTTTTAACGATTTATTGAATATATTATATTCATGGGTTGAATTTGATGTCTATATAGCGCTTTGGCATAGTTGGGTATTGAAAGTATATTTTATATGGATTTTGGGAAATTTATGCATGACGTTTTAAATGGTATTTTTGGATATATTATTTATTCAATTGTTGAAAGGGATATTTTTATGAAGCATTGAAAATATATTTTTGGGTTTTAACATATTGGAGTATCTTGAGTATGAATATATGGATTTGAGGATTTCTATATATATTTGGTTATGTGCGAGGTACTTGGGTTGTTGAGATGAGATTGTGGAAAGTGGTGAGTATAGAATGTCAGTTTGGTGTGCTATAAGCACTACCCTATGTACCTCCCCTGATTTGGAACTTGGATACGGATACTTGAGATACTTGGAAGAATCGGAACCCGGGGCATCCTTGACGGGATGTTGCTGTAGACCCTTGATTGGGTAGTCTGCGCGCGTAGGACTGATCACAGACGTACGGGTTTTGAGGTTATCGACGGTACGTGCTGGCTGAGAGTTGGTCCCCCAGTTGGACGGCTCGTTCCCTAGTCACATGGTGGATTGAGGACTCATCATGGGGACTCTGCCAGGGTGACTAGTCAAACAATCCCCCGGTTGGATTGTTTCCCCGGTACAACTAGGTGATGGTCATATTTATATTATATATATCTCTTATATTATATATTTATAT